>NC_043002.1:111389344-111479344 GCF_006345805.1 Octopus sinensis | reverse complement strand
TCCAGTTTCAGCTCTTGAGCTGTGGCCATGCTGGGGCACCTCCATTTGTGAATCTATTTTTTTAAAAAAAGGGCGATCTTTCGTCTCTGGTAGACCTTTCCGTCGATTTCCGTAAAAATTTTTTTTTTTTTTTACATATGGGCTTGCGGGAACTTTTGAAGTAATATACATACATATATATACACATACACCGAGTAAAAAATTTCAGTTATCTCTTTCTTTCACACATTACTCTCTCTGTCTCTTCACTTACACAACATACTGTCTGTCTCCCACACCCCATCAAACACACACACACACACATGTACATCAATGCTTCACATGCACGGTAACTTCAAAAGAACTTCCCTCGTCATACAATCGCTTTCTCTTAAGTCTCTTTCGCTCTCATTTACTTCAAAAGTTCCCGCAAGCCCATATGTAAAAAAAAAAATTTTTTTACGGAAATCGACGGAAAGGTCTACTAGAAACGAAAGATCGAAAGATTGCCAATTTATTTTTAAAAAGTAGTCCAGATTTTATAAAAAGAATGAGAAGAAAATAATAAGTGTGTGTGTGTGTGTGGCAAGAAGGCCATACTGCTAAATTCGATCCACCATACTTGTGGTTCGTAAGTGAAATGTAGCAAACTTCATTTTCTGTGTCTGGAGTTGAGAATTTTCAGCGGTTTCTTGGAGAGGAATTATTTGAAAAAAGCCATTTCAAAACATAGCAATGATTATCCGATTAGGTATGGATTAGGTTTAATGGCTTTGTTTTTAAAGAATGAGAGAAAAATAAACGTCGCTAAATGTATTTATTTATTTATAAAGAAGAGAGAAGCGAAGCGAGCGGTAAGAAGCAGACATTATTAAGCAATGGTCAAGTGAAAGGCGGGTACCAGGACAGTTTAGGGTTGGATTTAATCGAGGAAATTGAGCCCCATTAAACATAATTGCAGGCTCAGCGGATCAAATATATATTCGTATATTAATTATTAAAGACAATGCATGAATTTGTTTAGTGTAAATCAGTTAAGAACTTACCAAATGAATGGAGATAAATTGATAGCATCGAGGAAAATGAGGCCGGATTTGGCGAATGTTCGAAACTACAGCAAGGCCGCTTAGCAGGGGTAATTAGAATAATCTATAATGTATTATCTAGATATTCATCAGGGCCAAAGGAAGACAAAAACGGGGAGCAAAATTTAAATATATACACATATGTTTGAAGATATTGCTTTGTTTTATTTCGTACATAAGTCTTTGTGCGATATAACGCAAGAAAATTTATAAAAACTTAATAAACCAAAAACGTATATTACTTTCACCATTTATATATATATATAAGTCGCTTACGTCGTTTACAAAGAACTTTTTTTGCAAATACAATTTATTTTATTTTATTTTATTTCAAAGCTGATTTTTTTTTCTTTGCAAAAAAGGAATATTTAATAATATTTAATAAATATTTGAAACGTCATTGTTTATTAAATATTGTACTTAATTTAAATATTTTTTTTTCCTCCCTTTGTTCTTTTCCCTGAAGAGTTGCGTGTCTTGAAACTCGTTGCAATTGATTTGACAGAAACGTGGAACCGGTCGCAGCTTTTATTCTCTGTCTTTGCTGTCTTTAACAAAGCCGGTAAATATATATTTAATAAATACATATTTATATAATATTTTAATTTAAATTTAACCAACTAAATCAAAATTTACTAATAATTTTATTATCTGTTTCGTTTCCTTATCAGAATACTTCTTCTTTCGTTAATTGCTATTCATACATATATATATAGATATCTGCATTCCGAGATACAAATACACGATACTAGTACCCAAATACACATACATATAATATATACGTATTATATATATACATATACATACAGAGATGAAAAGGGTAAATGTTTTTTATTTCTCTTTCAATTTCAGAATTACAACTATTTAGCGATTTGAGTTTGGCTGCTCTTTCTAGTGAGTCGAATGGCCTATTAGGGCCATTCCTTATATTGTTGATATATATATATATATATATATAAAATGCTGAGTTTGATTTGAGAACATAATCTTTGTGGAGAATGGCGATTTGACGTCTATATCTAGCATGTTGACTGTCCACTTTTCGTGTTCAGTCCTTAATTGGTATATATATATATATAATCTATCGAAATAATTGTCATAAATTGCTTAAGTACGTATATCCAAAGTATGCTTAAAAGTTCTACCTATTTAAAGTGACATAATTCTATCTGTCTTCATATGTAGGCCTTAATTAACGAATTCTTACCATTGAGTAACTTGATTCCATCTTCTTGAAAAAAATTATTACTTGCAATGACCATTCCTCACATGCTTTAATTATAAATTTTGATTTGGTTTTCAAATATCACTTAATGATCCTGCAGCACTGTTTAAATATAATCTATTCTATAAAGTAAGGTAAATTGGATCTTTGATAAGCTAATTTTCAATTTTCCTCGTGGCATTGAATACCTACATCTGTCCGCTGCGGGTTTTTATTTGCTTTAAGAATTTCGTTCCAAGTATTATTACTACTACTACTGTAAGGAATGGTGCTCAGAAATGGTCTGGATAGTTTATACTGATCTTACATATAACCAGCAAATTCATATACACACGCAAATACTCATCCAAATATTGTATTGCGTATTTAAGTGTCACATAGGTGTATGTGTACGCACACACACCCACATAATGTGCACATAGATGTAACTATATATATATATACATCTATGTTTATTATTCGCTACATATATATACATATGTAGGAGATTAATAATTTGATAAATCTTTGTAATTTAAGTGATGATAAATGTCTAAATAAATGAATGCCCCGTGTTACGGCAGCAATGCGTTCCTCAAACTTGTAATGCAAAATCAATTTTTCCCATTGATTTTCAAAATGACAGCAAAAAAAAAACAACACGACCACTTTTATGTAGGAAAATAATTTTTAAACACAGTACATGTAATAAATATATTTTAAAAAATGAGAAATACGTCAGGGAATATAATATATAAGAATCATAATATCGTAAAAGGTAAGTTCTTACCACAAAAGATGTTGACTACTCTATGAAGGATGGTGGGAGGATGAGGGACACAATCTTCTAATAGTTCATCAACAGCTTACTTGGTGGGTGAAAAACTTATGCAAAATTGTATGATGTTTATGGCGTCTCAGTTTTTTGTACAATTCACTGAAGGAATTGAGTTCATTGTAAACTCCCGTAAATTTTTATGTAACATGCAAAATTAAGTTTATTATCAGCAAAAACTTGAAAACCTTCCTCTGTAAGTGCCACCCCTTTACCGATGTTCTTTGCCATTCAGTTTGTCAAGTTGGTGGAATTTTCACATTCTTATTTGTATTCTCAGATTGATTTTGTTCTAAGTACCTCATTAGATAAACTTTCTCTATGGGACACTAGCAACCACATCATCCTCTATAACTTCTTCGAACTCTACATCATTTGCCAATATCACAATGTAAGTTGTTTGGAAGTTCTAACATATCTTAAAGTTAGCCAGAGCAATGAAATTTTACTCTTGTGAATATATTCTACCCTCACATTCTGAGAAAACTTATTTAAGTTCATTGGGTGGCTGGGTGCATTTGTATAAAAGGAGCAATGCTTTGTTGGAAATACTATGTCTAGCACTATAACTTTCACATGTGAAGGTGCATGGCTCAGTGGTTAGAGCGTCGAGCTTATGATCGTGAGGTTGTGAGCTCAAATCCCAGACCGGGCTGCGTGTTGTGTTCTTGAGCAAGACACTTTATTTCACGTTGCTCTAGTTCACTCAGCTGTAGAAATGAGTTGCTACGTCACAGGTGCCAAGCCGTATCGGCCTTTGCCTTTCCCTTGGATAACACTGATGGCATAGAGAGGGGCAGCCAGTATGCATGGGCGACTGCTGGTCTTCCATAAACATCATTGCCTGGACTTGTGTCTAGGAGGGTAACTTTCTAGGTGCAATCCCATGGTCAGTCATGACCGAAGGGAGTCTCAAATAACTTTCACAGCAGAACAACAGAAAACGGGGGGAAAGCTCTTGGTTATCCAGGCCTTCTTATTTGAACACCAAGTCAGAGACAAATTTGTATAACCCAAGAAAGCCTTTGGGGTTTTTGGAATGATACCTGTTTAGAAGCTTTAATTTCATATCGCAGGTGGTTTTTTCCTCCCAGAAGAAGCCACAGATGATTGCTAGAAGCTTTAAATCCTGGTATTGGTTTCTCATCTCAAGAAATAAGTTTTAGCTGACATTAGCGGAGTGGTTGGCATTAGGAAGGGCATCCAGCTGTAGAAACTCTGCCAGATCAGACTGGAGCCTGGTGCAGCCCCTGGCTTCCCAGACCCCAGTCGAACCGTCCAACCCGTGCTAGCGCGGAAAACGGACGTTAAACGATGATGATGATGATGATTAGCTACTAGGAAAGAGCAATTTCATCAACATCGTCTCCTTATTCCAGTGTGTGTTCCCCTTCAGCAATCACTTCTTTCGGTTGCATAGGATAATTAGCAGCAGCTTCTGTATCAGGACTGGCAGCCTCATTTTTGTGTTTTAAAAATTCAAGCATATCTTAAATCTTTCAAACCAGTTTTTACTGGCCAGAAATTCGTTTTGCATTACAAATTTCACCTTTGTTTTTTCTGTAAATCATTAAACAAACCTTTGGCATTTTCTTAATTACTATGATGTTTATTGATACAATGTGTTGAGTCTGATCCTCAATCCATATAAAGAGTTGCTCCATTCCAAGCATCACATTAGTTTTATACAAAAAAAAGATCTGAGCTGTTAGAATAACTTCTTGGCACTTCATTTTCTCTTCATTGCCATGTGATGTTCCTACTGTGGATGTTGCAAACTTCAATGTTTTGGCAATGTAGCTGATTTTTTTCTCCCACTTTTTACATGGGTCTAGTTAAATATCCAGTGTTTTACATTTACAGTTCCTTTTCACACCACTACCTTTAGTTTCACTTGATGGCTTAACCCTTTAGTGTTCGGATTATTCTGTCAAATGTGATATTTGCTTATTTATATTGCTTTGAATTAATCATGCATTATCTTGTAGTTTAGAGATTTCAATGATGTGATTTTTTTAGTTTTAGAATGACATGGTAGGGCTGAGGTGAGGGGCGAGAGCTGGTCAGTTTCAATATAAAACAGGTTAAATATTTTGGCCGGATATGGTTGGTTTGAATGCTAAAGGATTAAATTGTTTTGTAAGAGTCAAAAATTGTCTTATTCCAGCCATGCCCCTTCCCCCCTACACACACCCATTATCTGGCCTCTGTCTAAATCCATCTTCCCCGATGCCTACTGCAGGCCCCTCCAATCTCTCTCATGTGCCTATCCACACATATCTAACTTACTCCCAGCCACTCCAATTTTCCTCACCATCACTTGCTACAGTCATGCCTTCCTATCTCTAAACATCTCTCCTCACACTTTTATAGAACATCACTCTCTATACGACTTATACATAAAAAGCACCATCCGAACGTGGCCGATGCCAGTGCCACCTTGGCTGGCTTCCGTGCCGGTGGCACGTTAAAAGCATCAACCGATCATGGCCAATGCCACACTCCCCTGGCACCTGTGCCAGTGGCATGTAAAAAGCACCCACTACACTCGCGGAGTGGTTGGCGTTAGGAAGGGCATCCAGCTGTAGAAACACTGCCAGATCAGACTGGAGCCTGGTGCAGCCCCTGGCTTCCCAGACCCCGATCGAACCGTCCAACCCGTGCTAGCGCGGAAAACAGACGTTAAACGATGATGATGATATGTATACATATATATATATATATATATATATATTCACACACACAATCAGACAAATAGATGCTCTCCTGATACAAGTGTAGATGCTTAGAAGTGTAGATGCTTAGAAGTGTAGATGCTTAGAAATGGGTGTAGAGGTGAATGTAGTTAATGAAGCATGGGTGGACGTGTGGTCAGTGGTAAATATCAGTATGGCAAGAGAGGTGGGGGTGAAAGAATATAAGTGGCTTAAGGAGAAGGATGTGGTAAGTGGGAGTACAGAAAGGAAACAGAACAGCAGAATAATAAACCCCGTAGTTAGATCAGTAAATATGGAGATGATGTGCAGGTTGGAGGAGGGGTTGGAATAACATATACAGTGACAGAGATTGTTGTTGGGTATGTTAGGGTGGCTATAGTGACTATAGAAGGCGGTGAGCTGGCAGAAACGTTAGTAAGCCGGGCGAAGTGCGTAGCCGTATTTCGCCTGCCATTACGTTCTGAGTTCAAATTCCGCCGAGGTCAACTTTGTCTTTCATCCTTTCGGGGTCGATAAATTAAGTACCAGTTACGCACTGGGGTCGATGTAATCGACTTAATCCCTGTGTCTGTCCTTGTTTGTCCCCTCTATGTTTAGCCCCTTGTGGGTAGTAAAGAAATAGGTATTTCGTCTGTTGTTACGTTCTGAGTTCAAATTCCGCCGAGGTCGACTTTGCCTTTCATCCTTTCAGGGTCGATAAATAAAGTACCAGTTACGCACTGGGGTCGATGTAATCGACTTAATCCCTTTGTCTGTCCTTGTTTGTCCCCTCTGTGTTTAGCCCCTTGTGGGCAGTAATGAAATATATAGTGAGGACGAGGGCAAAGGTGAAAGGAAACCATAAATAGCTGATATAAGAGGGTGATGAGAATGGTAGCAGATAAGGTTATGACAATCCTCAGATGTATCTCATGGAGGCACAGAATGGGAGGATGTTGAAAATGAGGGTTGGATGTTAACAGCAAATGGTTCCAGGAAGAATGGGGAGGTACCTGGTAGCACAAAGGAGAATGAAATATGTTCATATTCTGCTCTCATAGCAACTGAGTGGGGCTGTAGTTGGAAAGGTGGATGTTTGGAAGATGTGGTGGTGAAGACTTGACTGGGATAGACGTAAACATAGTTCTTTTTTCATTCAGACAGGTTTTTTCTCAGGCACAACAATTCAGCATTCATCTCAGTCCATTGTCATCTCCATGAGGCTCAGTGTTTTGAGATCAGCCTTCATTTTTTTTTTTTTTTTGTCTTGGCCTCTCTTGCAGACCCTTGGAAAGATAATTGACGGTTTCGATAGCAGAGTGCTGAAAACCATCAGAAGCATCAGATGGTACCATCATGTTTCCAACAAAGAACTGCGCGCACATGTATCAACCCACAGCCTCCCACCTTGTAGCTATCTACTGGTACAGACATGTCCACTGTCTCCCACTAGATCATCCTACCAGGGCTTTACTTTCATTCAATGCAGCAGCTGTGGGTTTGAAGTGGCCTCAAGGCAGGCCCAGCACCCGATGGCTGGACGTGATTGGGGAAGATCTCCAGATGCTTCTCGCTCCCTCCCTTCTCCCAGGGTAACCAAATATCTCCTTGGGATAAGACAATTATTTGTCCCTCTACTCTAACCTCTCACCTAGCACACAACCACTTTACTCTGTTCCACTCCCTCTCTCAACTAAGAGGTCTTTGTCTTGCAAGTTAATTGGCAACCCCACTGGTGTTGGTGCCATGTAAAAAGCACCTATGTAAAAAGCTCTGTACAGTAGTACATCACATTAGAGGATGCAGAGGGGCTGGCCCGGAACCACCAGTGATGGAGAGCACTGGTGAGCCTGGTTGACTTTTTGCGTGATGACACCTCTGGGATCACTAACTTGGAATGACTCCAGCCCTATCAAGCAAGAGCATGAAGCTAAGAAGCCAAGCCTTCTTGTGTTTCCCTCTTCCACAAGTTCCATCTACATTTAGCAATCAACACTTCTCATTTGTATGCATCATGTTGGCATACCAGTGAAATCATCTTCTTGCAGATTACATCTGATTCCTCTTATGTCCAGTTTTTCTCCCAAGGTTTGTGCTTTGTACATGCACACTGACATTGCATATCCAACGGAGTATACAAGCTTCATTCCTCTCTAGTCTTAGCATATCTTCTGCACATGGAGCCCCTCTCACAACCATGAAGCATTACTGTTCATACATAAGCATCATACAATCTGCCTTTCACTCTGAAAAGAAGCCCTTTTGTTACCAACAGAAGTGATAGCTCTCTGAGCTTTCTCCTTCCTATGCTAGCAACTATACTTTCAGAACATCCTCCTGCACCACTCAGGCACAGAAACTATCTTCTACTTTTAGAGCATTTGAGAAAATTTGTTTCCCTTGTGTTCTTAGTCTTTTACTCTTTTACTTGTTTCAGTCATTTGACTGCGGCCATGCTGGAGCACCGCCTTCAATCGAGCAACTCAACCCCGGGACTTATTCTTTTGTAAACCCAGTACTTATTCTATCGGTCTCTTTTGTCGAACCGCTAAGTAACGGGGACATAAACACACCAGCATCGGTTGTCAAGCAATGCTAGGGGGACAAACACACACACGCATACATATATATATACGACGGGCTTCTTTCAGTTTCCGTCTACCAAATCCACTCACAAGGCTTTGGTTGGCTAGAGGCTATAGTAGAAGACACTTACCTAAGGTGCCACGCAGTGGGACTGAACCCGGAACCATGTGATTGGTAAGCAAGCTACTTACCACACAGCCACTCCTGCGCCTTAGTGTTTATTGTTCCTGCACATCGGCCACAGACAAAGCCTGCTTTCTCAGTTAATCTCCCTATGTGCCAATAAGTTGCATTGAGCATACCATATGGAATTTCTACCTACTCCTTTTCTACATGTTCCTACATATCAAGCAGAGCCATTTTCTTACTAACTAGAATGTTGGTCTTTACTAAGTTAGCTTTAAGGTGCTTTGGTTCCAGGTTTTGCCTCTACACCTGGAAATTTATTCTCCTAATTCTAATGCAAATTCTGCTACACAAATGAGGTCGTCAGCATAGAGTGGTTCCTAAGGGTGGCCAGTCTTAAATTCCTCGGTTGTAACCTAGAGAACTATGATAAATTGGAGGGGACTGGTAACTAAACATTACTGAGTGTCTATTTGTACACCAAATTCATTGTTGTACTTGTTGCTAGTTCTCACCTTGCTAACAACACTCCTGTACTTGACTTGTATGACTATCACAAGCCATGTGTCTACCCCTAGCATCCTCAGCAACCACCAGATCACAAAGTGAGGAACCCTTCAAAGGCTTTCTCCAGGTTAGAGAATACCAAGTACAATGATTTACTTTTAGCTAAACCTGATAAGGAAGAAGACACCAGTAGTACTTCTCCTTGGCACAAAACTGAACTGTATCCCATCTGTCCTAATTCTCTTCATAATTAATTGGACTATAACTTTCTGCAATAATCTAGTTCAGTAATTTGACACTTCTGTAATTATCTGTCTAAAACATCTCCTTTGACCTTGTAACAGTCGACTGCAATATTGCTTCACTGGCTGTAAAACTCAATTAACTAGATATATGGCTGACTGGGCTATAAACTACCCTGCTAGATATTAGAAGCATCTTGGCAATGATTCATGATGGCCCAGGGGCATTCCTTGCCTTCATATCTTTGATTGCTTTATCTTTCATACTGTTGTTGACTAGGATAGCTGGTTCTTCTGTTGGGTCCATGTTAAGAAAACCCCTCTTTCTCCTATGCATTCTCCATATTTAATAACTTTTTATTGGAGCACTTCAACGCATCTTTCTTTTCAACATCAGTAAGTGTACCATTATGTATCTGCTCACACTTATCACTGACAACAAAAGAGACAGAAGATATTAGAAACTTCATATAAAATACTAGTTACTTAAAGATGTGTATTAACAGACCATTCAGTTTGTTAGCTTTTTTTAACTTAACATGATCAGAGATTTATCCCAGGGTATACCATATGTATTCTAGTAATGGGTAAATCTGCACTTTATGTAAACATACACACAACAAACCACATACAGCAGTCGAACAACACACAAATAAAGAAGGAAATGTATAAACACTAAGATGACTCATAAGGCCAACACAAAATAATGAATTGTTGTCAGGCAAAGACTGGTATAGATGATTTGAATAGATTTGTTTGTAAACACCTGTATTCATGACCAACCTGCTGTGTTTTTTCACTCTGTATATCTAGGCCTTCAAATGTCTTTGTTTAATATTGTGCAATGTAATTTGAGTGAGATTTGGTGTTTATTTGAAACAAAGCTCCCGTAAATACCAGTAGATATGAGAAATTGAGGGATCAACACAGTTTATCTCCTCCCTTAAAAAAATATTAGTCAAAAGAAATCAGTAATTTTTTTTTTTCCTATTTACTTGGTTTATTAACTTCATGTTTGGAAAAAGATTCTTGCATATAAGTATGTTTGGGTTTTGACTAAATGAAACCTTGCATTAATCTTCATGTAAAAATGAGATTTCAGTTTAAATATAGAATTTTTTTTTAACATTGGTAATTTTGGGACCAGTGTTTCAGGTTTCTGGTATTGAACCCATTAAATAAATACACATATAACGGAGTGGTTGGCGTTAGGAAGGGCATCCAGCTGTAGAAACACTGCCAGATAAGACTGGTGCCTGGTGCAGCCTTCTGGCTTCCCAGATCCCCGGTCGAACCGTCCAACCCATGCTAGCATGGAGAACGGACGTTAAACGATGATGATGATGATGATGATACACACACTCTTATACCTTCTTATTGCTGAGATGAAAAGTAAGGTATAGGGTTGATTTCTTTCTTTAATCTCAGAGTAAAGCTTTAGAGAGTTAGGTGTGCAGAGACTTAAAAATTAGGTTGTTTGGAAAATAATGGCCACTTTTATAAATAAGTTTATATTTTGGAAAAACTGGATTTATACAAAGATTTTAATTATTCAAAATATGATCCCTGAATCGCTATGCATTTCTCCCATCGATTAACAAGGTCATTTATGTCTCTTCAATAAAAAATCCAGAGGTTTTGATGCCAAGAAATCCTTGAACAAGGTTTTTTTGCCTTAAAATGTGTCTAGATGCTTGTAAGAGTGGTAGTTAGTGGGAGGGTGTGGTAAAGTCTCGTATTCCAAGTCTGTGAGTTTCTGCAGTGTCACCCTGGAAATGTGCGCTCAAGCGTTGTTGTGGAGCAGAATCGGACCTCATTGATTAACAAGTGCAGGTCTCATTTTACTCAAATGAACATGCATTTCTTCCAGTTTCTTACAGAAATGGCGGTGCCCCAGCATGGCCACAGCTCGTGAGCTGAAACTAGATAAAATAAAAAAATTTTTAAATAAATAAATACCAAGCATATGAAACATTTCTCTGACACTTTGTCATGGGTTTTGTTGACTGTTGTTTTCAAATGCTAATCATCAAGGGTAGATGGACATCCTCTACTTCCTTGACCTTCAAGGCTCTCATCTCCACCATGGAATCTCTCAAACCACCAGTGTACTGTCTGATCACAAGTGGACCCTTCACCCCATGCTCTTGATATTGATGACTGTTTGGGAAGCATTATGTCCAAGCTTGAATTAATGCAAAAAAAAGTAAATACATTTCTTCTTTTTTCATGTTTGAAATTAAGGATTTCTGCGCCTCAATATTCTAAAAGAAATCAATAAAAATTTATTAAAGTGTACACATCAAGCATGTAAAATTTTGACTAAAATACTACAAAAATAACATCTTAAATCAAATTTGAAAAAAATGTTTTGATGTTTATTGATGAAGCCATGTAGGAATCAATATTCATCAATGAATTTTGACAAAGATCGTAAAGGCACATGACCTAGTGGTTAGGGTGTTGTATTCATGGTTGCCAGGTTATGGGTTCAATTCCTAGACTAGGCAGTATGTTGTTTTCTTGAGCAAGACTCTTCATTTCACATTCCTCTAGTTCTGTGTGGGGACTAGCATGTCTAAGAATGAACCCAATGTTTCCTCTGCATTTCTTAAAAGGCAGCTAAAAGATGTTGAGGTAGGATTTGCACTCTGACCTCTTAAAACCCTCACCAGCAATGACTACTCAAACAGGTCTATGGATTGGTGGTTTGTCGCCTGAGTGGTGCAAAGGTGTCATCATCCACTAGGTACAATGAGAAAATTTAATATTTAGGGAATTTAAGGCAGCAAGCTGGCAGAATCATTAGTATGCTGGGTGAAATGCTTAGCAGGATTTCTTCTGGCTCTTCATCCTGAGTTTAAATTCCACCAGAACCAATTTAACCCTGGCTTTGAAACCAATATTTAGGGAATTTATTTAATGCATATAAATTCAAATGTTCACTAATGAGTTTCTTTTGTGTCCTGGGATTTGGGATTTGTTGATAAACAGTTATTCATTTTCTAAAAGTTTATCCTGTTTGTCCTAAGTAATCTTCATTAGATTTCAAAACATAAATTTCCTCCCCTCAAGCTTACTGGCCTTGTACCTAAATCAGAAATAATCATTTATTATTCAGCAGGTATGGGAGACCACTGCAGGCATGTTTTGAACTTGTCCCTCCATCAGTGAAACATAGCCTTCAACATACTTAATAGTGATGCTCTATATTGTTTTTCATAGAGAGGTATCTCTGAATTATTTATTCTCTTAAGGCTATTTCCTACTCAACTAATAATAGTAATAATAATATCTCTAGTCATCTTGACTTTGTTCTGCCAGTGGAATCAGGAAGGGACAAGAGAGTGAGGCAGAAGATGATAGTCAACCTTCCTTACTTAAATCCATGTCACATACAAGTCAAAAAGACATCACACCATCCCAGGCTCAACTAATATACAAGACTGTATACAGTAATTCTCCCATTACTGCTGCAGCAGTAAGTTGGTGACTACATTTCACTGGTGGTGTTAAAATGAAACCAAAACTTGTTTAGAATTGTTTTCCATAATTGCTATAAAAAATAAAAACAATATTAGTCATTAATTACTATTGTTTCCATAAACGTACAAATATTTCCAGTCAATATATTTAATACACAAAGTCTTAAAAAAAAAATAATAATAATAATAAAAACTGTACTGTATCATAGATATAGCATGCCCAGCTGACAACAAGGTATGCAATAAGGAAGAAAGAAAAGTCGATAGATATGTCAGGTTAGCTTGGGGGGTTTAAGCAGTTGTGGTTGATGAAAAAAGGTGGTAGTAGTATCAATAATTGTCAGAGCCCTGGAAACTGAGTAAAAATCTTGAGAAGTACATGGAACAAATAGGGGCTGCAATAAGGGTGGAGCACTTGCAGAAAACAGCACTGCTTGGAACTGCTTTGAATACTCTGGAAGGTGCTTGAAAAACAAGAGGTATTACCTTAGTTCACTGATAGTGAACAGCTGACACCATAGTAGATCTCCAGCATTAGAAGCTGTGCAAAGACAATGATAATAAATAATACAAATTTAATTTTACTGTTTTTCATGCTGCTGTCACCCATGAGTAATGTTTCTTCAAATGATGTGATCTTTTCTGTCATAAGGTGATAAAGTTACCATGTTTGTGTACATGTCCACTAACTGGACTTGAACTCACACACTTCTTACACAGTTCTCCCTTATTCTCTAAGTCATGATCTTTAACCCTTTCATTACCAACCCAGCCAAAACTGGCTCTGTAGTACAAATGTCTTGTTTTCATTAGTTTTTCATTAAAATCTTCCCCCAAACCTTAGTCACAACTTATGTTCCTAACGCTAGCTTAATGATAACTAAGTTATTTTACTAAATTCATTGTTATATTTAAAATAATTGAAAGAAATTTTGAGCATCTCAAAATAAATACAGTAACAAAAGGGTTAAAGATAATATATCTCAATTTGACAGTTACTTTGTTTTAGCACTGATCAGTTTTGATTGAACAGACCTATGATGAAAGATGTTCCAGTCCTGACCAGTTCATTTTGCTGCGGTCATATATCTAGGAGTATTTTATCCTATATTCTTCCTTTTTTAAGATGTTAGGGGTGGACTGAGGGAGATTTGGTTGATAATTCTAACAGATCTATCAAGTCTCCTTCATTGACTGATTTTTTTTTTTAATAGCTGCTGAATTGAACTGATCAGGTTATTAGCTTTATATATTTATTTTTTGTATTTTCCATACTCTGAAATTGTTTACAATTGAAAGTTTATCCTATAATGATACACAACTCTCATGGTCACACCGTATTTTATCATTCATTACAATTTGTCATTTATTAATGTTGCTAAATTTTTACAAGCCAAAAACTTTCGCTAATTTTATGAACATGTTTGTTTTCTCTATGGACAGTTTCTCAACATCTACAACCATGAGGACCTACAATGAAGAACTCAAATATCTGGAGAAGGTTACTCCTCGCAGTTGGAGAATCAAGAAAGGTTTTGTTTCCAATATGAATGTAAGTGCATAAAAGTTGGCTTTCAAATATTATTTAAATTTTAACAAAGAAAACTAAAATAGCTGAGATGCTCAAGTACGAGTACTGGAATGTTTACAACAAAGTCATAGGTTCAAACCCTGCTTTAGCCTTTTAGTATTTCAACTGGCCATAGGTGCCCCCCCCTCACACCTACCCTACAATGTCATTTCAAAAATAAACAATCATAGGCGCAGGAGTGGCTGTGTGGTAAGTAGCTTGTTTACCAACCACATGGTTCCGGGTTCAGTTCCACTGCGTGGCACCTTGGGCAAGTGTCTTCTACTATAGCCTCGGGCCGACCAAAGCCTTGTGAGTGGATTTGGTAGACGGAAACTGAAAGAAGCCCGTCGTATATATGTATGTATATGCGTGTGTGTGTGTTTGTCCCCCTAGCATTGCTTGACAACCGATGCTGGTGTGTTTATGTCCCCGTTACTTAGCGGTTCGGCAAAATAGACCGATAGAATAAGTACTAGGCTTACAAAAGAATAAGTTCCGGGAGTCGAGTTGCTCGATTAAAGGCGGTGCTCCAGCATGGCCGCAGTCAGATGACTGAAACAAGTAAAAGAATCACATGATTGAAATCTTAAAACTGCAAGATTAATGCCTGATTAATGTAAATAAATACACATTATATTTGATAATCTGAATACTAAAAGATTAAGGGCAAAATATGTTTGTCTTATTTTGCCTTTAAAATAGATTTCACTTCAACTCCATGGGCAGAATAACAACCAACCAGAATAAGAATGTTCTCATAAATAGTTTAATGTGTGATGGCTTTTAAATATTTTTATGCATCTTTTTTTCTAAAAATGGGAAGCATTTGCTATGTAACCCCAATCAGCTCTGAGCAGATTTATGGCCTAGATGCAGATGTCTTCTTTCAAATATGCCGTCATCATCATCATTTAGCGTCCGCTTTCCATGCTAGCATGGGTTGGACGGTTCAACTGGGGTCTGTGAAGCCAGAAGGCTGCATCAGGCCCACTCTGATCTGGCAGTGTTTCTACAGCTGGATGCCCTTCCTAACGCCAACCACTCCGTGAGTGTAGTGGGTGCATTTTATGTGCCACCGGCACGGGGGCCAGACGTAGCTGGCAAACGGCCACAGACAGATGGTGTTTTTTACGTGCCACCGGCACGGGGGCCAGGCGAGGCTGACAACGGCCACGATCGAATGGTGCTTTTTACATGCCACTGGCACAGGGGCCAAGCGAGGCTGACAACGGCCACGATCGAATGGTGCTTTTTACATGCCACTGGCACGGGGGCCAGGCGAGGCTGACAACGGCCACGATCGAATGGTGCTTTTTACATGCCACTGGCACGGGGGCCAGGCAAGGCTGACAACGGCCACGATCGAATGGTGCTTTTTACATGCCACTGGCACGGGGGCCAGGCGAGGCTGGCAACGGCCACGAACGGATGGTGCTTTTACGTGTCATCTACTTAAAAACCATTCTGCATATTCCTACACTGAGTGGTTAATCATCTGAGGTGCAATGTGCCAGACTGGGTGCGTACATTCTCTATAGTTTAATCTATTTTTGCATCTTTGTATTCTGCTGGTGAACCCTGTGGACTCATAACATACTGCAATGCTGGATTGGGTTTTGTGAGGCTTCATGGATTTTGTACATCATCAAATCCACAATTTATTAAAATTTTTCACTCTGTTCCTATTAAGTTTGATTTTTGTAAAAACATTTCCTAAATGATGTCAAGTGGGCTTTGTTCATTGTAACTGTAAAAGTAGATGTGTAATGAAATGATTCTGTTGTGAAGTACCAAACTAACTCTTAACAACCAGTGATGTCCATAGCAATTTTCACTGATCTACAAAAAATTCATCTGTCACATATTAGAATGCAATTAAACATGATTTGTCAGTGTGTGTTCCTACATTGACCTATGTTGTTTTCCATTAGATTGCATTATTTTATATTTAATTGAATTTCTTGTTTAGCCCTTTCGTTACCAACCTGGCTGAAACCGGCTCTGGCTCCGTTGTACAAATGTCGTCTTTTCATAAGTTTTGAATTAAAATCTCCCACCAAACCTTAGTCACAATTTATGTTCCTAACACCAGCTGAATGATGACTAAGTTATTTTACTAAATTCTTTGTTATATTTAAAGTAATTGAAAGAAATACAGAGCATCTCAAAATAAATGCAGTAACGAAAGGGTTAATTTCATATATTTTATCCTCAAATGGCCCCCAAAATACTCAAGAAACTAGTTGAGAGCCCCTGGCTTGGGTCAAACTTTCTCAGGAGAATGACTTACATTTATCATTTACATATTTTATTTTTTCGTGTTTTTAGAAATACCAATTGACAGAAGCATTATTATCTATATATTATTTTTTTTAGTGAATCATTGGATTTCTGTAATATTCTACTTGCAGGTGGAGGGATTATTTTATGTAAATGATCACTTGGAGAAACTGATGTTTGATGAATTAAAACAGTCTTGTAACAACCGTGGATTTGGAGGCTTTTTACCTGCTATGAAACAGATTGGCAATGTTGCTGCACTTCCTGGTATTGTACAGGTAAAAAGTAAAAGTCTTTTGATTTCACTGGGAATGGTGGAGCAGTGGACTTTATACTATTTAGTTGGTGGAATAGGATCTGTTTGCATACAGAGAATTGATGCCATTGAATATGCTAAACTCCTGAAAAAATGTGGATTTGTGCCAGAACGTGGCCGTTGCCAACGCTGCCTCGACTGGCTTCTGTGCCGGTAGCACATAAAAAGCACCATCCGAATGTGGCCGATGCCAGCGCTGCCCCAACTGGCTTCTGTGCCGGTGGCACATAAAAAGCACCATCCGAACGGGCTGGCTTCCGTGCCGGTGGCACGTTAAAAGCTTCAACTGATCATGGCCGATGCCGGACCCCCTTGCACCTGTGCAGGTGGCACATAAAAAGCACCCACTACACTCGCGGAGTGGTTGGCGTTAGGAAGGGCATCCAGCTGTAGAAACTCTGCCAGATCAGACTGGAGCATGGTGCAGCCCCTGGCTTCCCAGACTCCGTCCAACCCGTGCTAGTGCGGAAAACGGACGTTAAACGATGATGATGATGATGATTCAAAGTAAAATTACTGTAAGATATGTGTTAATGAAGATATGGTAATTTTTGCATTTCCTGCTAGTTACTGATGGCCAAGCTGCTCGTGAAAAATGTATGCAGCATTTGCATCTCTTCTTTGTACAATAAGCTTCTTAGATTTGTAATTAGCCTTTCAGGAAAAGAACCATATTACACTGAGTTTCAGTAGTAATCAATCTGAAAGAGTTATTTTTCATCATTTTCATATTGATTAGTATAGGTGCTGTCTTTTTAGCACAACTGTTCAAGTGAGTCCAGCCCACTTATGCATGCCTTTCCTCCCTTGGACACACAAAGACCTGTTGAGGCAAACAAAGTCGATATCAAACCTCATCCGACGACAGGCACCCATGCCAACATATTTGCTTGCGAAGACCTGTTGGGGCAAGTGAAATCGAAATCGAAATTGAACCAATCCTATGACTGGCACCCGGCAGATGCCAGGACCCCTGGACTGGTAGTACGTAAAAAGCACTATCCGAATCGTGGCCGATGCCAGCGCCGCCTCGACTGGCTTCCGTGCCGGTGGCACGTAAAAAGCACCATCCGAATCGTGGCCGATGCCAGTGCCGCCTCGACTGGCTTCCGTGCTGGTGGCACGTAAAATGCACCAATCCGACCGTGGCCGTTGCCAGCCTCGCCTGGAACCTGTGCGGGTGGCACGTAAAAAGCACCATCCGACCGTGGCCGTTGCCAGCCTCGCCTGGCACCTGTGCGGGTGGCACGTAAAAAGCACCCACTACACTCATGGAGTGGTTGGCGTTAGGAAGGGCATCCAGCTGTAGAAACATTGCCAGATAAGACTGGAGCCTGGTGCAGCCTTCTGGCTTCCCAGATCCCCGGTCGAACCATCCAACCCATGCTAGCATGGAGAATGGACGTTAAACGTTGATGAAGGCTTAGAGCTAATCAGATTTCTTCATCACTCAAAAAGAGTACCAACATTATCTGAGGGCAATCGTTTTCAACCAGTCAGTAGCACAACTTAGAGTAAATTGTTTCAAAAGAACTTGACAAAACCCTTGACTGCAGCAAATTGATGATTGTTGTTGTTGTCTTGAAGTTCCAACCAATTCCATTTGCATAGATCTAAGCACTTGATTAGTATTTTAGTTATGAACATCTTGTCTTTATTGTAGACCCTTTTGGCCCATAATTTAGAATTTTTAAAACTTGTAATCTTATTTATGAATTTGAAAACTGAAATTCAGCTGCTGTTGCTGCTGTGAAGTGTTCAAGTAGCTAAAGAGAAATTCTCTTTGTTGGTAAAGTATTTGTTTGAGTATTGATTAAAAAAATGTAAGTGTTAGAGGTAGCAGAGACAATGCAGCAAAATATTGTTTAGAGTTTGCTGGTTCTGTGTTCAAATCCACTGGTAATGAATTATTTTACAAACAATGGAGACAGGATAGACCAAGTGTTTTAGACTACTTGCCAAATACTTTTCCATTGTTGCAAACGTGTTATGCCTTGTCAGGATCAGTTGTATGTCGTAGTACTTTACACTGAAACAATAAATGGACGAACATTAAATTGATTATAATATAGAGAGTAGCAATAGTTCTATATATATATATATATATAGGCGTAGGAGTGGTTGTGTGGTAAGTAGCTTGCTAACCAACCACATGGTTCCGAGTTCAGTCCCACTGCGTGGCATCTTGGGCAAGTGTCTTCTGCTATAGTCCCGGGCCGACCAATGCCTTGTGAGTGGATTTGGTAGACAGAAACTGAAAGAAGCCTGTCGTATATATATATATATATATATATATATATAAGTGTGTGTGTATATGTTTGTGTGTCTGTGTTTGTCCCCCTAGCATTGCTTGACAACCGATGCTGGTGTGTTTACTTAGCGGTTCGGCAAAAGAGACCGATAGAATAAGTACTGGGCTTACAAAGAATAAGTCCCAGGGTCGATTTGCTCAACTAAAGGCGGTGCTCCAGCATGGCCGCAGTCAAATGACTGAAACAAGTAAAAGAGTATATATATATATACACACACACACACACACACACACACACAAATATTTAAAGAGAATCCTTTAGTCTTGTCAAGAAAATGATAACCTCTTTAGTACTGATGCCATGATAAAATACACAAAGTACATTCTGTGAAACGGTTGGTGGTACGAGGGGCGTTCAATAAGTAATGCCCCTGACCCACTTCCCATAGCAGTAGAGCAATGAAAGTTGGCACAGTTATTAGTCTTTTTCTACATAGGAACCACCCAGAGTTACGCATTTCTCCTATTGTTTAATGCAGCTCTGGAGACCGTTTTTGTAGAAGACCCCAGCTTGGTCCTCCAACCACGACGTGACTTCAGAAATCAAGGCTGGGAAGAGGTGAAAATCAGAGGGTGCAAGGTCAGGAGAGTAGGGGGGGGTGAGGGAGGAGTTCATAGCCACACGCTTGTGCTTCTGATCTGGCGACAAGCGAGTTGTGGACCGGAGCGTTGTCCTGCATAGGAGGATGCCTTTGCTGATCTTGCTCCACCTCTTGATTTTGATAGCTTCTCTTAATTTCCTCAAAAGTGAAGCATAATAGGCTCCTGTAATTGTGGTACCCTTTGCCAGGAAATCTGTCATCACTACTCCGTCCTGGTCCCAGAAGACTGTGAGCATGACCTTGCCAGCGGAGGGCTGCACCCTTGCCTTCTTTAGAGGAGGTGAGTCACGGTGCTTCCACTGCATTGACTGGGCTTTGGTCTCTGGATCATAGTGATGGACCCAGGTTTCATCCTGTGTAATCAGTCTTTTGAAAGATTTTGACTCATCTTCTTGACACGTCTCCAAATTCATCCTCGAGCACTCGATGCGTTCTTGCTTCTGGAAAGGTGTGAGCAACCTGGGAATCCATCTGACAGACACCTTTTGCATATGCAAATGGTCATGAATGATAGTTTCCACAGACCCGGTACTAATGATGACCTCATGGGCTATTTGGTGAATAGTTATGCGTCGATCTTCCAAAATGGCAGCCTCAACTTGACGGACAGATGCCTCATCAATGGCAGAAGGGGGCGACCAGATCTGGGAGCTGTTTCCACAGAGTTCCGACCATGTTTGAATTCACGATGCCAGCATTTTACAAGGTCATATGATGGGGCATCATCACCATAAGTTACTTTCATTTCATCAAAAGTCTCCCGTGGTGTACGTCCTTTCAAATACAAAAACCGGACCACTGCTCGACACTCAACAGGCTCCATTTCACACTTGACTCAGTTCAAACACCTGTAAATCAGAAACCACAATTAGTTCAGAGCTGTAAGTTGCCACTTAATCTATAGAGATATAAATAATTGCACATGCAAAATGTCAGCTAGATCAAACAACTGCAAGTGGGTCAGGGGCATTACTTATTGAACCTCCCTCGTAGGAAAGACATCTAGCTGTAGAAACCAAGCTGAAGATGAAACCTAAGGGCAGATGAATCTAGGAGGGCTGTTGTAACTCAGAATAAGAACTCATTTAACCATGACAACTTATCCATTCCGTAATAGGATGGAAAGCAAATGTAATGGGAGAATGATGATAGTGTGGATGGTGTAATTTTTGTTGCAAAAGCATATTGAACAAGGGTTTAAAAGATCTTGACTTAAAATTGTTTTCTTAATTCTAGAAATCCATTGGATTACCAGATGTCCATTCAGGCTATGGGTTTGCTATAGGTAAGATGATACTTGAATGTTATTTTGTTGGCCTTTGATCTGCAATATACTGATTTCAAATAAATAAACTCTTTTTACAAAATAGTTCTTTTATTTTTGGTATTTTGCCATTGAGTTTTTTTTTTTTTTTTTTTTTTTTTTTTTATATCCAGAAGTTCAACAGTTGCTGACTTTGTATCAGTTTGTTTGTTGGTCACTTCTTGACCATTGTGTGTGTGTTTAAGCCTGAAGAAAAGAAAAAGTAATAGAGGCTCAGTATTTTATTTCATTTCATTTGCTATTAGATGCTCTTGCCATATTTTCTCAAAGAAATTTTTTTTAGCATTACCCTTAGAAGTTGATGGTGAAAGCTTTCACTGGCTGAAAAATGATTTCTTTGACTTTGTATTGAATTCAAAGCACACTCAAGTAATCTCCTCCCCAACAGAAAGTAACAATACTTTGTGTCTGCTCTTCACCAATGCTCCTGAAATTGTTATCTGTATTATTATCTGGGAATATTCAGGCAACGCCAATAATGTTATGATCATTACCAATCTGACTCTTACGGACAGAAAGAAAAACCACCACCTTTAAATGGCTCACATTGGCTGGAACAAAGCTAACTGGAACTCATTCTAATGAGTTACAATAGCCAAACTAGCTTACATTTTGTGATTCTGAAGATGTAAATACCATCCTTCAGCACACCCTTAATTCAATCTTGTCAAGAGACTCATTTTCTTCTGTTCTTTATTTTATTTTTTTTTCTTTATATCATCAGGTAATATGGCTGCATTTGATATGAGTGACCCAAAAGCTGTGGTATCCCCTGGTGGTGTCGGGTTTGATATTAACTGTGGTGTACGTTTGTTGCGAACCAATTTGGATGAAAAAGATGTCGATCCTATTAAGGAACAGCTGTGCCAATGCATGTTTAACCATATTCCAGTTGGTGTTGGTTCAAAGGGAATAATCCCTATGAATGCTCAGTAAGTTAATTTACCATTATTCATTTAAGAAACTGCTATTTAGACATCAGGCTATGATCTCATGTTAGAAATTTAGTGGCTGTGTTTTAGGCAATTATCATGTTTTGAAATCATGCCTCAAAATTTTGTGTATAGACAATAAACGATTTTAAATATCAATGTGTAAATGCTCTTTTGACGATAAGAATTTTATGCATTCATGTTAAACAAAAAAGATTTTATTTTCTATTTGAAAAATAGGGAGGGTTTTCCTTACATTCAGAATGTGTTTATGTTGTTTCCCTGTTTTCATGCCTTTTACAGGAGCTTATTTTAATGTATTTTTTCATGTTCAAACTAGTATATGCATTCAGGAATCCTTAAGTTGAGGACACAGGCATAACCACTTGACTGAGATGTTTGCTTTATAATCCTGAAGTCCCAAATTTGATTCCATTGCATGGCATCAAATGTCTTCTACCATATACTCAGGTTGATCCAAGCCTTTTGCCTAGAAACCCACTGGATGAATTCATCATCATCATCATTATATGAAAGATTTCCATGCCGACATGGGTTGGATGTTTTGACAGGAGCTGGGGAGCTGCCCAGGTTCCAATTGTCTATTTTGACTGGACACCCTTCCTAATGCCAACCACTTCAGAAAGTGTCCTGGGTACTTTTTTATGCGGCACTGGTACAGGTGCTTTTACATGGCACCAGCATGGGCATTTTTATGTCATTCCAGCACATGCAAGCCCTCATGAGAAGGACATCTTGGCCGAGAGAGAGATGTAGAGGATATATGTATGGACATAAAAGGCGGCGAGCTGGTAGAACCGTTAGCACGCCAGGCGAAATGCGTAGCCATATTTCGTCTGCCACTACGTTCTGAGTTCAAATTCCGCCGAGGTCGACTTTGCCTTTCATCCTTTCGGGGTCGATAAATTAAGTACCAGTTAAGCACTGGGGTCGATGTAATCGTCTTAATCCGTTTGTCTGTCCTTGTTTGTCCCCTCTGTGTTTAGCCCCTTGTGGGTAGTAAAGAAACATATATGTATAGTTTTACTTAGCTTGACTTGTCTTCTCAATCACAATCACAATTCTCAGTTCTTTGTCATCTTCAGTGTCTTTATGTGAGGCCCAGTGTCTTTAGATCCTTTCTCACTACTTCGTCCCACATCTTCCTCGGTCTACACCTTCCACAGGTTCCCTCCACAGTTAGAAATTGGCACTTCTTTATACAGCTGTCCTCATCCAAACACATCACGTGACCACACCAGCAAAGTCTTCCCTTTTGCACACTACAGTTGATGCCTCTTCTACCCAATTTTTCTCTTAAATTATATCTAAATTAACTCTAAGGTCCTTAGATTCCAGACCTGAAATTTCCTCTCTAGTTCTGGTAGTGATTTGGCTATAAGAACAAGGTCATCAGTCTTAAATTCCCCTGTTTGTCGTGGCCTGGAGGACTATAATAAACAAGGTGAGGCTGAAAACTGACCCTTGAGGAACTCCTATTTGTACACTAAATCCATTGCTGTAGTCATTGCCAACCTTCACCTCACTGACAGTATCTTTGTACATGGCTTGTACTGCTCTCACCAACCATTCATCTATCCCTATCTTCTACTTTGAGCACCAGATGAGGGAGCTGGAGACTGTCAAAAAGCTTTCTTCAGGTCTATAAAAGCCAAGTACAGAGGTTTATTCTTGGCTAAATTCTTCTGCAATTGCCTTACCAGTAGTGTTTCTCCCTGGCACAAAACCAAACTGCATCTCATCTAGGTTAACTCTCTTCCTACTTAATTGAGCTATGACCCTCTCTTTAATTTTCATGACCTGGTCCAGCAATTTGATATCTTTGTAAATATTTCTGTTTAAGGTGTCACCTTTACCTTTGTAGCAGTTGATTATAATGCTGTAAAATCAGCCATGGGAAGTGACCCCCACCTGATTAACTATATAAGTGACTAGGCCATATCCCACTCCACCGGATATTTTAAGCATCTCAGTGGTGATTCCTGAAGGGTTGGGGGTCTTCCCTGTTTTCATATCCTATAATTCAAAGACCCATTTTGTCACATGTGTCATGCTTATTCAGTCTGAGAATTACATTAAGATTACGTGTACTTGAAATATTTGACAATATTCTCGTTAATTTAACAACATCACTGAAACGAAGATCATCAAATTAAAAGACTGTATTTTTTTTTTATCAATAGCAGTAGTAGATAATTAATGCTTAACCCTTTAGTGTTTAAATCGGCTAAATCCGGCCCAATATATTCCACATATTTTATATTCAAACTGGCGATATCTAGCCTCTCACTCCTAACCTACAATGCCATTCTGAAAATAAACAATCACATCATTGAAACCTCAAAGCTATAACATAATGCATGATTAATTCAAAACAATTTGAGTGAAAAGTATTACATTTAACAGAGTAATCTGAACACTAAAGGGTTAAAGTCTTGTGCTTTCATCATCATCGTTTAACGTCCGCTTTCCATGCTAGCATGGGTTGGACGGTTCAACTGGGGTCTGGGGAGCCCGAAAGCTGCACCAGTCCAGTCAGATCTGGCAGTATTTCTACAGCTGGATGCCCTTCCTAACACCAACCACTCCGAGAGTGTAGTGGGTGATTTTATGTGCCACCGACACAGGTGCCAGACGAGGCTGGCGAACGGCCACACTCGGATGGTGTATTTTACGTGCCACTGGCACAGAGGCCAGGCGGGGCTGGCACGGCCACGATCGGATGGTGTTTGTTACGTGCCCACAGCACGGAGGCCAGTCGATGCGGTACTGGCTACGGCCACGTTCGGATGGTTTTCTTATGTGCCACCGGCACTGGTACCACAAAGATACAAATTCCATTGATGTTCATCAATTTTGATTTGGTTTGATATACTCGTTAATTTAACATCACTGAAACGAAGATCATCAAATTAAAAGACTGTATTTTTTTTTTTTATCAATAGCAGTAGTAGATAATTAATGCTTAAAGTCAAGGTGCTTTCTCTATTATTAATCTCTCAAAGCTGTTAGAAGCTAGAGATTTTTACAAAATGCATATAGTTCAGTTTTTAGTTAATACTGATTTAATTTTTGTTTAATTTCAGAGCTTTGGAAGAAGCTTTAGAAATGGGTATGGATTGGTCATTGAGAGAGGGTGAGTTATTTTATACTTTTATTTATTTGTGTGTGTATTTTTCAGCTGTTTTGCTATCTTGACAATGTTTTTAGATGAATCTGGAAATTTAATCATCTGATTTAAATAATAGCTATTTTAATCGCCTTCTTTAGGTATTTCTTTATAGATATAACATTTTCACTTTACTTTGGATTATTTTTTTTTAACTATTATTTGCATTTTCATCCAAATTGTATTAAATAAATTGACACACATAGCATCTTATTTTATTATACCGATATAACTATACTATCAGAACACAGATAACTATTTCATTTCTATCTTTTAGGTAACTTTACCTTTTACTTATAAAATGTCATCTTTCTCTGGGTTCGAACTGTTTAATTTGTACTTTCTTTCTTTCATGTTTTTATTTTTATCATTTTTATCATAGCATTGACATTTTGAGTGACTTTCCCTCAAAATGTCAGTGAGAAAAAAAAACTTGTCATTTAAACTTACTTTAAAAACAAACTTAGTTGTTAATTAACACCATACTTGATGAGAGAATTATCTCCCTCCCGCAGGAGTGGCTGTGTGGTAAGTAGCTTGCCTACAAACCACATGGTTCTGGGTTCAGTCCCACTGCGTGGCATCTTGAGCAAGTGTCTTCTGCTATAGCCTCGGGCCGAACAATGCCTTGTGAGTGGATTTGGTAGACGGAAACTGAAAGAAGCCTGTCGTATATATGTATATATATATATATGTATGTATATGTTTGTGTGTCTGTGTTTGTCCCTCTAGCATTGCTTGACAACCGATGCTGGTGTGTTTACGTCCCCGTTACTTAGCGGTTCAGAATAAGTCCCGAGGTCGATTTGCTCGACTAAAGGCGGTGCTCCAGCATGGCCGCAGTCAAATGACTGAAACAAGTAAAAGAGTATCCCAATCTACTTGCTATAATATAAAAGTGATATGCTAGAATTTATATCAAAAATTTTACCCACACCAATGAAAACCTATCAATGTCAAAAACTTTCAACTTACAACTTGTATATTTTCTGGAGTGATTTGTACTAATTTCTTTTCCATTTTGTTTGCACACAGGTTATTCTTGGGCTGAAGACAAAGAGCATTGTGAAGAATATGGGCGTATGTTACAGGCAGATCCCTCTAAAGTTAGTAGCCGAGCCAAAAAGAGGGGACTTCCTCAGGTAAAATATCTTTGAACCAAGCTACAAAAACATTATCAGCGCTTTAATATGTCTATATGATACATTATGCACTGCTTTATTTTTGTTGTTATCCATCTTCATCTTCTCTCCCTCTTGCTTTTATCTTCCTTATCAATTCATTTTTTTTCCTTCTTTCTTTCTTTAATCCTCCACTTTTATTTTTCTAGCTTTTTCTGCCTCAGATTCATATTCTTATCTGCCATCTCCCCAACATCATCATCATGTTGTCAAACATTCCAACAAGGTGTCTGTAAAAGTCTTCTGCTGTCTACTAAAATCTGTCTTTCCACATATTCTGTCTTCCCACGTATCCTGTAGCCTTCTAGAATCTTTCTTTCCACGTATTGCCTTTCCTTTTGTAATATTCAATATCAGTTATGTCCTTTTTAACTAAACAACCAGTCGGTAGTTGCTTAATATTTTTCCTAGGAGGCGCAATGGCCCAGTGGTTAGGGCAACGGACTCGCGGTCGTAGGATCGCGGTTTCGATTCCCAGACCAGGCGTTGTGAGTGTTTATTGAGCGAAAACACCTAAAAGCTCTACAAGGCTCCGGCAGGGGATGGTGGTGATCCCTGCTGTACTCTTTCACCACAACTTTCTCTCACTCTTACTTCCTGTTTCTGTTGTACCTGTATTTCAAAGGGGCCGGCCTTGTCACTCTCTGTGTCACGCTGAATATCCCCCGAGAACTGCGTTAAGGGTACACGTGTCTGTGGAGTGCTCAGCCACTTACACGTTAATTTCACGAGCAGGCTGTTCCGTTGATTCGGATCAACCGGAACCCTCGTCGTTGTAACCGACGGAGTGCTTCCATCCACTGTAGTAGTAGAGTGCAATAGTTTATTCTGACTGATCCAATGGCTTTTTACTCTGGAGTTTCCTTGATTAGTTCATTCTTCAGACAGCAATAGACTAGATGGTGAATAATAGCACATCACTGTGACAATTGGTAAGGTGGGTGACATGCTTTGCTGAACTCAGTCTTTTCTTGTCTGAGGAACCAATAACACATTGAGTAAGCTGGAGAGAAAGATCAGTCAAATTATATTTTAATCTATCTCTTTTACTCTTTTACTTGTTTCAGTCATTTGACTGCGGCCATGCTGGAGCACCGCCTTTAGTCGAGCAAATCGACCCCGGGACTTATTCTTTGTAAGCCCAGTACTTATTCTATCGGTCTCTTTTGCCAAACCGCTAAGTGACAGAGACGTAAACACACCAGCATCGGTTGTCAAGCAATGCTAGGGGGACAAACACAGACACACAAATACACACACATACATATACATATATACGACAGGCTTCTTTCAGTTTCTGTCTACCAAATCCACTCACAAGGCATTGGTCGGCCCGGGGCTATAGCAGAAGATACTTGCCCAAGATGCCACGCAGTGGGACTGAACCCAGAACCATATGGTTGGTTAGCAAGCTACTTACCACACAGCCAATAATTTAAAATACAGAAATTTACTAAGTAGCTATGTCCTTTATTTAATAAATGAAACAGAGTTTATTATTTTTATTTTTTTTTATTTTTGGCACTAGTTAGGAACCCTTGGTGCAGGCAATCACTATGCTGAAGTCCAGGTTGTTGACGAGATTTTTGATGACTATGCTGCCCGAAAGATGGGGATTGATCACACTGGGCAGGTGTGTGTCATGATTCACAGCGGTAGTCGTGGAATGGGTCATCAAGTTGCTACAGGTAAGTTCAATGGGTTTTACTTTGTTTTATTAAGCTAATGAATTATATCATTAATCTTCATTGATAAATTACTTCTAATTTTCTGCAATAATACAGATTGCTTTTAGCTAATGTTGGACATTTATCTGTTGTTAGAGAAAGTTTTCTCAGCTATGCTTCCTACAGCCTACAAGAACTCATCTTCGGACTAAGTTCAGAGACTATTCATCAGTCATGTAATGTTACATGGTTTCACAGCAGGGAAGAACAACTGAAATTAGGTTTAAAGCTCGTGTGTGTTATATATCTATATATGTGTGTTAGGACCATGTAAAAAGCACCTGTGCTGGTTCAATATATAAGGTACCCGTGCTGGTGCTATATATAAAGCACCTGTGTTAGCACTGTGTAAAAAGCACCCAGCACACTCTGTGGAGTGGTTGATGTTAGGAAGAGCATCCAGCTGTAGAAACCATGCCAAAACAGACAATTAGAAGCTGGGCAGCTCTTACCAAATTGTCCAATCCATGCCAGCATGGGAAACAGACGTTAAAGGATGATGATTGTATGTGTGTGTGTGTGTGGTGTGTGTGTGTGTGTGTATATATATATATATATATACATACACAGGGTGCATAAGGTATTTGAGGACAGTTATACACTTACACAAAAATGACTCTTAGAAACAGACAATATTGCTTTTTACTGAAAAAGGTTTTCATGATGAGAATAAACATATTGATTCGTCATTTTATTCAATAAAGTCTCTTTCAGCTTCAATAACGGCTTCTATGCGAGGTCTGAATCGTTTACATACTAGGATCAAGTGGTCTGTGTTCATATTGGACATTACTCTGACTATGGAGTCTTTTAGGGGTTCTTTGGTATTATGATGGTGCTCATTAACCTCTTTCTCAACTACGCTCCGTACATAATAGTCCATTGGATTGAGATCTGGGAAGCTAGGAGGCCAAATGTTGGGGGTTACATGGTCATGAAAATGTTCCGCCATCCATTCCTGTGTTGTTGTAGCCTTGTGTGATGGTACCGAGTCTTGTTGAAACACGTAAGCTCTTCCGTTGCGTACATTATCGAGCCATGGTTTAACCACTGTATTCAGAACATCTATATAGGCTGTAGAGTTTACTCAAAGACATTGTGGAAAGAAGTGAGGAGGCATCACTTGTCCTTCATTGCTGACAACCTCCAAAACCATGTCAGTTGCAGGAAATATTGTATGCATTACTCTTGGAACTTCCAAAGGGTCTGTACATAGCCATCTGTCATTTCTTCTGTTTACTTTCTGATCTTGATCAAAGTTTTTCTCGTCTGAGAAGAATCAAATGACATCTTTCTCTGCTGGATTTTTAATCCTCATTGTGATGTCCACTTTTCCATGCATGCATAAGCCAGTTGGCATTCTTTGATTTCTTTGATGTAAATAAGCGCAGGAGTGGCTGTGTGGTAAGTAGCTTGCTTACCAACCACATGGTTCCGGGTTCAGTCCCACTGCATGGCATCTTGGGCAAGTGTTTTCTGCTATAGCCCTGGGCCATCCAATGCCTTGTGAGTGTCTTTTATCTTCTAAAGTTAAGAAGACCAGATTTTATGAACCGTGTAAGCAGATTATTGTTTGTGTAATTATTTACATATTTGCTTTTTTCTCTTTTGTTCTTTGTAAATTTGTAGATGCTTTAGTTGCCATGGAGAAAGCAATGAAGCGGGACAAAATTGAAGTGAATGACCGTCAACTTGCCTGTGCACAAATCAGCTCTCAAGAAGGCCAAGATTACCTGAAAAGCATGGCTGCAGCTGCAAACTATGCTTGGGTCAACCGGACTAGCATGACATTCCTTTCCAGACAGGTAGATTCTTTCTGTACCATCCTATTACTTTAATGCTGTTATTAGAAATACAACATACGAAATGAACAACTCTTCACAGTAGATCGTCAGAAATGATCAGCAGCCATAAATATTAGTTTCAGGTTCTATCACAAGGCTGGCAAGTTCAGTGGAGAGGATAGGTTGATTACATCAACTCCAGTGCTCAACTGGTACTTATTTCATCGAATCTGAAAGGATGAAAGGCAAAGTCAACCTCGGCAGAATTTGAACTCAGAACATAAAAGCAGGTGAAATGCTGCAAAGCATTTTGCCCGTTGTGTTGATAATTCTGCCAGCTTGCCACCTTAGCCATAAATGTTAACACCTTAAAGACGAGGCCTTTCTCATTTATAGATTCCTTTTAAAATAGTTACAAACAAAGCACATTATTTTAATTGTAAACGAATATCTAACCATAGATAAGTGAATACTGCTCTGTTAATAAAAATAAACTAAACCGTTAATAAAAATAAACTGTTAATAAAAATAACTAATAGGCACAGGAGTGGCTGTGTGGTAAATAGCTTGCTAACCAACCACATGGTTCTGGCTTCAGTCCCACTGCGTGGCATCTTGGGCAAATGTCTTCTGCTATATCCCCGGGCCGACCAATGCCTTGTGAGTGGATTTGGTAGATGGAAACTGAAAGAAGCCTGTCGTATATATATATATATATATATATATATATGTGTTTGTGTGTCTGTGTTTGTCCCCCTAGCATTGCTTGACAACCGATGCTGGTGTGTTTACTTCCCCGTCACTTAGCAGTTCGGCAAAAGAGACCGATAGAATAAGTACTGGGCTTACAAAGAATAAGTCCCGGGATCGATTTGCTCGACTAAAGGCGGTGCTCCAGCATGGCCGCAGTCAAATGACTGAAACGAGTAAAAGAGTAATACTGAAGAGCCATTCATTTGTGCAAATATCAATTTTTAGAACCTCTCTTTACATACTAGAAGACTTATGTGTATCAGAGAAAGTCTGTATATATGCGTACAGACAGCAAATTAGCACTCAGCTGTGGCTGTGTGGTTAAGAAATTTGCCTCCCAACAACATAGTTCCGGGTTCATCTCACTTTGTGGCACCTTGAGCAAGTGTTTTCTAACCAAAGCAGTGTGAGTGAATTTTGGTAAACAGAAACTGAAAGAAGCCCTTCATATATATGTGTGTGTGTGTGTGCTTATGTCTTCTTTTGTTTTGATATTGTGTAATTGTTGTAAATGAATGTCATTCATTTCCAACATTCTGCAAAAATGTTGGGCCATGGGGAAATATTACCTTGCCTGGAAACAAGTGAGTGTTGGCCACAGAAAGAGCATCCAGCTGTAGAAAATCTGCCTCAATAAATTCTGGCCAACTCATGCAAACATGGCAAAATGAATGTTCAGTGATGAGGATTAGAACATTGGATAGAATATCTTTGGGTATTTCCTCTGACTTTCTAAGTTCTAATATCATTGAGATCAGCTTTGTCTGTCGTCTTTTCAGAGTTGAAAAACAAAAACAAAAAAAAAACAATCTAGTGCTGTGGATTAAGCAAACTGTAAGAATGTTGGGCTAGGTGTGTCATGATATGTGTTCTGTGTTCTAAGTTCAAATCTCAGCAAGACCTTCTTTGGTGATAGACATAATCCATCACCCAATTTAACACTTTAGCAGAGTCAATTCTGTTGCAAACATTCAGACCAAGTCTCTGGTTTGAGGGTATCTTCCTTCTACCCTTTTCACTTAGCTGAGAAGCTTTGAAAAACATCATTTGCACTTGCTTTCCTTTGACTAAAAGATGAAAAAAAAAGTATGTTTATATATAACGTGTGTGTGCATACTACTATTTACACACACACTCTCCTTGATGGTTTAGAAACTATGCTTCACACATGCATTCCATTTCCGGCATGGTTTCTATGGTTTGTAAGGCAGTGAGCTGGCAGAAACGTTAGCATGCCAGGCGAAATGCCTAGCGGTATTTTGTCTGCCGTTACGTTCTGAGTTCAAATTCCTCCGAGGTCGACTTTGCCTTTCATCCTTTCGCGGTCGATTAAATAAGTACCAGTTACACACTGGGGTTGATATAATCGACTTAATCTGTCTGTCTGTCCTTGTTTGTTCTCTCTGTGTTTAGCCCCTTGTGGGTAGTAAAGAAATAGGTTTCTATGGTTGGATGTCCTTAGCACCACCATTGTACAGAGGGTACATGGATGCCATTAACTCCAAATAAGAACTGACTCATGTAGTAGTATACCACCAAAATAGTTAAACAAAAAAAGAAACAATATTAAATGATGGTGATTGTGTGTGTGTATATGTTGTATATTTTATTTGAATATAATTTTAAAACCTTTTAAAATTTTGGTCAGGCTTTCGCCAAAATCTTCAACAGCACTCCTGATGACCTGGATATGCATGTGATTTACGATGTCTCACACAACATTGCTAAAGTAGAAGAGCACTTTATTGACGGCAAGCAGACAACCTTATTGGTACATCGAAAGGGCTCAACACGAGCATTTCCTCCACACCATCCTCTCATTCCTGTAGACTACCAGGTATGTTTTGCTTTTGAAGATTTTATCAATAATGTTTTTTTTTTCAAGTTAGAAGAATTTTTAATGTTCTCATTCTAGCTCAATTTTAGACCTTACTAGCAGTATCGCCCAGCGTTGCTCGGGTTTGTAAGAGAAATAACTATATAAGCATTTTTAGAGAGTTACTTCCTTTATATAATAGCAAAAAAAATGCATTAAAAATGGGAAAAAATGATGGTAAATTCTTTTTAAAATCGTAGACTCATCGTAGACGTGCGCTAATACCCAGAAGGGCTCGATATGAATCACGACTATAAGATACCCGCTTTTGGTTAAACTGCACCGCAAAATGTGGGAGTAGTTAGGAATCTAAATCATAGGAGACAGACACACAACTTCACTTTTATATATAAAGATATGCTTCAGAGAATCTGCATAGGTGAGTGCAACTATCCAAGAGATTGACAGTTCACATCCTGCCAGGGGTACCGTATTGTGTCTGTGACCAAGACACCTAACTTTGAAATGGCTTATTTCTACTTTTTACAGAGTAGGAAGGGCATCCAGCCGTAGAAACACTGCCAGATTTGACTGGGCCTGATGAAGCCTTCTGGCTTCACAGACCCCAGTAGAACCGTCCAACCCATGCTAGCATGGAAAACGGACGCTAAACGATGATGATGATGATGATGATGAAACAACTCGGTGCTATAAGCAGTAATACTAAATTGATGAGTGTATCGTTAACTAGCAGTGCTGAGTTCAAGTTTAGCCTGTGTCATTTTAAATATGACAAACTAGTACCTAATACAATGGTACATTACTAATTAAAGTTAAGCATTCAACATGTGTCATTGTTTATATTTTAAGATTAAATACATATGGATACAGCAATTGCAGCGTGGAAGGTGTTTGTAAGCCATTTAAGAAACGCACAAAAGCCGTTCAATTCACTTCAACATTTAAGTTTAATTTGCCAAAATATTTTCGTCGCTAAAATCCGTGAACTGTTCACTGACAAAAATCCGTGCTGCATCTCAGTGAACAGGTCGCGGATTTTATCGACGAAAATATTTTGGCAAATTAAACTTAAATTCACCCACTACCAGAATGCATGACAATGACCCATAGACTACTCAAAGTGCATCCAAGAAATTGACTTTATCAGATTTATCAAAATTTATCACTGACATAATGAAATTAAAACATATTTCAGTCACACACGTCTCGCATTTCTTTTGTGGTTCAGTGTATAATTTTCAATACTAGCATGGGTATAGCAGTTATTTACTCAAAAATATGAGTGTTCAATCACTTTAAATCTTAAGAAGAAATTACTGACTGGAATGTTAGATATAAATCTGGGAAAGTATAGTGCTTTAGCTTCAGTATCCAAAATAGTTGGGTTAAAACAGAAAACACTAACAACATTGTTATGGATGTTATAATCATTTTTACCAAGAATATATTGGCTAGGTGGGTCTAGGATACAATTCTTCTGCATATCTAGATTGCTCAAACTGTTTTACATAATCTCATACTAAGGGATTTTTTATACTCACATGTTCTTGTCACTAATTGTTGCAACAGAACATATAATGAATATTCTGTTGTGTCTGGAGAGAGTCATTCTCTTTTAGTGCCTTATTATTTAACACACTCACTGGTAAAATTTCCACTGAAGCACCATCCGATCGTGGCCGTTGCCAGCCTCGCCTGGCCCCCGTGCCGGTGGCACGTAAAGAGCACCATCCGTCCGTGGCCGTTTGCCAGCTCCGTCTGGCTCCTGTGCGGGTGGCACGTAAAAAGCACCCACTACACTCACGGAGTGGTTGGCGTTAGGAAGGGCATCCAGCTGTAGAAACACTGCCAGATCTGACTGGCCTGGTGCAGCCTTCGGGCTTCCCAGACCCCAGTTGAACCGTCCAACCCATGCTAGCATGGAAAGTGGACGTTAAACGATGATGATGATTATGATGATATTGGCTAGGTGGGTCTAGGATACAATTCTTCTGCATATCTAGATTGCTCAAACTGTTATAATCTCATACTAAGGGATTTTTTATACTCACATGTTCTTGTCACTAATTGTTGCAACAGAACATATAATGAATATTCTGTTGTATCTGGAGAGAGTCATTCTCTTTTAGTGCCTTATTATTTAACACACTCACTGGTAAAATTTCCACTTATTTCTTATTTTTATTTTCTAAAATTTTCATTGCGTCTTGCAACCTTTTCAATAGTCTTTTGAAAAGGTTGCATGATGCAACGAAAATTTTAGAAAATAAAAATAAGAAATAAGTGGAAATTTTACCAGTGAGTGTGTTAAATAATAAGGCACTAAAAGAGAATGACTCTCCCCAGACGCAACAGAATATGCTTCAATACACGAACTCATATAAAGAATCTTGCAAACCAAATCCAAAAACGAAATATAATGAATACTTATCTGGTTAATTAATCTTGCTTGTCTTTAAGAGCAAAGATGACCTCATGTATTTTTATCTTTTCTTTAATACAGTTAACTGGTCAACCTGTTTTGATTGGTGGAACAATGGGAACTTGTAGCTATGTACTGACTGGTACTGATCAGGGAATGGAAGATACATTTGGAACAACATGTCATGGAGCTGTGAGTGTCCCTTTTTTTTTCTTTTTTTCTTTTTTGACACAAAAATTGATATTACATTGTATTTATGGTCGGAGATTGGGATTAATTATATAGGAAGTTCATTTATTCTTTCTTTTATTCTTTTACTTGTTTTAGTCATTTGACTGTGGCCATGCTAGAGCACAGACTTTAGTTGAGCAAGTCGACCCCAGGATTTATTCTTTGTAAGCCTAGTACTTGTTCTATCAGTTTCTTTTGCCGAACCGCTAAGTTACAGGGGACGTATATACCCAAGTAATGCTGGGGGGACAAACACAGACACACAAACATATATATACGATGGGCTTCTTTCAGTTTCTGTCTACCAAATCCACTCACAAGGCTTTGGTCGGCCCGAGGCTATAGTTGAAGACACTTACCCAAAGTGCCACGCAGTGGGACTGAACCCAGAACCATGTGGTTGTTAAGCAGGCTACTTACCACACAGCCACTCCTACGCCTTAGATATATATATATAGGTAGCGGGGCTCCGAAAGGGATCTTGGGGAATATCATCCCCGCCTTCCTGATCTAGTTTTCTACTGCATTTCTTAAAAATCGTTGTAGGGGCCTTGGTTTTGGGACCACTGAGGTTGAGCAAGGGCATACTCCCCATAAAAAATCCAATGGGCACCAGCCAGCCCAAAGGTTGGGTTGGGCTGCACCTGCCTACCTCAGTTGCTATGGCATTGAGGTATATCAGGCCACCCCCGTTAACGGGGACAAAACCCAGTTTTAAAACACTGGATGATGATATACAACAGGCTTCTTTCAGTTTACCAAATCCACTCACAAGGTTTTGATCAGCTCGAGGCTATGATAGAAGACACTTGCCCAAAGCGCCACACAGTGGGACTGAACCTGGAACCATGTGGTTGGGAAGCAAGCTACTTACCACACAGCCACTCCTTCGCCTATATATACAAGGTTTGTAAGGTATTTGAGGACATAGCTTTTCTGGGTCATTGCTGCATTTTTTGCTAACCCTGTATAATCTTTGATTTAGAAAATAATAATGACAGACTCTTGGCTTACTCAAGAAATGAAGAGGCATGTTGCCATTGTGGTTGAAAAGGCTGAGCATAGCAATTTAGAAATATCTTGATTTTTAAAAGTTCCCAGATCCCTTATCTACAAAGTTTGTAAGGACCTAGAGACTGAAGATGGAAACATCACCAGTATCAAAGCATAAAAAGCATTCTAAACGCTCTAAAATCAACAGAACACCTGAATTTATCCAGCAAGTTCAACACGACGTCAATTGCAAAAGATCTCCATGTGTCTAAAGGAACAGTCAGAATGTTGTTTACGAAGACAGATATAAGTCTTATATGATGAGGAAAGGTCAATTTGTCAGGAAAAGCAAAAGAAAATCAGTACATCGGATCTAAAAGACTCTTAACCCTTTAGTGTTCGCATTATTCTGCCAAAATTAATCCTTTTTTATCTACACTACCTTGAACTAATCAGGCATTATCTTGGAGTTATGAGATTTCGATGAGGTAGCTGTTGATTTTTAAAACAATATTGTAGGGCTGGTGTGAGAGACCAGATCTGGCCAGTTTGAACATAAAACAGGTAGAATACTTTTAGCCGGATATGGCCGGCTTAAATGCTAAAGGGTTAAACAAACTGAAAAATCCAACAGAAGATTTGATTTTGTTCTTCTGAAACAAGAAAAACTTCGACCATGATCAAAAGGTTAACAGAAGAAATGACAAATGGCTATGTGAAGACCCTTCTGAAGTTCCAAGTGTTATGCATACAAAATTTCCTACAACTGTCATGGTTTTAGGGATTGCCAGCAATGAAGACGTGTGATGCCGCCTTCTTTCCACAAGTCCTGAGAGTTAACTATAATTGTTAATGGAAATAATTAAGCCCTGGATAGACAGTGCATACAATGGAAGGTCATATGTGTTTCAGTAAGACCCTGCGTTATCACACATGGCTTTAGTAACACAGGAATGAATGGCTGAAAATTTTCATGACCGCATAACCCTTAACATTTGGCCCCCTAATTCCACAGTGCATGTCGATCATTGTTGAGAGAGAGGTCGATGAACACACCCATAACACCAAAGATTCTTTGGAAGCTGCCATAGTCAGAGTAATGTCCAAAATGAACCAGGACCACTTGATTCGAGCATGTACATGATTTAGATCTCATATAGAAGCAGTTGTTGAAGCTGATGGTGGCTTTATTGAATGATATTATAGATAAGCTTTATTTTCATCCTCATAGCATTTTTTGATGAAGTTACTGTTATTATATAGCTGTTTTTTATAAACAAAAATTTGTCCTCAAATATCATATGCACCCTGTGTGTATATATATATATATATATATATATATATATATAATGTATAATCATATCAAAAGGGAAATGGAATTTAATTAAATTTAAAATATTCAATCAAAATTTACATTTCCAGTGGTCTAACGTGTAAAAAATTAGTCAAGAAGACTATATATTAGTTATACGATATTGTGCATATATATATACACATAAGGAATCCACACTTAGGGTGAAATTCAACACATAGAACCACAAAAATAACGGATAAGATTCGACAGGAACAAAATTTGGAAATGAGAAACATTTACCATTTACCATGTTTTTCCTTTCCAAATTTTGTTCCTGTCGAATCTTATCCGTTATTTTTGTGGTTCTATATGTTGAATTCCACCCTAAGTGTGGATTCCTTATGTGTATAAATATACACTATCGTATATATATATATATATATATATATATATATATATATATATATATAATATATATATATATATATATATATGAAACGTATTGTTCAATGTAAAATTATTTTTTTGCTTGTTTTGTTTTTCCTGTTAGTAAATATATGAAACCTCTCTTCTTTAAATTAGGGCCGAGCACTTTCCCGTGCCAAATCCCGTCGTAATCTTGATTACATGGACGTTTTAGAGGCCTTAAATGCTCAAGGAATCAGTATACGAGTAGCTTCCCCAAAACTTGTTATGGAAGAGGTAAGTTGATTGTTTTTTTTCCTTCTACCTGCAACAATATTCTTATTTTGTTGTGTCTGAGGAGAGTCATTCTGTTTTAATGCTTTATTAATTAATTAATACATTCGCCGGTTCAATTTCCACTCATTTACTTATTTATCATCTTTTCTTTTCTAGAATTTTCATTACTTCTTGTAACCTCTTCATTAGTCGTTGACTGTCTCTTATCAGAGTGGAGTTCTTGTTTGTTTCTGCACACGGCTAGCATCGTGCCGGTGGCACGTAAAAAGCACCATCCGTTCGTGGCCGTTGCCAGCGCTGCCCCAACTGGCCTCATGCCGGTGGCACGTAAAAAGCACCATCCGTTTGTGGCCATTGCCAGACTCGTCTGGCACCTGTGCGGGTGGCACGTAAAAAGCACCCACTACACTCACGGAGTGGTTGGCGTTAGGAAGGGCACCCAGCCATAGAAACACTGCCAGATCAAACTGGGCCTGGTGCGGCCTTCTGGCTTCCCAGACCCCAGTCGCACCGTCCAACCCATGCTAGCATGGAAAGCGGATGCTAAACGATGATGATGATGATGTATATGCATCAGTGTGCATGTGTATACATGTATGTATGTATAATATTATTATCGTTATTCACTAGCTGGACCTGTGAAAACTTCACGGAAAACATAAAAATAATGTAAGCATCTGTAAATCGTGTACTGGAACAGTGAGAAATGTTTCTATATTGTGACACTTAGAAAATATAAAAAGAAGTTAAAACCGATAACTATATAATCCAACTAAAATATCTGTTATGCAGACACAAACGGAGTTACTATTATCCTTAGAATACATTGTATGAAATCAAAGAAACTTCTTCGTTTAGAGGTACAGAATGTTCTTCTGGTAGTCTTTTACTCATTTCAGTCATTTAACGGTGGCCATGCTGGAGCATCGCCATTTCGTCGAAGAAATCGAACCCTGGACTTATTCCCCGTGAGCCTGGTGCTTATTCTGACAGTCTCTGCCAAACCACTAAGTTACGGGGATGCAAACAAACCTGCATCGGATGTCAAGCATTGGTGGTGGGGGGAACAAAGAGAGAGACGAACACAAACATATATACATCATCATCATCGGACGTTAAACGATGATGATGATGTATATATGTTTGTGTTCGTCTCTCTCTTTGTTCCCCCCACCACCAATCCTTGACATCCGATGCAGGTTTGTTTGCATCCCCGTAACTTAGTGGTTTGGCAGAGACTGTCAGAATAAGCACCAGGCTCACGGGGAATAAGTCCAATATCCCTATATACATATACATGCGTATATACACATATGTAAACACACATATATACACACACATGTATATACATGTGCATATATACAAATATATATATACATATATGCAAATATATATATATATATATATATATATACAGACATATATATAAATACACATGTATATATATATATATATATATACTAGCAGCTAAACCCGGTTTCACCCAGCCGGTTTGGATGATGTGGCTGTAAAACCTGCTCTGTGTAAGCATTCGACTTGTTTGGGTACGCTTACGTTAAAAAAACAATTTTAGAATGACTCTTTTCTGTCAAAAAACGCTAAAAAATAACTGACCAACAAAAAAACAACCAAGATTCAACCAAATCAAAAAATAAACCCAAATACTAAGTGAACAAAGATGAACCATCCCACTTCCATTGCACGCAGACACACACGTTCACATACCCCTCCTTTTACATACACACACACATATATTCACACAAAGTTGAAACACTGTTTGATTTATTTTTTTCAGCGTACAATTTTCATCATCTCACAACCAAGTTTGACATCAACCCTTCCTTCCTTCCTTATTCATCTCTTACCCCTTCCTTTCTCATTCATAAACAGAGTATTATTATAGTAGATTATCTTGATAACCATGGGAGGCATGAAAAAAATACAAAGCCCAGCAACACCACCGGATCATTCAACACATCTGTGTAATTTTTCATGCAATTCCACCCAGCTGTTTGACCGTGAATCCCAAGATAAGAAAGAATCACCCATGTCAAATTTATATATATATTAAAAAGAAAATGAGGGCAAAAAGCACTTGTTTTTTCACAATGAAAAAATTGTTTCCTAGTAGCCAGAATTTCATGACAAAATGTATGTTTATTAAGCACAACAGCCTGCAGTGCATGCCGCTGGGCATTAAAAGCCAATCGCACAAACCTAGAGGGGCTCTAAAAATCACTCTTTTTGCCATAGCAACCACATCTTTATAGCTTGCGAATTTTAACCATTGCGGGTCTCATCCTCATCCCGCATTTAGTATCCCTGCCAATTTTCAGCTCGATCCTAGCCTCAGTTTGGCCGCCATTAACCGTCAAAGCAAAATGTGCATACAATTTTCGTCCAAGGACTGTTTTATATATATATATATATATATATTTATATATCTCTCACTCAGAGTAAAAGGTAGACTGTATGACGCATGTGTACAAATAGCCATGCTACATGGCAGTGAAACATGGGCTGTGATGGCTGAGGACACGCGGAAGCTCGCAAGGAATGAAACCAGTATGCTCTGATGGATGTGTAATGTCAGTGTGCATACTTGACTGAGTGTGAGTACCTTGAGAGAAAAGTCGAAGCATCAGATGTGGTGTGCAAGAGAGACGACTGCACTGGTATGGTCATGTGGCGAGAATGGATGAGGATAGCTGTGTGAAAAGGTGCCACACCCTAGCAGTTGATGGAACCTGTGGAAGAGGTAGACCCAGGAAGACCTGGGATGAAGTGGTGAAGCATGACCTTCGAACATTAAGCCTCACTGAGGCAATGACTAACGACCGAGACCTTTGGAAATATGCTGTTCTTGAGAAGACCCGGCAAGCCAAATGAGACCATAACCTCGTGGCTCATGCCAGGGGCGTAACCAGCCCACTTATGCATACCTTTCCTTCATTGGACACTAAACTCTACTTGCGAAGACCTGTTGAGGCAAGTGAAATCGAAATCAAATTTGATGACTGGCATCCCTGCTAGTGAAGCATTAAGAGCACCATCCGAGCGTGATCGATGCCAGAGTGGCTATCTGGCTTCCATGCGGGTGGCACGTAAAAAGCACCATTCAAGCGTGATCGTTACCAGTGTTGCCTTACTGGCACTTGTGCTGGTGGCACATGAAAAAACATTCTAGCGAGGTCGCTGTAGTGCCGCTGGGCTGGCTCCTGTGCAGGTGGCACATAAAAAAACACCATTTGAGCGTGGCCGGTGGCACGTAAAAGCACTCACTACACTCTCAAAGTGGTTGGCGTTAGGAAGGGCATCGAGCTGTAGAAACTCTGCCAGATCAGATTGGAGGTCTGGTGCAGCCATCTGGTTCACCAGTCCTCAGTCAAATCGTCCAACCCATGCCAGCATGGAAAGCGGACGTTAAATGATGATGATGATAGTTTGTTTACTTAGAAAATACAGTTCTTTACTATAGATCAATTTGTGTCTACATATTTTGTAAAATGAACACTAGAAAGCTCATAAAAAATAATTATGCAGTGAAGAAAAGCTTAATTACTGATATTAATTGCATCAGTTTGGTAAATATTGGGGGGGGGGGATCTGGACGTGTTTTGGTCTCAATATCCTTCTTCAGTGATGTATATATATTTCTTTATTACCCACAAGGGGCTAAACACAGAGGGGACAAACAAGGACAGACAAAGGGATTAAGTCGATTACATCGACCCCAGTGCGTAACTGGTACTTAATTTATCGACCCCCGAAAGGATGAAAGGCAAAGTCGACCTCGGCGGAATTTGAACTCGGAACGTAACGACAGACGAAATACGGCTAAGCATTTCGCCCGGCGTGCTAACGTTTCTGCCAGCTCGCTGCTTCAGTGATGTATATAACTTAACCATACTTGCTGATGTAGTAATGTGAGTCACTTAGTAGATGTACAATAATGAAAATGTGTAGATATGAAAAATGAGCATATTCAAAAATATACTTAATTTACTTCAATTCACAAAAGCTATCAGAACTCAGTAGCAGATCATCTGGGGCTGCTATTTTTACTACCTAGGTTTATAGTTTATTACAAAAGACTTACCCTTAATCTCCCTCCTCATCGTCCCTTGGTGTTAATTGTAAAAATTGAAGTGCTGATCTCTAATTATGGAGGAAATCTGTGGATGGGGTAGATCCAAGAAAATGTGGGATGAAGTGATGAGAAGAAGACACATCAAGTTAAGTGAAATTGTGGCCACCCACACATATATGCATGCATGTCCTTTTCGGCCATGCCCCCCTCCTTCAAGTCTATAAACCTCTGTCAAAACTCCATCTTCCCAACACTTACTGCAGGCTCCTCCACTCACATCCCTAACCACCTAACCACACACTCTCCATGCCCTCACATATCTTCCTTATCCCCCCACCCATTCCAGCCACTCAAATTTCCCTCACCATCACTTCCTACAGTCATGTCTTCCCCATCTCTAAACATATCCTCTCATACTTTTATGGAGCATTCCCTACTATCCTACTTACGTGCCCCGCTCCAGTTTCTTGTAGGTAAACCCCAGTAAATCTCCAAATTATCAATTTCTCTCTTTCACTCAGATTTTCTCTCTATCTTTCTAACTCTCACTTTCTCGGATAGCCAAGTATCTCCCCTGTAGTAAGACAATTATCTTTGTCCTTCTGGAGGTGCAATGGCCCAGTGGTTAGGGCAGTGGACTCGCCGTCATAGGATCGCGGTTTCGATTCCCAGACCGGGCGTTGTGAGTGTTTATTGAGCGAAAACACCTAAAGCTCCACGAGGCTCCGGCAGGGATGGTGGTGATCCCTGCTGTACTCTTTCACCACAACTTTCTCTCACTCTTACTTCCTGTTTCTGTTGTACGTGTATTTCAAAGGGCCGGCCTTGTCACTCTCTGTGTCACGCTGAATATCCCCGAGAACTACGTTAAGGGTACACGTGTCTGTGGAGTGCTCAGCCACTTACACGTTAATTTCACGAGCAGGCTGTTCCGTTGATTCGGATCAACCGGAACCCTCGTCGTCGTAACCGACGGAGTGCTTCCATTCCATTTGTCCCTCTATCATACACTAACCTCTCAACTCAGAGGTTCTTATTTTGCAAGTTATTTGGCAACTCCACTGGTGTGGTGTCACATAGAAGATACCCAGTACATTCTGTAAAGTGAGTGAGACTAGGAAGGGCAGCATCCAGCCCTATAAACCAGGGCCACAACAGACAACTGGACCCTGATGCAGCTCTCTGGCTTGCTAGCTCCTGTCAAACCATCCAACCCATGCTAGCATGGAAAACAGGACATTAAATTATGAATGTAAACCTAATCTATTTCATGGTACCTCTTCGCTTTGCTTGCATTATCCATTCCTAATATGCCCATACCCTCAGTCTGCTTCATTACAAGTAAATATTGCATATCCACAAAACTCTCTAATATCAGCAAACTATGTATGAATTCATTAATAAATCTCTGAACGAGATGTAAACAGTAACCGCTCGACAACGTAAAGTATACTAGCCATCTTAATATGGCTAAACACTAGGGGTGGGGGGTGTTACTGAAGCTTATAGCCCCAGGAGATCATCGTCTCCAGCTGGCTTTAGACACACTTTCTGTGCTCTTCTGATATTCGCAAAGGGAGGTCATCCCCTCTCAAAAACCTAAGTGATACATACGGACTATAGTTTCGAGGTTTTTGCCTCTCGTCAACGTACAGTAATCACCGGTTTTCGATTGGGGAGACCTGTTTGCGAATATCTATTTAATGTTTTTCCCAGCAACCACTGTCACTGATTAAGAAAAACTGTCTGAAAGCATTAATAAATCTCCGAACGAGATGTAAACAGTAACTGCTTGACAACGTAAAGTGTACTAGCGAGAGGGGATGACCTCCCTTAGCGAATATCAGAAGGGCACAGAAAGTGTGTCTAAGCCAGCTGGAGACGATGATCTCCTGGGGCTATAAGCTTCAGTAACACCCACCCCCAGTGGCTAGCCACATTCAGATGGCTAGTACACTTTACGTTATGTATGAATTGTTTCTCCTTATCTATGACCTCAATATTGACTTGGTAATATACTAAACTGATTGTAGACAATGTCCTTGTTGTCCATCAGACAGACAAGCCTTTATCTACCATTCACACCCCTCTCTTTTGTTAACCATTTACTATACCCATCCCTACACACTACTGACTTCCATCTGTCTCCCCACACATACTCCTTTATCTCTCCATTTATCTACAGGTTCATTATGCTGCTGTTCTCCACCCTTTCTGTACTGCCTCTCTCCCAAATTTATATGTACTATTGACCCTGAGTCCACCCTTAACTGCACTCCCCTCTATCTCTATCCATCTGTCACCCTTCTATATTTATCCAGTCACTCTTCTCAATCCTCTCTTTGCCTTCTTGTACCTTGAGGGTATGCCCTGACGCCTTATTGCTATCTCTTTCTCCAGCTACTCACACCTGTCCTCTACAGTAAATCACTTATTCTTTCTCCATTTCATATTTTAACCTATAGACACTCAGCATAAAGCCAACTCCCTCTTACTACTCCCCAACTTAATCAAGAGGAATTTTCTTGCAAGTTACTTGGTAACCTCACCAGCACCATCTCAGGAAGAAAGAAAAAACACCCAGTACTCTCTGTAAAATAGTTGGTATCAGGAAGGGCGTCCAGTCATAGAAATTATACCAAAGAACACATTCAGATCCTATTGACCCTTTCCACCCATGCCATCATGGAAGACAGATGATTTTGATGATAGACATTATCATCATTCTCCTCTTCCAACCCAATATGTCAAGAAATTTTGTAATTTAACATCTTTAAGTAATAAGTTAAGAAGCTTTTTTAATTAATTCTTTTGTTATTAATGTTGTATTGTTATAACAGTGTCAATTATTAACTCGTTTCAGGCACCAAAATCTTACAAAGATGTCACAGATGTTGTAAACACTTGTAAGTATATTTCTTTCCCTTAAACCAGTAGTTCCCAACTGATTTTTGGCCATGCCCCACCAAATCATTTCTAAAATCCTGATGCCCCCTTGTGATATTCAATTTTTGTTATTCAAAATTTGGTTAATGTTTACAATATTACCCGGAAATGAAATTTTAAAAAAAACTGCAAGACGTAAAAAAAAAATTTGTAGGCACGTAAAAAGCACAATCCGACCGTGGCCGTTTGCCAGCCTCCCCTGGCACCTGTGCCGGTGGCATGTAAAAAGCACCCACTACACTCATGGAGTGGTTGGCGTTAGGAAGGGCATCCAGCCGTAGAAACATTGCCAAATCAGACTGGGCCTGGTGCAGCCTTCTGGCTTCCCAGACCCCAGTTGCACCGTCCAACCCATGCCAGCATGGAAAACTGACACTAAACGATGATGATGATGTATATGAAAAAATGTGCCGAAAGCAACGGGCTTTGGAATATTCACAAGATCTGAATTTTTCCCTCATAACTTTTAGGGAAATTGTTTTTGTTTTTTTTGTTTTTTTTTTCATAAATGAAATTTTATATAAATACCTTTCAACCAGCATAGGCTACAAATCATAAAGAAATTTGTGGGAAAATCTTTTCCAGTGGGGTGAGGAGAGGACTTTGGAAAATTCACAAAATCTGAGTTTTTCGCCCATAACTTGGTGACAGTTTATTGTGGATAGCAGATATAAATCCAAATTTTAAATATTTCTCTGACGAACTTCTTTTTACTTGCACTTCTCATTTTATGTATTTTTGAATCAAACACAAAGAGATTTCAGTTCAAGCAAATCTTTTCAACAATTATTTCGAAAAGATTTCGGTATAAACCTTCAGAAAATATGCTCAAAAAGCATCAAAAAATATTCCATGAATCTTCTCAGCTGCAAAAACCTTTGTATCAATGATGGAAATTTTTTCTTACCTTTTTGCTGAATTCACCAAGCTGACTGGTGAGAATAAAATGACCTGTTAATTTTCATCTTTGTTCATATATGTAGGCGTGGCTGTGTGGTAAGTAGCTTGTTTACCAACCACATGGTTCCAGGTTCAGTCCCACTGTGTGGCACCTTGGGCAAGCGTCTTCTGCTATAGCCCCGGGCCGACCAATGCCTTGTGAGTGGATTTGGTAGACGGAAACTGAAAGAAGCCCGTCGTATATATGTATATATATATATATATATGTATATATATATATATATATATGTGCGTGTGTGTTTGTCCCCCCAGCATTGCTTGACAACCGATGCTAGTGTGTTTATGTCCCCGTTATTTAGCGGTTCGGCAAAAGAGACTGATAGAATAAGTACTGGGCTTACAAAAGAATAAGTCCCGGGGTCGAGTTGCTCGATTAAAAAAGGCGGTGCTCCAGCATGGCCGCAGTCAAATGACTGAAACAATTAAAAGAGTATGTGTGTGTATATGTGTATGTTACCAATACCATAAATCTCTATCTATGTCTGTCTGTCTGTCTCTTTCTCTTTCACATAAGCGTTTGTAATTTACCTACACATTTTCACATACCACAAATAATCTATTCCCTCTTTAGTGACATCAGAGCTTATGAATATGATGAAAACAACCTGTTGTCTCTAAAGTGTCCAAAATTTGATATAAAATTGTCCACAGACGGGATGTAAAGATTTTTTTTTTTTTTCTAATACCTCATTCTCAAATTGCCCCCTTTCTCTATTGCTATACTAAACATTGTGTACAACAGGTTTAAATTCAACATAACCCTATGCATGCCTCACCAAAATATTACCATGCCCCATGTTGGGAATCACAGCCTTAACCCTTTCGTTACCAACCCGGCCAAAATCGGCTCTGGCTCTGAGTACAAATGTCTTGTCTTCATAAGTTTTGAATTAAAATCTTCCACCAAACTTTAGTCTCAATTTATGTTCCTAACACTAGTTTAATGATGACTAAGTTATTTTACTAATTTCTTTGTTATATTTAAAGTAATTGACAGAAACACAGCATTTCAAAATAAATATGGTAACGAAAGGGTTAAACATTAATCAGTTTTGTAATTGGTTCTAGTTTGTTTTATATTCAATATTGATATCTATTTCAGGTCATGAGGCTGGAATTAGTAAAAAAGCTATCAAACTTCGTCCTATTGGAGTCATTAAAGGATAAAGAAGAAAAGGAAGAAAATAACTGTTCATTGACTGCCTAAAAAGGATCAATCTATTTATAATATGAACAACTGTTAATTGCCATCCTGGTTTCTGTTATATTACATTCAATCCTTTTTAGCAATAAACTACATTTTTTTAAAAATTTGTTTGCAAAATTTGTTTTCTCGTAAATTTTCTTTTATACTAAACATGTAAATTAAATACAATATAAAGTTATTGTAACAAATTTATTATAACCCTCGTGCAACTGGTTGGGGACACTAGTTTCATCATCATCGACCAGTGTCTTAACCCTTTAGTATTTAAACCGGCCATATCCGGCCAAAATAGTTAATCTGTTTTATGTTCAAACTGACCAGATCCAGGCTCTCACACCTACCCTACAATGTTATTCTACATTAAGTAATTACACCATCAAGATCTTGAAGATATGAGATAATGCATGATTAATTCAAATCAATGGGAATCAATAGGCATTATGTTTGATTGAATAATCTGAACACTAAAGGGTTAAATCTGGGTTTTGTCCCTGTTAATGAGAGTGGCCAGATCTACCTCATTGCCATAGCAACAGCCCTCACAGCATCTCGCCCGGTAATGGGCGTCCTTTTTCAAACTAACCCTCCCAATCGCCTCCGCCTTTTCCTTGGTCTACCTTGCTTTTGCGCTCCATTTACCTCAAATGCAATCACCCTCCTCAGAACATGCTCTTCATCTCTCCTCAACACATGTCCATACCACCTCACTTCATTTGCCCTTGCCAACCATTCCACCAGCCCCAGTATTCCCATCAAATCTTCAGTCCTGCTCTTATTTAAAACAGCTTCACCCCATAGATTGCTCTCTCAGTCCTTCTCAAAATTATCATCTCTTTCCCTCAGACCCTATGTCTCACTCTCCCATACAGCATTGCAGCTCTCACACAACCCTTAAAGACCCTCCCTTTCATCTTTAATGAATGGACTGTACTGTCATTAAATTGTATGGCTTGTGTAACAGTCTGGACATAGTGTCCAAGGTGCCATGTAGAGGGACTGAACTTGAAACCATATGGTTTTGAAATAAACTTCTTTACAAACAGTCATGTCTATGCCATTGCCAAAATATTAACACTCAGAGTGATATTACTTTAATCAGAAATAGAATCTTGAAACTTAACCCTTTTGTTACCAACCCGGCTGAAACCGGCTCTGGCTCTGTTGTACAAATGTCTTGTTTTCTTAAGGTTTCAATTAAAATCTTGCACCAAACCTTAGTCACAATTTATGTTCCTAATACAAGCTGAATGATAACTAAGTTATTTTACTAAATTCTTTGTTATATTTAAAGTAATTGAAAGAAACACAGAACACCTCAAAATAAATACGGTAACGAAAGGGTTAAAGGCAATGTTGTATTCTGAGCAAAGTTTATATAAATTATCAATTAACGATGAAAAATCTATAATCGTAAATAAATGTAAGAACATAACTACATTCAATATCCATTAAAAAAATTTATTGCTGTTTTAAAAAGAAAACTTGTGTATAGCTGGTTTCGCTGGTTTAGACTTTGAGTAGGTTTTTAAAGGAGGAATTGGTCTAATTTTCCGACCATTATAACCGGTCTTACGATGCCAAAGTCCACTCTGTGGTCGAATTCCCAGCCACCGTGATCTTTGTGCTGAACCTATGTGCTGCTTGTTGTGTTCAACATTAGAAACTCGTCCAACTGTGGCCATGCAATGTTTAGATACACTGATTTCTCGTTTAGATGGAAGTCGCACAACACACTGATTTCCAACTTTACGAACCAGTTGAGCACAAGTTCCTGCAGCTCGTGCCATTTTACCATAGTTATCAGCGTAAATTTCGACGTTGTGGACCAAAGTGCCAATGGGTAGAGCCCCAAGAGGATAGGAATCACCTTCGTTTGCCTTCACTGAAACAGAAGAAAATATGAAACAATTTGTGATTCAACGGAGATATATTGATCTACGTGATCTTATATGTGTATTTATATCCTAATATATACCTATATATATAATTTTATTTTATGTATACGTTTGTTACACATATTCCGTCACCTATCTCTCTCTCCTTTTCTTTCCTTACGCAAAGTATCCTTTCTCTCCCTATTCGTTACTTTGATAGCATCCTTAAACTATGCATTCCTCTTCTCCCTCTCCCCTTACTGCCCTCTTTCTTTCGCTAGCTGTTACATTTAGGGTTCTTCTTTTCTTTTTCTTTCCCCCCTCCCTATGTTTAAGATATACTTCCTATCTCTCTTGTCTGTTACAACTGACTTCTATATATATATATATGTGTGACCTCGTGAGTACTGCCAGCGATTTTTTTTTTTTTCCTCTGTCTCCCCTTCTCAAGATCTTTCCTTCTCCTATGTTTCCGACGAAGAGCTCTGCTCGAAACGTTAAACCCTCCTTCTTCCCTTCTTTCCTGAGCGTCCAATAATACTTTATTTGTTCCACGTCCTCGCGTTGCTGTGTTTTTTTTGTGCTTTCTTGTTTGGATTAACTTTATATATATATATATATATACACACCACGAGATTTTTGTGTGCGCTTATATGGTTGTGTGCATATATGTGTATATGTGCATATATATCTGTCTTACATATTTATGCCTGTATATGTAACTATGTGCATGCAGCTATGTATTTTGAAGTATATTATAGCTGGTCTAGTATGAGTATATACTGTTGTAAAATATTTATGTAATACAGCAGGAAAATTTTAATTTTAATGTATTAATTGACTTATATTTCGTATATAATTATTCACAATATGTATTTTGAATCTACTTTTCGATTTTACAATAGGATGAATTTATATTGAATTCATTTATTTTGTTCATTGCATGCTTAAGACCTTTAACTGAAAGGACCATTGAAAGAAATCCATTTTTAAAGGTGTTTCCTTTAACTAGTTTTGATTATATCATTATTTTTGTTCCATTTTAACAAAACTGTCCGACAAACAGGAACGTGAAACTCTGAGTAACAGCTTTTGTTATATTTCTGCTGCTTTTAAATAAAGTGTATATATATATATATATATATATATATATATAAGCAGTGACTAATCAGTTACTGATGTTGCAAAAATCTGGTAGGATTGGTAAAAATTAGTTATTAGTGATAGGAGTATTAGTATTGAATAGCAATCTTTATATCTCACTTAATGTGGATATATATATATATACAAAGAGAGTGATGTCAGAGCTTCAATCATAGATCTGTTTCATCAACATTGAATTGGAGTTAATGAGCTGCATAACCTCAATTCCAATGCCATTCCTTGCTTTTGGCCTGGACTATGTCCTCGTTTGACATGAAACAAACTCAATGCTATATTACCACTTATGAACCTCAACTTACTGCCTTCTCGTAGAAAACAAAATTCAATAAAAGGATAACTTCACACACACATAAAAGAGCAGTTTTGTGTCCACTTCTGGACTTTATGCATACAACTACCGGTTAAAGATGAGGGTCACTTGCTTTGCGAGAAGCAGCAGCTGAACCTCCCTCAAATCATGCTCTAGTCTTCAAAAGAAAAAAGAAAAGAAAAGGCAGGACACATCAGAAAGTGTAGTCCTAGATATGCGAAAGAGGAAATGGTTACAAAAGAAATGCCTTTGTTGGATGAGAGCTGGTCTACAACAAAGACTGTTAACTATTTAAACAATGAACTTTGTTAATGCTGAATATTTTCCCTCATATGAAACCATTCAACAGCTATGATGGTAAGAGCATGGAGGCGCAATGACCCAGTGGTTAGGGCAGCGGACTCGCGGTCATAGGATTGCGGTTTCGATTCCCAGACCGGGCGTTGTGAGTGTTTATTGAGCGAAAACACCTAAAAGCTCCGCGAGGCTCCGGCAGGGGATGGTGGTGATCCCTGCTGTACTCTTTCACCACAACTTTCTCTCACTCTTACTTCCTGTTTCTGTTGTACCTGTATTTCAAGGGGCCGGCCTTGTCACTCTCTGTGTCACGCTGAATATCCCCGAGAACTACGTTAAGGGTACACGTGTCTGTGGAGTGCTCAGCCACTTACACGTTAATTTCACGAGCAGGCTGTTCCGTTGATTCGGATCAACCGGGACCCTCATCGTCGTAACCGATGGAGTGCTTCCATCCATGATGGTAAGGTATGCATGATAGATCACACGGCTAAGAGTTAAAAACCTTACGACAGCAATTGACTTGTACTTCCTGACAAGACACAACCCATATCAACATGAAAAAATGGACAATAGTAACACAAAAAATTATTATCAGGTAATAATAATAAAAAAGAAATAACTTAATAAGCAGCCTTACCTGCCATGCGAGGGATATGCCTCGATGTTTTAATCAGATCTCCTGCTTTCATGTTCTGACTGGCTAAGATGTAGCGCCTACTTACACCGGTGGCTACCACTGCTATGTCAGCAGTGCGACACGGATCATAGCGTACACACTTGACTACTTCCACAAGAGGTGGACCTTCCCTTGGTCCGTCTTTTTTGAAGTCAACCATCCTGTAGTTCTGTTTGTGTCCGCCACCAATACCATGAGTCTGAATGCGACCTAAAATTAGATATTCATGCAGGTGTGCATCAATAATAATAACGGTTTCATATTTTGGCACAAGGCCAGCAACTTTGGAGCAGGGAATAAGTCTAATTGCATTGACCCCAGTACTCAACTGGTACTTAATTTATCGACCCCCGAAAGGATGAAAGGTAAGTTGACCTCAGTGGAATTTGAACTTAAAACAAAGACAGACAAAATGCTGCTAAGCATCTTGCCCAGTGCCCTAACAATTCTGCCAACTTACCACAATCATCATCATCATCGTTTAACGTCCGTTCTTCATGCTAGCATGGGTTGGACGGTTCGACCGAGGATCTGGGAAGCCAGAAGGCTGCACCAGGCTCCGGTCTTATCTGGCTATGTTTCTACAGCTGGATGCCCTTCCTAACGCCAACCACTCCGTGAGTGTAGTGGGTGCTTTTTACGTGCCACCTGCACTGGTGCCAGGCGAGGCTGGCATCGGCCACGGTCGGATTGGTGCCTTTTACGTGCCACCTGCACGGAAGCCAGTCGAGGCGGCACTGGCTTCGGCCATGATTCGGATGGTGCTTTTTACGTGCCACCGACAATATCTAATTCACCGACAATAATAATAATAATAATAATAATAGCAACAACAATTGTTTCTAATTTAGATACAAGGCCAGCAATCTGGAAGGAAGACGTTAGTTAATTAAATCAGCTTCGGCAATTTATCAACTCTGAAGGGTTGAAAGACAAAATTGACTTTGGCAGGATTTGAACTCAGAACATAAAACACCAATATAAATACTGCAAAGCATTTTTCCTCCACTGTTCTAATGATTCTGACAATCATCATCATCATTTAACGTCTGTTCTCCATGCTAGCATGGGTTGGACAGTTCGACCGGGGATCTGGGAAGCCAGAAGGCTGCACCAGGCTCCGGTCTTATCTGGCAATGTTTCTACAGCTGGATGCCCTTCCTAACGCCAACCACTCCGTGAGTGTAGTGGGTGCTTTTTACGTGCCACCTGAACTGGTGCCAGGCGAGGCTGGCCACGGTCAGATTGGTGCATTTCACGTGCCACCATTTTCCACAATAATAATAACAACAAAATTGGTCCTGATATGATGAAACAAAGGCAATTCAAGTGAGATTTGAACATAGAATGTGGAGGAATAAAATGAATATGACCTGTTGAATGAACAATATTAATATATGAGAAGGGTTGGACTAAAATGAACTATGAAAGCAAAGAGAGTGATTAACATATGCATGAGAAGCAACACTGGTGTGAGCATATAATTCAAATGGAGATGTGTTCTGAGTGAAATATGCTTGTGAGATAATGATGGAGAATACTCTTGATACAGGTAGACTTAAGAAATGACATATAATAATAATGAAATTATTGTATACAGTGCTCAGGTGCACCACAACTTGTCAGAGTATATGCAGTAATGTACAAATGTCTGGAAAGCAAACAATGCATGAGTCAGATACATGCTTGTGTGTGTATGGAGGGGAGGAAATCAGGTGTAGTGTTGGCGAGTCTCAGAAAGCATAGAAGTTTTGAGAAAATCAGGTGTAGTGTTGGCGAGTCTCAGAAAGCATGGAAGTTTTGAAGGATGCAGTGCTCCGACAACTAACAACTGATGCCGGCAGTTTGTTCCATGCTTCAGCAACTCTCAGCATGAAAAAATGTTTCCTGAAGTCATGGGAGCTGTGCTGTTTTCTGACTTTGTAAACATGTCCACGGGTGGAGTTTGAAGTTTGAGTTTGAATATGATCATGATGTATGGAGACAAAGTAAACTACAGATCTGTGCAACCCATGGTCAGCAAGAAAAAAACAAAACAAACGAGAGAAATGATGACCAGAAATAGTTACCATCATGTCCTCTACCACCAGACTTTTGGAGTGGAAGTGGTTTCATGGTATATTTGGTGACGTCAATGCCAGCATTAATGAATTTCTGGACACCAAAAGCCGTCTGGTTGCTATGGAAGTCATTTCTACAAAGACAAAAATGAAAAAAAAAAAAAAAAAAAAAAAGTTAAAACCAAAATTTCAGTTTAACGACCTTGGTTCAATATGTTGGACGGCTAAATCGCATATATTTCCCTATACAGCAATGTAAAAGATAATTAGTGTGGTTGCTTTTCTCATTAATATTATTGGTTAAACTAAGGTGACAAGCTGGCAGAATTTCTTATAAAGAAATAATCTTCTTCAGGGGTTTAATGTATGGAAGCCATTGAAATAAAGAACTTTACATGAAAACAAACAATGACTGACAGTGATTGATGTAGAATAATGCCTCAAGCAGTCTCATCAAATCTTTGTGCACAATGAAAGAGCAGACACATAAAACGATGATGATGATGAAACAAGTAAAAGAGTAAAAAAAAGAGAGAGTAAAAGAGGACAACTAGATTATCAGTACAGTATATATGGTTAACTAAATGAAATCAAGCGGGAAAAAAACTGACATTTAAAGCCTAAGTCAATTTTGTATAAATTGAATGAGATTTGCAAGTTTAAATGAAATCAAGTTTTGTGCAACTCACTTTTGAAAGAGGAAACACTGAGCAGATTTGGCAAGATTCAACAATGGTCTTTCAAAATGTAAGGACCGGCGAAGCAGCACTGAAACAACCATTTTCAAACTGAAAACAGAAAATAAAACAAAATCAAAAGAGTATTACAAAAACTGGTTTAAAAACAGTAAATTTCTAGGTTTAGTTAGATATCAAAGAATAAAAAGAAAAGAAATGCACAAAAAGCACCATCCGAACGTAGCCAATGCCAGCGCTGCCTCGACTGGCTTCTGTGCCAGTGGCACATAAAAAGCACCATCCGAACGTAGCCAATGCCAGCGCTGCCTCGACTGGCTTCTGTGCCAGTGGCACATAAAAAGCACCATCCGAACGTGGCCGATGCCAGCGCTGCCTCGACTGGCTTCTGTGCCAGTGGCACATAAAAAGCACCATCCGAACGTGGCCGATGCCAGCGCTGCCTCGACTGGCTTCTGTGCCGGTGGCACGTTAAAAGCACCAACCGATCGTGGCCGATGCCAGGCCAGCCTCCCCTGGCACCTGTGCAGGTGGCACATAAAAAGCACCCACTACACTCTTGGAGTGGTTGGCGTTAGGAAGGGCATCCAGCCGTAGAAACATTGCCAGATAAGACTGGAGCCTGGTGCAGCCTTCTGGCTTCCCAGATCCCCGGTCAAACCGTCCAACCCGTGCTAGCATGGAAAGCGGACGTTAAACGATAATGATGATGATAACTGTTTGGTTGATCATACACAGGACAACTAGATTATCAGTACATCTTTGTAAAACCATCTGACCCAGGTAATATTCATCAGGCTGCTAGCGAACCAGTTTGCAGTTCATATCCCAACGTGGTGCACTGTAAATAACACCCTTCGTTAGCTTCACTCACTTAACTATAATCAGGCTTTTCCTTAGTTCTTGGCCAGTCTTGATTAAATCTTTCGTATGATCACAGACATTCTAGTTATGACCACATCAACATATTTTCAAGCGGTCTGCATCAGACTACATTTTCTAATGTGCCTTTTTTAAAGGAAATAGGATCTTGCTGTTTCCTAGCAGGTTGAGAATCTATTAGAGAGGATTTACACTGGTTCATTATAATCAAGATAGTGTTGTTGTTTATCCCAGGTGAACCCTGATTGAGCAAACCTATGACCAAAGGTATTCTTAACATGACTATCCTGTCTTTTAAGTGGTAATTAGGATTAGATTGCCAAGATGGCTTTTCACTTCCCAAGATGGAGGCTCTCTCAATTGGCTTGCTCTAATGAAGTTGTAAAAGATTGGTACAGCCCTCAGCTGTAGGGAGATAAAGCCAATGGCATAGTTAAAGTTGTACTAAACAGCACATGCTAGGGGGACAATCACAGACACACAAACACACACACATATATACGACAGGCTTCTTTTCAGTTTCCGTCTACCAAATCCACTCACAAGGCATTGGTCGGCCCGGGGCTATAGCACAAGACATTTGCCCAAGATGCCACACAGTGGGACTGAACCTGGGACCATGTGGTTGATAAACAAGCTACTTACCACACAGCCACTCCTGCGCCTGTAATTCTGTTGAAGAATTACAGACCTTCTGTTCGTTTTTACATTCGGTATACATTATGTCGTTTGTTTATACATTTTTTCAATTATCGAGACACTTGCCCAAGATGCCACGCAGTGGGACTGAACCCGGAACCACATGGTTGGTTAGCAAGCTACTTACCACACAGCCACTCCTGCGCCTACATTCAGTTCCACATAATTAATCAAAAGATGAGTTTATCGATAACCTTACCTTCCTGCCTTGGTAGTGTGAGTCTATAAAGTTTAAGTTTTAAACCTATGATTAAAAGTCTTGTCAGCATTTGGGTAGTCAATCTGTCCAGTTTCAAGTATCTTTCCAAATCTGGTAGCCTTCCCAATTTGTACTCGTCTTTCCATTAATTTTGTTCTCTATATATTATTCAACTTCTTCAAGATTTGGAAATTAGTTTCTTTGATTGTTATGAATCAGCTGTAATCTCTAGAAACTAATTCTCTCTCTCTCTGATCATCAAATGCGCATGCCCTTTATGTCAAGGAAAATCACCGAAATCATAACACAATTTGCATAACACTGAGGTGCCATGCAATGAGATTGAACATGAAAACACGTGGTTGCAAAACGAGCTTCTTAACCAATCAGGCCACAAAACTTTTCACTCCGCTATTAACATTTACGGCACAGTGCCACATTGGCACTAACGGCGTAAATTAACGAAGGTATAAACCCGACGTAAATACACGAAGTTGACAACTTTCACTTCTGACAGCTAAAAGCATGACAGTGCCACATTTACAAAGGGTCTCATTTAGATTTGCTATTATTTTGTGTGAAGCTGTATTAAGGTATACGATGCTAACATTCTTTGGATCATTCCTGTCTCAATACGTTGTTGTATAGCCCTAGGTTAGCACTGGTTGCACAGATCTATGATTAAAATCTTACAAGTCATGACTATACTTTTATTTTTCGGTTAGTATCCAAATGTGGCGATCTTTCGTCTCTAGTAGACCTTTCCGTCGATTTCCGTAATTTTTTTTTTTTACATATGGGCTTGCGGGAACTTTTGAAGTAATATACATACATATATATACACATACACCGAGTAAAACATTTCAGTTATCTCTTTCTTTCACACATTACTCTCTCTGTCTCTTCACTTACACAACATACTGTCTGTCTCCCACACCCCATCAAACACACACACACACACATGTACATCAATGCTTCACATGCACGGTAACTTCAAAAGAACTTCCCTCGTCATACAATCGCTTTCTCTTAGTCTCTTTCGCTCTCATTACTTCAAAAGTTCCCGCAAGCCCATATGTAGAAAAAAAATTTTTTTTACGGAAATCGACGGAAAGGTCTACTAGAGACGAAAGATTGCCCCAAATGTACTAAGTCAAGTTGTTAAATAAGGCAGACGGGCTTAATACCATCAAGATGCACTCAACTTACACTCCAAAACACCCTTCTTCTTGTTGTTTAGCCCCAAATCAGTTTCATAAGACTCATGGCAAAAGACGTTCCAGCCATGACCTTGTTTTTGTTTCGTTTTTCAAGAAATGCGAATTTGAAACTACACTATCTTACGTTTCCTACTTTAAGATAGGGTGTTTGCTTGAGGAAGATTTGATTGTTGTTTCTAGCAGGTTAAACGACCAGATAGAAGTTCCCTTAATTCATTTAAAAAGAGGGTGTGCCCCAAAAAGCAGAATAAATTTGTATAATGACACATAAAAGTTTTAGAAATATTTATAGATGAATCAATGAACTATATGTTTGGTTAACATTAACCATATATGTTCTATTATTGAATTAAAAACATACAGAATGTGCCATCATTTAAAATGGTAAATAAATATATTTCTTTACTACCCACAAGGGGCTAAACATAGAGGGGACAAACAAGGACAGACATAGGTATTAAGTCGATTACATCGACCCCAGTGCGTAACTGGTACTTATTTAATCGACCCCGAAAGGATGAAAGGCAAAGTTGACCTCGGCGGAATTTGAACTCGGAACGTAACGACAGACGAAATACGGCTACGAATTTTCGCCCGGCGTGCTAACGATTCTACCAGCTCGCCGCCTTAAATTGGTAAATAAAATGGTAAATAAATAAATAGAAAGTTTACCTGCAAGATTACATCTGCCCTCAAAGACAAGTTAAAGTCACTTGTACTAACGGTGTAAATAATAAACTGTATGCCATTATAGAATTTCCGGATTGAATGCTATTCTTGCGATATATTACCTCCCTTGACGTTAAAATCCTGCCGAGGTTGACTTTGCCTTTCATCTTTAGGCGGTTCACAAACCAAATACCAGCCAAGTACTGAAAGCAATGAAATTTACTATTCTTTTCCCGCAAACGTTTGTGACTATATGCCTATGTTAGGAACTATTATCATTTACTTTATCAAGCTTGTTTCTTCATAGTCGTTTTATATAAACTAGCAGTATCGCCCGGCGTTGCTCGGGTTTGTAAGGGAAATAACTATATAAGCATTTTTAGAGAGTTATAGCCAAAAAATAGCAATAAAATGCATTAAAATGGAAAAAAAAATGATGGTAAACTTTTTTTAAATCGTTGACTCATCGTAGACATTTTTAGAGAGTTACTTCCCTTATATAATTGCGAAAAAATGCATTAAAATGGAAAAAAATGATGGTAATTTTTTTTTTAAATCGTAGACTCATCGTAGACGCGCGCTAATACCCAGATGGGCTCGATATGAATCACGACTATAAGACTATAAGTTTTGGTTAAACTGCACCGTAAAATGTGGGAGTAGTTAGGAATCTAAATCGTAGGAGACAGACACACAACCTCTCTTTTATATATAAAGATTTCCACACCATTTTTCCAGTTTGTCCTTGTAATGGCCTTTCATTCAGCGCCCTTGGGGCACATAAAAATGATTATTATTATTATTATTATTATTATGACAGCGAACTGGCTTAATTGTCAGAGCATTGGCAAAATTCTTTGCAGTGTTTTCTCTGCGTTCAAATTCTAAGGTTCTCTCTGTTCTCATCCTTCGGGAGTTGATAAAAGAAGTTACCATTCAAGGTTAATATATATTTCTTTACTACCCACAAGGGGCTAAATACAGAGTGGACAAACAAGGACAGACAAAGGGATTAAGTCGACTACATCGACCCCAGTGCGTAACTGGTACTTAATTTATCGACCCCGAAAGGATGAAAGGCAAAGTCGACCTCGGCGGAATTTGAACTCGGAACGTAACGACAGACGAATTTCGCCCGGCGTGCTAACGTTTCTACCAGCTCGCCGCCTTGACTTAGCCACTCCCTCTCAAAATTGCTGGCCTTGTGCCAAAATTAGGAAGAATTATTTGTATTGTTATGGCCATAGTGGAGGCAGCAAGCTGGCACACCTGGCAAAATGTTTTGCAGCGTTTTGTCCATCCTTGCATTTTAACCTAAAATTCCACTGAGGTCGACTTTGCTTTCATCTTTTCAAGGTCAATGAAATAATTACCTATTTCTTTACTACCCACAAGGGGCTAAACACAGAGGGGAGAAACAAGGACAGACATAGGTATTAAGTCGATTACATTGACCCCAGAGCGTAACTGGTACTTAATTTATCGACCCCGAAAGGATGAAAGGCAAAGTCGACCTCGGCGGAATTTGAACTCACAACGTAACGGCAGACGAAATACTACTAAGTATTTCGCCCGGCTCAGCGGTATTTCGTCTGCCGTTACGTTGTGAGTTCAAATTCCGCCATGGTCGACTTTGCCTTTTGGGGGAGGGCTGGTTGATTACATTGACCCTAGTTACGCACTAAGGTCAATGTAATAATAATAATAATAATAATAATAATTGTGTACAGTGCTCAGGTGCACTACAACTCATCTAAAGTGTATATATAATCAGGTGTAGTTTCGGCGGATTTCAGAAAGCATGAGGGCCTTAAAAGATGCAGTGTCATGGCAGTCAACAACTGACGCAGGCAGTTTATTCCATGCTTCAGCAACTCTGAGCGTGAAAAAATGTTTCCGAAAGTCATGAGAGCTGTATTGTTTTCTGACTTTGTAGGCATGTCCACGTGTGTTAGACACATGGAGATCAAAAAGGTGTTCAGTGTTGTTGTTGGTGAGGTGGTTGATAACTTTGTGGGTGTTTACCAAGTCCATCGCCAGACGCCGGAGCTTCAGTGAATCCATGCCCAGGGAAACAAGGCGCTCAGAATATGGTAGGTGTCTGATGGAGGGTATGCGTTTGGTTGCACGTCTCTGGACAGATTCCAGGAGGTCAATGTTCTGTGCAAGATAGGGGTTCCAAACTGATGATGCAAATTCCAAGTGTGGTCGTACCATAGCTGTATACAGTTTTAAACAGATGGCTGGAGAGCGGCTAACAAAAGACCTGCTGAGTGATGCCAAGACACCCTCGGCCTTCCTGACAATCTTAGAGATATGCTTTGTCCAACGCAAATCACTGCTGACTCAACCAGCCCCCTCCCCCAAAATTTCAGGCCTTGTGCATAGTAGAAAGAATTATTATGGCTGTGGTGAATAAACTTTCTATTTTCTTCCTCCAAAAAATATAGCTGTTCTGAGCAGGGAGTCTAAATGTACGTAATCTGGGGTCAGCTTTAAAACAAAGTCACTGGCTCAATGATGTCAGGTTGCTAAACATAGATGTGGTAACTCTGGAGCGCAAGCACTCATGCCCGTCTTTGATGACAATGAGATACTTTCATCGCTTAATCTGTTAAGATCAGGTGGTGGGATAGCAGGTTGTCTTTCTGAATCTGGATTGTAAGACGGTGGCCATGGACATGAACTGCAGCAAGGGTGATATCTTCAGAATAGGGGCCATCTATACTCACACAGGAAAAGGGCAGCCCAATTTCCCCATATATCAAGGAGCTTTTATGAAGATGTTCTGATCTCAACTATTAATGAAGGACTGGAACTGCATTTTAAATGTACAACAGGACTTATGGGTCAAGCATATAATAGGATGGGGTGCAAAAGCCTCAAAAATCTGCCCAGAAGTTTCCAGCTGGCTGACAGATACTGATTAGATTTCTCAGGTGTGCCAGTGTGGGCATGGAGCAACATCAGTCAGTTATCCAGATTGTGTGTAGAGTGTTGTTTGGCCAGTGAATAAGGATAGTGAAAGATACCCACAGTTTAATTGTCAAAGTAAATGGTCACCCCCTGGAATTATTCACATCACACACTCAGTCCAACAGGGCTTTCCCTTCTCACTTTTTCTGTACATACTGGCATTTGGACCACTACTACAGAAGATGAAACATTTGAAGGACATCCCCTCTCCCCTCTCTCTCTTTCGGAGAGGCACTGAGCAGCTATACGCACATATACACACACGGCAGTAACTCCCGCCTACCAAATTCAATCACAAAGCTCCGGTCGGCTTGGGGCTATAGTAGAAGACACCTACCCAAAGTGCCACGCAGTGGGACTGAACCCGAAACCATACAGCTAGGAAGCAAGCTCCCTAACCACACAGCCATGCCCGCGCTTTCAACAAAGATCCAGGAGGGTTATGGTAACATTGCAGAAGACATCATTATCATTGTGTCAGATGCTATTGAAATGCAAGCGGTTGGCACCATTCTAAATGAATATGGCAGTAGCAAAGGTTACGATCAACCCAGCCAAGTTGGTGGGCTTGCAACTCAGCAATTAAAGAAGCAAGCCCATGCTATCAAGCAGCATCATGGGATGCTGAACTAACAGACTGGTTAAACTGCTTGGGGTCTAGTTCAGTTCCAATCTCCAGATGGAATTGGACTAAGACAAGGTAACAAGCAGGGTAGCCAGTCTCACTTAGTAATAGGCCAGAGGAAATTGATCATGAAAAGTCAATCACAGGTGGAGAATGTCAGCCTTGTCCTCATTATTGTTTATCACCTGACCATTGTGCTTTGCCTCAGTTACTACTAAATTAGACTGGGGTGACTGTTACTCAGCTTCTTGTGGAAAGAAAAGGTTCTACTGATCAGACAGTCTATCTGCTGCCAGCCCATCTCCCTAAAGCAGGCTGCTGAACATCTAGTCACCCTTCATGAGATACATCTTCATAGAGCTGCAGTCCTCAGTGAAGCAAAAACTGAGACTGGCTACCTGGAATCTAAAATGTCGTTAAATGCCCACCACCCTCCACCACTCAGGCAATGGATTTGGTGAATGTTAACACTCAAGCAATTTACAGTGGATTAGTGGCAGGGAAATGTGACAATGTTCTCAGGGAAACTCTTGATATTGGTGTAGGCTAACTGGTGAGGCTGTTCCAGAGAAGCTTCAGATCAGAGACCATCTTAGGTAATCTCCAGAAATCTTTAACCAGACAGTGCTTACCAAGGAGTTGAATCAGTTCAAGATAAACTGTACTGGCACAGAAGTACCATTAGATTGATCTGTCCCACAAAATGTGTAGAGAGTGACAAAACAATAGGCGTAGGAGTGGCTGTGTGGTAAGTAGCTTGTTTACCAACCACATAGTTCCGGGTTCAGTCCCACTGCGTGGCATCTTGGGCAAGTGTCTTCTGCTATAGCCCCGGGCCGACCAATGCCTTGTGAGTGGATTTGGTAGACGGAAACTGAAAGAAACCTGTCGTATATATGTATATATATATATATATATATATAATATATATATATATATATATATATATAAGTAATACTAAGCAATTAAGGGTTTAGCAACGAATTGCCTCACCACACACCGAATTTAGAAATAGCAGTCAAAGAGTTATAGCTATTCTTTCTACTAAAAGGGAGATCTGTTTGTGTGTCTGTGTTTGTCTCCCTAGCATTGCTTGACAACGATGGTGGTGTGTTTACGTCCCCGTCACTTAGCGGTTCGGCAAAAGAGACCGATAGAATAAGTACTGGGCTTACAAAGAATAAGTCCCGGGGTCGATTTGCTCGACTAAAGGCGGTGCTCCAGCATGGCCGCAGTCAAATGACTGAAACAAGTAAAAAGAGTAAAAAGAAAGTAAAACTGTTTTGCATTCACTTGTTCAATGCTGATTTGTGGGGATACATGAAACAGCTGCTGTTACTCGCAGGAGAGATTTGGCTATCAACCAAGTCCATTGTGGTTATTACTGTGCCACATTCCCTTAAGTGGGCAGAGAAGACAGTTTTCTTCTGTTTAGTGGCTATAGCAAAATATATTGTGTAGTGGACAAGTTTGAAAAGTATGAGTATAGAGACTTTCCCATTTGGTAGGGGTCTCATCTACTTCTTCAAGTTTCTCTGAAAAATGGATGAGAGTGGTAAAAATGGTAAGAGTGGATGGAACTGCTCAAAATATAAACCTGTAAGCTGGAGAATGACAGTTAGAGAGAGAGAGAGAGCATTTGCCTTTGGTGTTCAAGGTAATTTTGGTTCTTTGTGGCTCCGTCATTGGCCTAAAATGGGGTGGGGTGGGGTGGGGTGGGTCCTGTTCCAGGAGGACTGCATCAGCTTTTATTTGTATACCATGTAAACTTGTATTTCATATTTTTTTCTCTCAGTCGATTTTTTTCTATGTAAGTTTATATTTCTGTAATTATCAGCCTCTTCTATAGTGACAAATATGTTATTATAATTACTACTGACAAATAAATTAATTATCATAATTACTATTTTTATTTTTATTAGTATGAAAGGGTTTTCTTTGAAAGCATCAAGCAGGTTTCTACTGCATGACCTGATACAGCTCCATGTTCCTGAGTGTTCTTCCTATTTCTATTTTGTATGGATTGGAGGAGTGTAAAGTTCCGTTTTATTGTATGTTTAACTATTGTTTCTGTTTTGTATGTTATAGCTTCCTTGTGTGTAGAGAACAGTCTTTAGGGTAGAATCAAGCATTAGCCTGGTTCGTTTGTTTAGTGTTGTGCTGCATGTATGTGTATGGGACAAACAATGTGCAGACAAAGTTATGTGTAACAAATTTTATATCATCATCTTTTATAAAGGTGCGTGTGAAATAATATAGAAGGTGTCCAAACTGTTTGTTCAATCATTAGTGAATTTAGTTAGTTGGTGTGGCTAGTGTAGTGATGCTACTGTGCAGGGTTCAGCGCGCATGCGCAGAATGGGACTACTTCCGGGTGGCCACCGGAAGTCTTCCCCATGCGCATGTGCGGGAAACGTTCCCTTACCCGCCAAACTCAAATCTTTCTCTCCGGCTCCACAGCTCATCGCGATCGGACGTACATTCAACAGGCTCTGACAACCACTCGTGCTACAACATAGCCGCCAACGACCACCAACAAACTTCAACAAACTAACAAGAAGCTGCACATCAGAGGTTGTCCTTCTCCCATCAGACACACGTACGACATCGCAATAAATAAACGAACTGCTGTCTTTTTACCTACAACCTGACTTCGTCTGTATTGTCTTATAAAATTGTATGTGACTTGATCGGATATCGACACCCTTTCAGTGAATCGATAACAGATCCTTCGTTACACTAGTAATTAAGCCAGTAGTCGCTGGGGATTAAAGGTTCATGCTGAAAGAATAGATAATGAGCACTGCTCTAGCTACATAGCATGGTAGTTGTCATGGCCAGGAGTATAAGAAAGCTAGCAGTCCTAGCTGTGTAGGCAGTTGACAAGCTGCCTGCCCAGAAGGGGAAACAGAAAAAAGAGAGACTGGATGTCCAACTAGGGTTTTTATACCTCCCTAGCAGAAGTGCCATTGAAGCACCACCTACCGACGACAGAATGAGGGAACATAACTCTGCCCTGTTTCCTTTAGCCTTTATGGCCCTTGCTACACTACTCCCCCTGCAACTGTAAGCCGAAAGAGAGGTATGTTGTAGCAAAAGGCCAACCTAGGGAACAAATCAGAGGAAGTGAAAAGATCAGGAAAAGGCATGCAAGGTAAGGAAGAAAAAGAAGAGAAAAAAAAACAGTGCAAAGAAAAAATAAAATATGCTAAAATTAACACAATAGTTCCAAAAGTTTGAAGAAATGGCATGTGCAACATAAGAAAAATGCCAAAAGCATGCAAAGAAAGTGCTTGGAAAAAGTCAGGGCAGAACATGTACAGTGTTACACAATTACTTAGGCCAGAGTACACGATGCCCAGCACGAGTAGTTGTGACATGTGGCAGTGGAGCGGGAAATGCACACTTGTGTTTGCATGAGTGCAGTGTCTGTAGATGTCAGAGATGGAAAGTGGATAGAGATATTTGGTTCTGGAGTTAGAACTTCAGAAAAAGCTTGCTTTACCCTATCAATTGAAACAGTCTGTTTAGATCCATTAATCATCATCCTCATCATCATGATCGTTTAGCGTCCGCTTTCCATGCTAGCATGGGTTGGACGGTTCAACTGGGGTCTGTGAAGCCAGAAGGCTGCACCAGGCCCAGTCTGATCTGGCAGTGTTTCTACGGCTGGATGCCCTTCCTAACGCCAACCACTCCGTGAGTGTAGTGGGTGCTTTTTACGTGCCACCTGCACAGGTACCAGACGGAGCTGGAAAACGGACACAAACGGATGGAATGTCTATGGAAAATGTTTTTGACATTTTCCCCGGGACATGATAAAGCCCCTTATTGGATTGAATAAGTGAGCCTCTCACAGAATCATCCCTGAGGAAAACACGAGTCCATTTATCAATATCCACTGGAACAGTAGCAAGCTCTGTCTGGTGTCTAGAAGACATCGGTGGAAGACCTGAAAAATAAGTCTGTTGTCTATGTACATAAGATGAAGGATCTTGAGTCAATAAGTCCACAGGTGCCAACATCTGGCCTGGTAGGGATAATGGTGAACTGTAGAGAAGTTCAGCAGAAGAGTATCCAAGATCCTCTTTCACTGATAAGCAACAACCCAAAAGAACAGCAGACAGATATTCACACCAGTGATGAGAATCTGGACAGGTACATAACAACACCTTTAATTGACAGTGGAACCATTCCACCATGCCATTTGAAGCTGGATGATAACTAGTCATCTGGATATGGCAAACTCCTAAGATGCTTAAAAGTTGTTGGAAAAGCTGGGATTCAAGTTGCCTCCTGCAATCAGTAGTAATCCGTAATCATCATCATCATTGTGCCACCCACACAGTTGCCAGACGGGGCTGGCAAATGGCCACGGACGGATGGTGCTTTCTATGTGCCACCGGCACGGGGGCCAGGCAAGGCTGGCAACGGCCACGATCAGATGGAACACCAAAACGTGAAATCAAACCTGATATGAAGGCTTGTGCTACTGATTCTGCGCTGATATCGACCAGAAGGATGGCTTCAGGCAAACACGAAAAGTGGTCAATACATGTAAGTATATAAGTGAATCAGCGACTAACTGGCCAAAGACCAACCAAGTCAATAGGGATGTGTTAAAAACGTGCATCCAGATTTTCAAAGGTGCCAAGAGGTGCACAAACATGTCTGTGTACTTTTGAGTACTGGCATTGCAGACAAGAACGCAACCATGCTGTAATATTCCATCGCATATTTGGCCAGAAAAAACGAGCTATAATAAGCTTTACCGAAGTTGCTACGCCAGGATGTGATGAGGTATGCAGGGCATATATTGAGCTAATCTCTCCAAAGCCATCTTTGCCTTTCATTCATCTGGAGTTGATAAAATGAAGTACCAATCAAGTATTGGGATAATTTAATTGTATTATCATTTTTTTAAAAAATACTATGTGGTTTTATTAATTTCTATAGTCTTGTGTGACCTACTTTTCTGGTTATAGAACCAAGCACACTGAATGAGAAAAATTTTAGAATTACCACTTTTAATGTAAAACATTTTAAATTATATGAAACTAGCAGTATCGCCCGGCGTTGCTCGGGTTTGTAAGGGAAATAACTATATAAGCATTTTTAGAGATGTAAAGTATAATAGCCATCTCAATATGGCTAACCACAAAGGGGGGGGGTACTGTAGCTTTTTACGTTCTGAGATTTTAATTTAATTCGATTCTATGTCTTTATGCAGCAGAGGCTTGCTCTGCATTTAAATTGATGTAATGATTGCATTGTTCATTTAAATGGAGTTGCATGAAATGATCGTACTGCATTACCTGTGGATATCCTTGTTGCTGATTTTGATTCTAATCACCTTATTTTGAAATCGTATGGATAATACCATACTAAATTCTGGTGCCTCAACTTATGTACCAGATTCATCTGAATCTAAATTTTTGCTGAACTCATATATGTATGTATGTATGTATGTATGTATGTATGTATGTATGTATGTATGTATGTATCTATCTATCTATCTATCTATCTATCTATCTATCTATTAAAGAAAGCAAAATATATAAAAAAATAAATAAATAAAAAATGATAAAAGCAAAAGGATAAATGGATGTATATGTGTAAAAGAATTCAGTTCTCAGTATTTTGGCTACAATGGTTAAAGGTTAAAAGTTCAATTATCTTTGATAGTGGTTTTGGTTGAGGTCGTATTTATGTGTATGATTGTATGTATATGTATTTTTATTTTGTGGGGAATTGTATATATACGCACACAAGTGCATGTGTATGTATGTGGATAGTGGGAGTGAGAAAGATGGGGCAGGTGAGATAAAATTTCTTGTCTCTTGTTCAAAAGAGAAAAATCTCTTTGCAATGGCACCCTTTCAGGTTTTGGACAAGCACAAACACACAGGGCTATAGTAGGAGACATTTAGTGTCACACACTGGTGCTAAATCCAGAAACATAGTTAAGGAACAAAGGTTGAGTCAAGGGAAGTAACTTGTCTGCACATTTATGTATGAATCTCCTGTAAAAGTTGACGATTCCCAAGAGATGATGCAATTCGCATAGAGAACTGGGAGGTGTGATGCATTGAATTGCTTCGACTTTGGAGGAGAGAGGTCAGATATCATTAGAATTGATATAATGACCTCAGAATTCCAGAGAGGTCTGTCCCAAAACACAATTATTATTGGGTTGATTCCCACATTGTAGGTGTGAAGATGCTGAAAAAGTTGAGATAAGTGTTGGAGGTGATTTTCACACATGTCGTTAGCTATGAGCAAATCATCAACATAAGCAAACACAAAGTCAAGTCCACAGACAACTTTGTCGATAAACCTCTGGAATGTGCTTGTTGCATCCACAAACTGAAGTTCATAAACAGGAACTCCAAACTTCCAAAGAGGATGGTAATGGCAGTTTTGGGAATGTTGTCAGGTTCATTGGAATTTGATGATAAGCTCAGATGACGTCAACCTTGGAAAAAAATAGTACAACCATGCAAGTTTGATGAAAGATCTTGGAGATTCCTTATAGGATAGCGATCAGGAACAGTGATTGCATTCAAATGTTTGTAATCCCCCACTGGGCGAAAATCTGAATCTCCTTTCTGTGCCAAATGTAGAGGAGATGTCCAAGGGCTGGTGGAGGGGTGAATAAGGCTGAGTTGAAGTATATGCTCAAACTCAGATTGAGCCTTCTTGAGGCAGTCAGCGGCGAGTTGCTGTGGACATAAAAAAATGGGTGGCCCAGAATTAGTGATATAATGGCAAGTCAAGTATGTGACTTTGATTGATTTGAAAGTCAGATCCACCAGTTCTGGAAAGAAGCCAAAAGGGAGTGGAAGTGGTCATCAGCAGGGGCAACAAAAAAATGACGGGCTGAAAACAGCATTAGTAGTAACCCGAGCAGGCGTAAACAAAGACGTAGAATTGCCCACAAGTCTCTGTCGCTTGACATCTACTAATGAGTGAAAGTGGTTTAAGAAGTCTGCACCCAGAATGCGGTATGGTAGATCTGCTATAACAAAATCCCACCTAAAATCCCTTTGAAGGTTGAGATCTAGGTGTAAGGAAACTTGACCATAAGTTTTTATCAGGGATAGATTCACTGCATGCAGGTTAATGGCAGATTGCTTCGGCTTGTCTGAAGTAAGACACAAAGACCAAATTTTAACAGCTGGAACGATTTGTTAGACACACGATCCTTAACAAAGAATGCACGATGAGATGAAAAATTGCAGGAAGAATCTGATGTGCTCGAATCTTCCGTAACTAATTTCCTGACAACTTGAACAAACAGGGCTGGATGAAACGATGGACTTGTGTCCCATTCTCGGTGTCCATCTTCATGGCAGCGCATGGCTTGTGATATCTCCATTCACATGAGGTACATTACCTCTGGAGAATAACATGTGTGGTCAGAGTGGGTTAGAGTCCGCTGTAGCTGCCTACTTCGTAGTGTCTCTCAGTGTAAGCAAGCTAGAGAAGACTAAGAGAGTTTGAATATCTTTTGCACCTGCTTCAGTAGTCATTGTCGAGGAGAGCCTTGTTGTGGTGCCATGCATGGCAAACAGTTGTACACGAGATCTCATTCTTGTTTCGGACAAGATAACGGCTGCCAGCTAGATCTCGTACAAAATGATGCTGGCTACTTGTGCCACGCTACAAACTGAAAGGCAGCCGGTCCTTAACGTGGCTGTTTAGTATACTAGAAATAGCAGTTATTAAACATACAAAACAGCCACTATTCTGATCCCCTAATATGCTGCAAAGGAGAAAGAAGTCCTTTGCAGTATATTAGGAAGCAAAATTAGTTGATAGCACCTGAAAGCAAAACGAGAAAAAAAAATAACTCCAAAGTGGGTGGGGAGGGAATTTCCAAGGAGCAAGTTGACAGGGAACCTGGAGCCCACCAAAACTGTTCCCAATTGGGCCCCATTCCTACTAAGGCCAGCCCTTCCAATATTCATCTTTGGGCATATGCAAGTGGTTGAATCGAAAAACTTATATGTTTACTCATGTATTTTACTACACTTGTAAGAACAAATGCTGCTTAGATAGGAAGAAGTCTAGGGAAGACTACTTCCCCCCGACAACCACCCTTTTTTCAAAATTTTTTTTTTTTGACACAAACCCCACTTTTGGCTGCGGGGAGTACGAATCTGAAAACAATTGGCAAAAATCAGCATTTTTAAATTACCCCCACCCTCACTCCCATTTCCCTAATTTTTTACTTCTTTCAGAATTTTGTTTTTCAAAATATGGGGAAAAATACGGAGGTTATGATTCTGAAAAAAATTTCCAAAAATTTTAGCCAAATTTCTTTTAAAGAATTTTTTTCATCTAAATATGCAGAAAAATACGGACATTATGATTCAGACAAAAATTTCAAAATATTTCTGTAGTCAAGGTTAGGGTTAGGGTTGGATCTTTTCTTTTTGATGGACGGAAAAAGAAAAGATCCTTCGGGTTTTAGGGTTAGGGTTAGTGTTGGGGAAAATGTCAAAATTAAAGAATTTTGAGGGAGGGGGGAATTTAACAATGTCGGTTGTTAGCAAATTTCCGGAAAAGATTTTAAAAATAAACAAATTTGGGAGAAAAGGGGTGGGGGGAAAGGCGGAAGTCCATCTCCATACATGCTTGGGTAAATGTTACCTTATGCCAATGTAAGAAATTGCTAAAGAAATAAGTATTGACAAGAAAAACATAGGAAGAAGGAAATTGATGATGCTAACCATATCACCACAGCAATTCCAACAACGCGAAGACTCAATTCGATATTTTGCGATGGCAGGATCAACCCAATTGTTATTTTCCACAAATTTAGTCACTAAATTTTATTTATAGTTCTATTTTCATTCCATTTTAATTCCCCAGAAACAAAGAAAATACAAGTTGTATTTCGATTTTAAGGGCCTTGTTTTTTTTCAATGAATTTCCCTCAAGCATTTAAAATTCTATGTAATCGCATTATCAACTAAAAAAAGAAGAAGAAGAAATGATAAGTCAAGTCCCGACAATGTTAACAGCATCACAATCTATAAATATCGAACTCTTTCCAGAAAAGAGTGCACTGCAAAGGTCAAATGACATTTGATTGCCGCAACGGGGAAAATATGTTTAGATATATGAGAAAAGGGAAAGGAAAATGTGATGTTCATTGCAGCCCGATGGCATTGGAGGTGTAGACGAAGTGATGTGACTTTGAAATAAACGTTTTTATTGTTTGAGGTTCTGACAGGTCAATAAATTTAACTTTTCCAATGTCAGGTAAATAATCTTCATATATAAAAGTGAGGTTGTGTGCTGTCTGTCTCCTACGATTTAGATTCCTAACTACTCCCACATTTTGCGGTGCAGTTTAACCCAAACCGGCTATCTTATTATAGTCGTGATTCATATCGAGCCCTTCTGGGTATTAGCGCGCGTCTACGATGAGTCTACGATTTAAAAATAATTTACCATCATTTTTTTCCATTTTAATGCATTTTTTCGCTATTATATAAGGGAAGTAACTCTCTAAAAATGTCTACGATGAGTCAACGATTAAAAAAAAAATTTACCATCATTTTTTTCGATTTTTAATGCATTTTTTTGCTATTTTTTGGCTATAACTCTCTAAAAATGCTTATATAGTTATTTCCCTTACAAACCCGAGCAACGCCGGGCGATACTGCTAGTATGAGAAAAGGGAAAATGTGATATTCATTGCAGTCTGATGGTATTGGAGGTGTAGACGAAGTGATGTGACTTTGAATTAAACGTTTTTTATTGTTTGAAGTTCTGACAGGTCAATAAATTTAACTTTTTCCAATGTCAGGTAAGTAATTTAGGAATAATTAAAAAAAAAAGCAACAGATGTTGTATTAACGATGGCCAACAGAAAAGAGAGTCTGGGATTGAATGAGAGAAAGAAAGAAAAAGAAAAGAGAGAGATAGCGAGAGAGAGAGAGAGAGAGAGAGAGAAAGAGAGAGAGAGAGAGAGAGAGAGAGAGAGAGAGAAAGAAAGAGAGAGAGTGAGAGATAGAGAAAGAGAAAAGAAAGAGAGAGAGTGAGAGATAGAGAGAGAGAAAGAAAGAGAGAGAGAGAGTGATAGATATATACAGAGAGAGAGGGGAGTGTGTGTGTGTGTGTTTGGTGCCAGACCGGTGTTATGTTGCGCATGCGTCATCATCCCTATCTTTTCATGGCAGCCGTGCGATCTCCAGATCTCTTAAGAAAGGCACGGCTGCCTTCGCTGGAGTCAGGCATTTTGGACATTTAAAGACATACACACACACATATCACATATATATACATACATATATATATATAGCCATACTGGTTCACTGTAGCAAAATCTCCTCTTTCCTCCAACCGATCACCAAACCAGTCTTCCTCTTTCTCTCCTTCCACGTAAACAAATCCAGTCGGATGGATGGATGCTTGGATTGTGTAAAAAAAATGCTCCAAGCATCTCCGACGGCTGCTCCTCCACTCCTCAGCTGTATTTATCTCGGCATTCAACCTTCCTCATTCTTCCCCAACCACCAATATTCTTTCATTTCCACACTAATATACTAATATCTTAAGCTCTGCCAACTAACCCCCATAATATTTTCTCTCTTTCCCCCATCCACCACACAAACTCCAAACCTATCAAACATTAAAACCACCTCACCTATTCTTCTTCCCCGATCGATTTCCAAACACTCCAAAACACAAACAAACATTTCAAATTATATTTATTCAAAACCACTGTTGCTAGATATTTCTTTTAAACAGGAATGACTGGTAAGTTACCATTGGTATATCCATCTATCTATCTATTTATCTATCTATCTATCTATCTATCTATCTATCTATCTATCTATCTATCTATCTATCTATCTATCTATCTATCTCTCATATCTATATCTATCTCCCTATCTATCTATCGATCTATCTATCTATCTATCTATCTATCTCTGTCTATCTATCTTTCTATCTATTTATCTATATCTATCTATCTCTGTCTATTTATCTATCTATATCTATCTATCTATCTATCTATCTATATATATATATATATATGTCTATCTATCTATCTATGTATGTTTGTATCTATCTATGTATGTATCTATCTATGTATGTATGTATCTATCTATGTATCTATCTATGTATGTATGTATCTATATATATCTATATCTATCTATCTATGTATGTATCTATCTATATATGTATGTTTGTATCTATATATATATATCTATATCTATCTATCTATCTATCTATCTATCTTATCTATATATGTATGTATGTATCTATATATATATATATATATATATGTATGTATGTATGTATGTATGTATGTGTGTGTGTGTGTGTGTGTGTGTGTGTGTGTGTGTGTAAAATTTTCCGTACAGTTTGTTTTCTTGGCTGACATATCTTCTTTGTAATAAGATCTAACAATCATCTCTTTTTGTAAACTCATCACTAATATTCCAAAGGGTTACATGTTATGTTCATCTATCACCAGAAGTATTATTACAAGCACTACTTGGTCGGTCTTGATAAGATTTAGTTATATAAATTCACAATTAATGCATTCATGATCGTTAAATCAGTGCAGTTCTTTCTTATATTTTGCAATACAATCTTAATTGGTTCCAGGATGGAATTTAATCAGTATTCCTGAAATTGCTTGCTTTAACTCTGCTTATTTTGAAAAAGAATAAAGTAAAAGGTTAACAGAAAAATCCCCAAAACCACCAGCTTTTTCATGCCTTTGAAAATGTGAACTCCCAGATTGTGAATCCCAGTTGGTGAGGAAGACTTATTTATTTGAGGTGCATCTATAGATTTTTATTGAGGTTTTTTCTACTACAATCTTTTAACGTATTAACAACTTGTCCAGTTTGCTGCCTCTTTCATTTTTATAAGATAGATAGATAGACAGACAGAATATAGATAGATAAATAGATAGGCAGATATATAGATAGATAGATAGATATAGATAGATAAGATAAATAGATAGATAGATAGATAGGTAGATAGATAGATAGATAGATCATATCTTTCCCACTTTTAGCCAGATCGTTAATTCCACCACCTCAAGGTGTTTTTGCTCTTGTGAAGTTCACTGACGATAAGCAACGTTTTTGTATGTCTTCTAAATTACAATAAGGTTATAACATTTCTAATTATTTATTTATAGTCTGCTGTGTGTTTGTCTATTTAATTGATCTGGGGTACACTAATTAATTAACTACATTTTAACCTCCTGATTTCCATAATGCTTATCGAAGCATTCAGCTGTCGGGCAACCAGTAGAAAGGTGATTTAGGTGATTTATTTAAAGAGGATTATATCACAGAATCTGCTCCCCCCCCCCCCCACCAACGGTAGATCCTGCTTCAGTTTCCAAGACAGTAATCGCTTTAATTTGTTTACTGAAATATACTGGATCTCCGCTTATTATTTTTAAGGAGACCGATTTGTCTTTTTATCACAAATATCATAAGAGATCCTCCTTCCCCATATAAGCATATTACCATTGTCTTCAGAAAAAGACACACACACACAAATTATATTTGTAAAACATCGGTATAGCATTAAATAACATAAAAGAAACTAATTTGCTCTTGATCTTATATAACCGTTTTGCTCTTGCCTCAATTTAACGCTTGATTTTAATTATTTCATGCCTAGAAATTTAGAAAAAGATGAACATTCTTTGTCGTATCTGATCTATCTTGCGTGATGGCTGGGTCTTGCCCCTCTTTTGCAGATATACACACAATTGATGTAGTAACAAACCTGTCTGGCTTATCCTTCTTCAATTAGCAAGATGGCTCAGTGTTCATATAATTAACATTACTTGCTAAAATCCATAACATTTACGAAAGATTATTTATTTTCATAATTTTCCACGGCTCTGGTATATGTATTTTTTTCTTTACTCTTTCCCCAAAGGGTGTATCTGTTTTTTTTTTACAAATAGAGGATGTATCTAGATTAACTTTATTACGATAAATATTTTATTAATTTACAGGTCGACCTATTGCATGTCAGGACTATAATCTTCTCCACTACAAACTATCCTACGGCTTGTGGCAGAACTGCAAACTGTTCAAACGTTTCGATAGGTAAGAAAAATAGTTGTAGATATATATATATATTCTAAAGCGAACTGAATATGGTCTTTCAGCCTGCTTGCAATAGCAGTCAAATCTCCCTTAAATCGCGCCAGGACACATTGGATAATCTAGTCTTAGATAACACATCCGAAATAAAAAAAAAATGAGGTGGTTACGGCTGAAATCCTTTTGATCATAATTTTGTCACCAGGACCGATTTTACAGGCAGGTTTTTTTTTAAATCACCGGGAGCTAAAAATAACTTGCTATGTTTATTATATGTATTGTCTATCATTGGGCTTATTTGGGCGGAGCCCTTTTACGCATGGTCATTCATACGTAATACATATACAGAATATTTACTATTATTGACTTCTTACAAACGAAATGACTTCTGATTTATAAGCAACTAGCAGTATCGCCCGGCGTTGCTCGGGTTTGTAAGGGAAATAACTATAAAGCATTTTTAGAGAGTTATAGCCAAAAAATACATTAAAAATGGAAAAAAATGATGGTAAATTTTTTTTAAAAGTCGTTGACTCATCGTAGACATTTTTAGAGAGTTACTTCCCTTATATAATAGCGAAAAAATGCATTAAAATGGAAAAAAATGATGGTAAATTAATTTTAAAATCGTAGACTCATCGTAGACGCGCGCTAATACCCAGAAGGGCTCGATATGAATCACGACTATAAGATACCCGGTTTTGGTTACACTGCACCGCAAAATGTGGGAGTAGTTAGGAATCTAAATCGTAGGAGACAGACAGCACACAACCTTACTTTTATATATAAAGATAGCATTTTGAGATATACATTTCTAAATAATTAGAGAGTTGCAACTAAACTGTGAATTCAACATTATTATTAAAGTGTACGGGAGGTGGAGAACTGATCTAGAGGCATTAAAGTACCTAATTCAGTATTTAAATATTTGGAATTCACATCCTCTTGAGATAAACTATTTTTGTCTTGCCAGAGTTGGTAAAATACCAGTAATCTTTGTTTGTATTAGTGAATTGTTTGCTACAAAATTATTCTTTGTTCTTGGTCAAAACTCAATCATTTTATTACACTGTCCAACTGTTAAAAAAAAAAACCTGCTTAAAAGTTGTTTAATTCTCTTCCTTTTATATTAACATTACCTTGTAGAATATTTTGCTCATCCAAGACCACATTAGTCAATGTGTGCTTTGAAGGACATTTGGCTGCTATTTCTAGTAGATCGAACGATCATATAGAGGATTTCTCATTTTTCTCTGTTCAATGAAATAGATGAGATATTGTGGTGTTTATGGAAAAGATTGTCTAATGAGTCAAAAAAGCGACTGAACAAAATAGAAGTTCATAAAAGCTACTCCAATGTTTGAAATTATTTCTGTGTACAGTTTGATATTATTAGTTATTAAACCAACTGATCACTTTTTAAACTGTAACATTTAATCATCACCATTTAGCGTCCGCTTTCCATGCTGGTATGGGTTGGACGGTTCAACTGGGGTCTGTGAAGCCAGAAGGCTGCATCAGGCCCAGTCTGATCTGGCAGTGTTTCTACGGCTTGATGTCCTTCCTAACGCCAACCACTCCATAAGTGTAGTGGGTGCTTTTTACGTGCCACCCCCACAGGTGCCAGACGGAGCTGGCAAACGGCCACGAACGGATGGTGCTTTTACGTGCCAACAGAAAAAGGTGGGGTTTGCAGTCATGACCGCAATGGTGTTGCCATGGAGAATGGCCAGTGACACTTACTGCAGCAGCAATTCCACCTTGCAGGGCTCATTTCTTAGACAGGTCACCATTATCCCAATTTTGCTGTGGGGTCCAAGAACACCTGAGGTCTCAATGGCTACCTGCATAAACTCATGTCAGCCGGTCAGGTCCCTGTATTTATTGAATTTTCTGTCTTTTGTGTTACGATCAGTAACGCTTGGGTTTGCAGCTGATATGGCAAGGTTGGTGCCGGAGAATATGTTGCTGCATGCTGCATCCCAGGCTAAGGATCTGCCTCACTCAAATGAGAAGAGGGTTATTCTGTTGGGATACCTACCGACCACATGGTCAAGACCTATTGGTTCCAATTGAGATAGAAAGCCAGCTGTGTCGAGGCCCCTTCTAATTGTGTTATTCAGACTAACACAAATCAAGTGGACCCTTCTAAAGAACATGGATATGATCAAAATTCAGCCATGGCTTGTGTATCTATAGCCAGAGTTCTGACTTTCTATATATCATCATTGCCATTGTTTTCACCTCTACAAATCGTATATTTCATATAAGTTTTACAGTAGAAGTAAAACTGGAAAGATAAAATATTTGAATAGCAGTACACATACATTGTAAGTTCAAATCCACTGTGTTTTGTTGTTTGAGTAGAACACTGAGCCGTCATCTTGTTGCTTAGGAACATTCCTAGAATTCATGCCTATCTGAAAATAAAATAAGGAACTGTTCCATTGCTAACTCTTTCTTTTAAAGGTTGATCTAGTTTTGACTTAATTAGGATCCATGGCTGTTGAAAACTTAGTACCTTGGCAACACAGCACAGCACCAGTGGCTAAGGTATAAAGGTGGTGAATTTGTAGAGTGTTGAACAAAATACCTTGTGGTATTTAGTTACAAGGCAGCGAGCTGGCAGAAACATTAGCACGCTGGGCGAAATGCGTAGCCGTATTTCGTCTGCCGTTACGTTCTGAGTTCAAATTCCGCCGAGGTTGACTTTGCCTTTCATCCTTTCGGGGTCGATTAAATAAGTACCAGTTACGCACTGGGGTCGATATAATCGACTTAATCTGTTTGTCTTTGTTTGTCCTCTCTGTGTTTAGCCCCTTGTGGGTACTAAAAATATAGGTATTTAGTTACAAGCCTTTATGTTGTGATTTCAAGTCTTAAAGTCAGTATTGCCTTTCGTCCTTCTGGGGTTTATATAATTGGTTGCTGACTGATTATTTTGTAATAGGTTGTTGCGGAATGATGTTCACCTGTAGAGGTTTATAGGTGTTATGTTGTCTGAAAAAGGGATCACTCTCCAAAAAACTGCTAATGTTTATACTAGCAGTCCGGAATACAAACAACTCAGCCATTTCTGTAACCATTCTATTGTATCATCCCTGAGGAAATCTTGTTGCCATTTCTGTCAGAACATTGACACGTTGCTATAAATGTATCTACATTCATGTTCATTTTATTTTTTTTCCTGAAACTGCTGTGGGATGTAAGGCTTTTCGTCATTATATTACTTTGGTAAGATGTGTATATAGTTTAAATGAGGAGTGACCAGTATGAATGTTTCTTTGCATGTATGTGGGCCTTTTTGGGTTTAGAGAACAAAAGTAAATTGAGGTCAAGACATCCTTTTCAGAACATCTTTATATATAAAAGTGAAGTTGTCTGCTGTCTGTCTCCTACGATTTAGATTCCTAACTACTCCCACATTTTGCGGTGCAGTTTAACCAAAACCGGGTATCTTATAGTCGTGATTCATATCGATCCCTTCTGGGTATTAGCGCGCGTCTACGATGAGTCTACGATTAAAAAAAAAATTTACCATCGTTTTTCCTATTTTTTAATGCATTTTTTTGCTATTATATAAGGGAAGTAACTCTCTAAAAATTTATTATTAAATCTCAGAACGTAAAAAGCTACAGTAACACCCCCCTTTGTGGTTAGCCATATTGAGATGGCTATTATACTTTACATCTCTAAAAATGCTTATATAGTTATTTCCCTTACAAACCCGAGCAACGCTGGGCGATACTGTTAGTTTAATATATGATTCTTCTTTTATTATTTCAGCTTACTACTTTAGAAAGGCTACCTTTCTCTCAGGACTATAAGTCAAAAAATTGAATGTATCTACAGTCCAGGTAAGTTTGGATGGCATATTTACTTTGTGTGTGTGTGTGTGTACACAGGTGAGTGGACAAACGAAAGAAAAGGGCACTCAGTATATTTAGTAGGAGATACATGTATTATTTAATAGCAGTTTCATAAAGTTTATATATATATATGTTATGATTCCACAAGTGGAACCCCCCCCCCTATTTCTGAGATGTCAATGATGCAGTATTGTGCTTCCGGGATTCTGGAGGAATTCAGGTAGAATGGTTCCCACTGTCAATGATCTAAATGAAGTAGCAGCAAAGAAGATTTTCAGCAACATAGATATGACAGCTGCATATCATCAGGTGGAACTCCTACCCAAAGACTATAAACTGACAGTGTTTGAAGCAGGTGGGGAGACTGTCCTAGTTTAACCCTTTAGTATTTAAACCGGCCATATCCGGCCAAAATAGCTAATCTGTTTTATGTTCAAACTGACCAGATCCAGGCTCTCACACCTACCCTACAATGTTATTCTACATTAAGTAATTGCACCATCAAGATCTTGAAGATATGAGATAATGCATGATTAATTCAAATCAATGGGAATCAATAGGCATTATGTTTGATTGAATAATCTGAACACTAAAGGGTTAAACACCTCTCATTTGGTTGTTCTAACCTGACCTGAAGAGGTATCAAGCTCTACTAGATATGTCAGAACCAAGAACATTGAGAGAACTAAATCAAATAATAGGCATTTTTGCATATTATGCAAAATGGATACCTAAGTGCTCCAGACTCACCATTCCACTTAAGAGCCAGAGGCCAGAGAGAATGTCAACAAAGCAGGACTGCCAGAAGAAGCAAAAACAGCAATTGCATCTCTAAAGACTGCATTGGTAAATGTCATACTTGCAGTTCCACAACCAGAATACCACTTAACATTGAAACAGATGCTTCCGACCTAGGCTTTTATGGGTCAATTAATACAGGCATTGAGACCTTGGGAGCACCTCTCCATCGACTTTGTTGGTCCCCTTCCATCAACCACGCAATACCACTACTTATTGGTAATAGTCAACGAGTACTCAAGGTACCCACTCGCATACCCATGCATAGACAAGAGTACTGAAACAGTAATTTCCATACCTGCTCAACCTCTTTTAAAAGTTGGCATTTTTCCTGTTGAATTTTATCCCTAATTTTGTGGTCATAGAACCTAGCTGTTCTTTCTAGTATGTTGAATCCCATGAGTGGATTCCTCGTGTGTTTAAATGTACACTGTATTTTATGACTAATACATAGTCTTTGGACTAAATTTTTACACGTTATACCACTGGAAATGAAAATTTCTATTAATTTCCATTTCCCTTTGATATGATTATTTATACATATATATATATATACATTAATAATTTATGCATCTCGAAATAAACCGATAGAAATCTCTAAAAAATTCGTTATTACCGTATTGGTCCAATTTCGGGGTTAATTCATAAGAAATTTTCCCCTCTTCAGTGGCAAATACGCGAGATATAAATGAAATACTTACTCTTACCCAAGGAAAAAGCAAGCACTAAGTCTTAGTGCTTGGACCAATACGGTAATAACGAATTTTTTAGAGATTTCTATCGGTTTATTTTGAGACGCATAAATTATTAATGGTTATTGACAATTTTTTCTTCTGCCCTTATCTTGTAAATTATGTATAAATTTTACCTTTAAAGGCATTTTTGATATGCTGGCCATTCATAAAATTTTTTTCCCGAAAATAAATTTTATCCTATATTAATTATATATATATATATTTATATATATATATGCATGGAGGGTTGTCGCCTGAGTGGTGCAAAGGCATCATCCACAAAGAGCAGTAGGGAATCTCCAACAAATAGTGGATGAAGTAACAAGCTGTTACAGCACATGTCCCCATATTACTACAAATGTAGCAGTGTTCATACTCGACAGAGTGTTAGTGCCTTGAAAGAAAGGTTGGACCTAAGAAGCATCAGTTGTGGTGTGCAAGAGAGATGACTGTACTGGTATGGTCATGTGGCGAGAATGGATGTGGATAGCTGTGTGAAAAAGTGCCACACCCTTGCAGTTGAGGGAACCTGTGGAAGAGGTAGACCCAAGAAGTCCTGGGATGAAGTGGTGAAGCATGACCTTCAAACACTGGGCCTCACTGAGGCAATGACTATCAACCAGGACCTCTGGAAATATGCTGTGCTTCAGAAGACTCGGCAAGTGCAAATGAGACTATAACCTTGTGGCCTATGCCAGGGGTGTAACCAGTCCACTTATGCATGCTTTTCCTTCATTGGACACTAAACTCTGCTTGCAAAGACCTGTTGAGGCAAGTGAAATCGAAATCAAATTCGATGTCTGGCATCCGTGCTAGTGGAGCGCTAAGAGTACTATACAAGTGAGATCGTGGCCAGAGCAACAAACTGGCCTCCGTGCTGATGGCACGTTAAAAACACCATTCAAGCGTGGTTGTTACCTGCGTCGCCTTAATAGCACTTGTGCTGGTGGCACGTGAAAAAACATTCAAGCGAGGTCGTTGCCAGTGCCACCAGACTGGCTCCTGTGTAGGTGGCACATAAAAAGCACCATTTGAGCGTGACTGTTGCCAGTACCACCTGACTGGCCCTCGTGCCGGTGGCACGTAAAAGCACCCCCTACACTCTTGGAGTGGTTGGTGTTAGGAAGGGCATCCAGCTGTAGAAACTCTGCCAGATCAGATTAGAGCCTGGTGCAGCCATCTGGTTTGCCAGACCTCAGTCAAATCGTCCAACCCATGGTAGCATGGAAAGCGGATATTAAACGATGATGATGATGATGATGTTATATATTAGATGGAAACCACTATGTGGACACCCTTATGCTAGAAATAGATCCACTATGGTCTTACCACTCGCAGTTGGAGGATCATGGTTTTGATTCCTAGACTGAGCGTTGTGTGTGTTTATAGAGTGAAAGCACCTAAAGCTCCACGACTCTGGCAGGGGATGGTGGTGATCCCTGTTGTACTCTTTTGCCCCAACTTTCTTTAACTCTTTCTTCCTGTTTCTTGAGTAACGCTGTGATGGACTGGCATCCTGTCCAGCTGAGGGGAATACATACGCCATAGAAACCGGGAAACTGAGCCCATGAGCCTGGCTAGGCTTGAAAAGGGCGCATAAATAAAAAAATAAAAATATATATTTATGTATGTATATATGTATGTTTATATATATCTATATATGTATATCTATATTTGTATGTTTATATATATATATATGTATGTATATATATCTATATATGTATATCTATATTTGTATGTTATATATATATATAATATATATATATATATATGTATGTATATATCTATATATGTATATATATCTATATTTGTATGTTTATATATATATATATATATATATATTTGTATGTATTTATATGTTTATATATATGTATATATATATATCTATATATGTATATATATATATATCTATATATGTATAACTATATTTGTATGTTTATATATATCTATATATGTATGTATATATATATATATCTATATTTGTATGCTTATATATATATATATATCTATATATGTATGTATATATATCTATATATGTATATCTATATTTGTATGTATATATATCTATATATGTATATCTATATTTGTATGTATTTATATGTTTATATATGTATGTATGCATATATATGTTTATATATATGTATATATATCTATCAAAATTAGCAACAAGGATATCCAGAGGGCCTTCAGAGACAATAACCTTGTTATTAACATTTCTAGGGGGATTGTTGGTATTAGCTAAATTAATGTTAGTATTAGTAATTGGATTCTTATTTAACAGACTAGTATTATGTGAGGAGATAATTTGGAGAGATTTTTTGTGTTGGAAAAACCAATCCTAACCATGTGTGAGTTGATAATAGAGTAATAATAGAGTAATAGCTTGAATTCTTTGGAAAATTCTTAATAATAGCTTCCCGAAACTGGAAAGGAAGATTAGATTTAATTTGTCTCCCATAAGGAATAATCAACCAAATAGTTTTGCTATTGCCTTATTTTTAGTGTAACTATCTTTAAAAGACATTGAGTTGCCTTTAGAATGAAAAAAATGGGTTTAAATAATGGTTATCTCCCTTACGTTGTAAAAAATCTTCCTCTCTTTGGCGTTGGTGGCACATAAATTAAAATTGATATCATTTATATCCTTACAACTAGATTTCATGTCTCCATTACTAAAGGTAGAATAAGATTGAATGGAATTAATATAGGTAACTTTATCTGCTTTAAGTAAGGCAGAGTTATAAAATTCAGCCTTGTCGTTGAAAATATCAACATTAGCAGATAACTTAGACAACCTAAATGAAATATTCTTAACTAAGTTCTTAGTGATTGCTCTAGAATGATTACTGAATTTGCTAATATACTTAAGATTGGTCGATGGTTTGCGGTATGGGAATTATGAATTATAGTGTAAGTTAACTATAATATCTAAAAAGTTGGCTTTCGTTACATCATCATCAAAAACAATGCTTAAGCCCATTCTATGGAAAAACTTAACTAAACTATTCTTAACCTTTTGTACTGTTTGGTCAGAAACATTTTGAAGGGAGAAAAAACAATCATCATGATGTAGACCTCCATTGATGTTTGGGATCTGGTCTGCCATTTCATGAAGTATATATATACCAACCAAATCAGCTATTTGTGCTGAATTAGAACTTCCCATTGTAACATCAAAACCATCGGGTGTGTCTTTGCAGACCCACAGCTTGTCAAATTTTATGATAGATTTTCTGGCGGCGAACACGACATTAATCACCAGCTTTGTTATGAGCTAGCCAGAGTGCCTTATTATGTACTATTGGCTTGATGGAGGAATAGAAACTATACATATATACCAATGGCATGTAAAAAGCACCTTTGAAGAGTTGGACCTTGAGGGTAATGTGGCTGTTGCTGGTGTTGCAGACCAGCAGCCGTCCCAGTGGCACATAATTTTGAGCACTGGGCCCCATGGTGGCAATGACAAGTAATGGAGGCCTTTGGCAATATGCCATGCACGAGAGGGAAGATCCATTAAGCCAAGTGAAATCATAGTCATGGCAGATATTGATGTCACGCATCTGGCACCTGTACTCGTGGAATGTAAAAGCACCCATTACACTCTCGTAGTGGTTAGGCATTAAGAAGAACATCCAGCCATAGAAATCATGCAAAATCAGACTGGAATCTGGTGCAGCCACTCAGCCTACCAGCCCTGATTAAACCATCCAACCCATGCCAGCATGGACAATGGACGTTAAATGATGAAGATATCTCAAAAGTTGACAGTCTATGTCTATCTGCTTTGTCCAATGTATTGAGTTTTATATCACATGTAAAAAATACTCTTATATTATGATATATATATATATATATATATATATATATATATAGATAGATAGATAAATGAAAGAATGGAGTCAAACGAAGATTTTAATAAAATTCCTTTACTCTCAACACATGTTTCGAAGACTGCATACTCTTAATTCCGAAGGAATAAAGGGTGCATTATGCCGTCTTCTCATCAGGAAAGACAAGGAACCTCTACCCAGGTATCGATTAACCGAATTATCAATACTAATATAATTCATTCACATACTTATATATATATATATATATATATATATATATATATATATATATCTTCTGTGCTATTTGATAATTCTGACTTCAAATCTTACCTTGCTTTTCTTCAAATGTTGATAGAATAAGTAGCACTAAAATTAGTGGCATATTAATTTTTTTAATTTAGAGATTTTAATTGTATTTTTTTTTTATACTGTGCAGCTAGGAAGGGTTTTTTTTTTTTTTTTTTTAGTCCGACAGCACAGTTTGGAAGCATTATATAAAATTTGGCCAGTTTTATATTTTATATTCATTTCATTAATAGACAACTATTGAAGTTGCTATCTCTTTCTCACATTGATTAAAGCATTTCCTCTAAAGAAAATAATTATTTGGTGCAAGTTCTGTTATTTATTTGAATGACTCTATTGACCTTTTGATATTTATATTTATTGAATTTTCTGTATGATATGCTATGTTATCCATTAATTTGTTACATTTGTCTAAAATGCTATTTAATCTGCTTATTCTCTTATAGTGCCCGGCCTGGTGTGAGTAGCTGCAGATGTAGTTGGTATGGCCGAGGATATTGTCAACTTGAATGTTGGTGGCACACATTACTCCACAACGCGCTCGACGCTTTGTCGATATGCCGATTCCATGCTTGGGACAATGTTCAGCGGGTCATACCCAACAACAATTGACAAAAGTGGATTTTATTTCATTGATAGGGATGGATTCATGTTCCGTTATATCTTGAATTTTCTTCGGTCTAAGAAGCTTTCCCTTCCAATGGACTTCAAGGAGTACGACTTGCTGCTGACTGAGGCAGATTTCTATCAAATCAAACCTTTAATTCAAGACTTGTGTAAATTACGAGATGACCTTGCTGACAAAAGTGGTGGCGTCTTTCTTGAAATAATTGAAGTACGAACTGGATCTACAGCAACTATGCCCACAAATAATTCTCGGGTCAAAACTATTCTGTCTGGGCGTAAAGATATGATTGTCTCCCTGCCGTCACATCTCATTGGCATGGAAGCCTTGGAGAAACTACAGACTAAAAATGGATTGGAATTTGCTGAGATTGAGCTTAACGGGAGCAATATTCGCCTGCGTCTTGGAGAATATCTGAAAAATTGTGGCTGGGAAATGGTGGACTCTCAACTATCTTCTTCGTCAGGCTATGATGCTAAAGCCTTAATGAGTAGTCTAATTATAGAGCAGAGCTATCGGGATCGGTGGTGTCTGTTCTCTCGACGAAAATCTCAGGCATTTTCACATACTTCATTGAACTGAAAGAGCTAAAAGAAAGAGTCCTTGAAATTTCTCCACTTTTATTTTACCCCTACTTACTTTATATATATATATATATATATTATATAAAGTATTTATATAATATATATACTCAAACTTGCAAACACACATGTAGATACACATATGTATTCACACACACACACACATACACACTTCTCTATAAAATCACATTTTGAATCTAAAATTATTTTATTTATTACAGCATGATGTGTTAGATGTGAGAGAACAGACCTACCACCAACCAGTGCATGACCAACAGTTGTTCATCTTATCAGCCATTCAAACGTTTCTTCTTCCTCATCTTTCAGCATCCAACCTGATGATTATATGCATTTCAGTTTGCGGGTTACACTAACTTTCTGTTGGGTTAGGGCTAAAATCGATTTTGGACAATATTTATTGCAACCTGCGATGATCTGCTTTGTGAGGTCTCCATCACAATCAAGACCACCTGTAGGAACAGGTGTGTCATCAGTTTTACTGAATTGACTTTTGCCTATGCAAACCAAACCATCACTAGCTTCCTTGAAGTCTGAAGATTGTTTTATTATCAATCGATACTACTAGAAGTAGTGATTGTCTAATTGGATAATAAACATGTTAGCTCTTGTTACATGGAGCATGAATATGTATTTCAAATGCCTCACTTTGTCTTTAAGCAAGATTCTCAACTCTACTTATTGTTGGTGTTTAGCCTAAGGTCAGCACTGGCTCAGCAGACCTATGATCAAGAGTGTTTCAGCACTGGCTCAGCAGACCTATGATCAAGAGTGTTTCAGCACTGGCTCAGCAGACCTATGATCAAGAGTGTTTCAGCACTGGCTCAGCTGACCTATGATCAAGAGTGTTTCAGCACTGGCTCAGCAGGCCTATGATCAAGAGTGTTTCAGCACTGGCTCAGCTGACCTATGATCAAGAGTGTTTCAGCACTGGCTCAGCAGGCCTATGATCAAGAGTGTTTCAGCACTGGCTCAGCAGGCCTATGATCAAAAGTGTTTCAGCACTGGCTCAGCAGGCCTATGATCAAGAGTGTTTCAGCACTGGCTCAGCAGACCTATGATCAAGAGTGTTTCAGCACTGGCTCAGCAGACCTATGATCAAGAGTGTTTCAGCAAAGACCAGCTTACCCTTCACTTGAGCAGTGCATATATAGGACTATATTATCTGGTACCCCTTCTTTTTTAATGATACTAGGGTGTAATATTTGGTGCTATTTTTAGCAGATTGTGAAACCATGTAGAAGTTTCCTCATTGGTTCATCAAGTCTACTTGTTTGCTTTGCAGCAAAATAGATACTAAGGTCAAGGAAGCTATCTGGTCGATGAATAATTGCCTTTTATCTATGTTCATAGAAAGAAGGATTATTGTTGTCTTGAGTACATAGACTGCCTTGAATGAGCAGACAGAATCAGACTAGTCGAATGAATACAAACAAGGCAGATTTATTGTATGCAGGTAGTGTACTGATTGACTGAGGCATAACCAGAGATATAACATTCTTCCATCTAGCTGAGAACCATGCTACAGCATTCAATGATGAATTTTATGGGATGCTGGATCTCAGCACGTTCTACTTTAATCCATCACCAAGTCTACTTCTGTATACCTGTACATTCTGGTAAAGGTAGCCAAGATGGACCTGGCCAGAGTGTGAGAGTTAATGTTCTTTTATTCTAGCAGGTCAGATGACTATGTAGAGGGCACCTTTGTTGATTTCTGCTGTTGTTTAGCCCAAGGTCAAGCCTGATCAAAGGTATTCCAGTTATGGACATCTTGAATTTTTGAATCTTTAGAACTACTCTACCCATTTGTTCTTCTTTCTTTCAGACAGTAAGGTGTGAGTTTAGGGCACTTGGCTGCTACTTCTCACATGTTGAGCAGCTATTTAGTCTCTCCGTTTAGCCCAAGGTCAGCCCTGATCAAAGGTATTCTAGTTATGGACATCTTGAATTTTTGAATCTTTAGAACTACTCTACCCATTTGTTCTTTCTTTCTTTCAGACAGTAAGGTGTGAGTTTAGGGCACTTGGCTGCTACTTCTCACATGTTGAGCAACCATTTAGTCTCTCTGTTTAGCCCAAGGTCAACCCTAATCAAAGGTATTCCAGTTATGGACATCTTGAATTTTTGAATCTTTAGAACTACTCTACCCATTTGTTCTTCTTCTTTCAGACAGTAGGTGTGAGTTTAGGGCACTTGGCTGCTACTTCTCACATGTTGAGCAACCATTTAGTCTCTCTGTTTAGCCCAAGGTCAGCCCTTATCAAAGGTATTCCAGTTATGGACAGCTTGAATTTTTGAATCTTTAGAACTACTCTACCCATTTGTTCTTCTTTCTTTCAGACAGTAAGGTGTGAGTTTAGGGCACTTGGCTGCTATTTCTCACATGTTGAGCAACCATTTAGTCTCTCTGTTTAGCCCAAGGTCAACCCTAATCAAAGGTATTCCAGTTATGGACAGCTTGAATTTTTGAATCTTTAGAACTACTCTACCCATTTGTTCTTCTTTCTTTCAGACAGTAAGGTGTGAGTTTAGGGCACTTGGCTGCTATTTCTCACATGTTGAGCAACCATTTAGTCTCTCTGTTTAGCCCAAGGTCAGCCCTTATCAAAGGTATTCCAGTTATGGACATCTTGAATTTTTGAATCTTTAGAACTACTCTACCCATTTGTTCTGCTTTCTTTCAGACAGTAAGGTGTGAGTTTAGGGCACTTGGCTGCTATTTCTCACATGTTGAGCAACCATTTAGTCTCTCTGTTTAGCCCAAGGTCAGCCCTTATCAAAGGTATTCCAGTTATGGACAGCTTGAATTTTTGAATCTTTAGAACTACTCTACCCATTTGTTCTGCTTTCTTTCAGACAGTAAGGTGTGAGTTTAGGGCACTTGGCTGCTATTTCTCACATGTTGAGCAACCATTTAGTCTCTCTGTTAGCCCAAGGTCAACCCTAATCAAAGGTATTCCAGTTATGGACAGCTTGAATTTTTGAATCTTTAGAACTACTCTACCCATTTGTTCTTCTTTCTTTCAGACAGTAAGGTGTGAGTTTAGGGCACTTGGCTGCTACTTCTCACATGTTGAGCAACTATTTAGTCTCTCTGTTTAGCCCAAGGTCAACCCTAATCAAAGGTATTCCAGTTATGGACATCTTGAATTTTTGAATCTTTAGAACTACTCTACCCATTTGTTCTTCTTTCTTTCAGACAGTAAGGTGTGAGTTTAGGGCACTTGGCTGCTATTTCTCACATGTTGAGCAACCATTTAGTCTCTCTCTGTCAGTTATGGTTTAAAATATCAGTGACTTTAAAAAGTTCCATCCCAGCTATGAAATCAATACTCTGTTTTTGACTCTTACAACTCCATCAGTCTCCTGGCACAGAAATATCTCGACCCAATAAGAAAAATATATTTGAGTCCAATGCGATCTCAAATATAACTTAGATATGTTTCGACCAAAGATTGGTCCAGGCCATGTCTAACTTAATAGCACAACCCGATAGGATTATTCGAATCCTGTTTAAGTCAAGTTTTGTTCAAGTAGTGAGTTCTTGTTGGGTGAGTTGTATCAAGTTTTGTTCAAGTAGTGAGTTCTTGTTGGGTGAGTTGTACCCAATTATGGGTGGCTTATCTGGTATTCTTTGAAGGAATCTATCCAGACTCCATTTAAAGTTGATGGGATCCTTTTCCTCTTTGATCTCCCTTGGGACAATGTTAAATAGGGCAGGGCCTGTTGAGGAAAAGAAATTATGTTGCAGTGTACATGTATGTTGTGATCTTGAATTGGGCAATACTCTTTCCTCCACCCCATGGACACATACATTTTGATAGTAAAAATCAATAATATATCTTATTTTAGTTTTTCAAGTATAATGCTGCCCACCAATTTTCACCCATGATTTTTATATTAAATTTCTCACATTATGCACAAGTAAATACAGTTGATTTGTGTGGAGATGAGATGTAGTTCCTCTTAACCCTTTAGCATTCAGATTATTCTGTCAAATGTAAAGCTTATGTATTCACACCATGTAAAATTAATCTTGCATCATTTCATGGCTTTGAGATTTCAATGATGTGATTGTTTATTTTTAAAATGGCACAATAAGATAGCTATGAACGACTATATCTGACTAGTTTGAACATAAAACAGATAGAATATTTTGGCCGGATATAGCCGGTTTAAACACTAAAGGGTTAAAGATAAATTATTTTGAAGTCATTATATATATATAATGTTTACGAAAATAAACAAAAGACGAAGGCAGGTGGTGTACAAACAAACAGATGTATTAGTATAGCGCTCAGGAATAGGAAAAGTCTTTTACGTTTCGAGCCTATGCTCTTCTACAGAAAGATACAAGAAAAAAACAAGGAGAGAAAAAAATTGT
>NC_043002.1:111314344-111384344 GCF_006345805.1 Octopus sinensis | reverse complement strand
AAAAAATAATTTTAATTTAAATACTTACTACTTTATAACTTGGCTACACGTTTTTCATGAGGTACATTTCCCGGTTCCTAAACCACTCCATGTGTAGCCAAATTATAAAGTAGTAAGTATTTAAATTAAAATTCTTTTCTAAATGAAAATATATATTTCCTCATTGAGAATAATTTGAACCCCTGTTATGCTGGAATTTTTATTCCCTAATTAATAAAATTATATATATATATATATATATATATATATACACTCTTTACTCTTTTACTTGTTTCAGTCATTTGACTGCGACCATGCTGGAGCACCGCCTTTAATCGAGCAACTCGACCCCGGGACTTATTCTTTTGTAAGCCCAGTACTTATTCTATCGGTCTCTTTTGCCAAACCGCTAAGTAACGGGGACATAAACACACCAGCATCAGTTGTCAAGGAATGCTAGGGGGACAAACACAGACACACAAACACACACACGCATATATATATATATACATATATACAACAGGCTTCTTTCAGTTTCCGTCTACCAAATCCACTCACAAGTCTTTGGTTGGCCCGAGGCTATAGTAGAAGACACTTGCCCAAGGTGCCACGCAGTGGGACTGAAATATATATATATAACGATCGCCATGTTGATTCGTTAGTTACTGCACGCATATTTTTTTTCTCTCCTTCTTTCTGTGTTTTTTTTCTCTGTGTATCTTTCTGTTGAAGAGCGTAGGCTCGAAACGTTAAAGACTTGTTTTATTTATATTTCCTGAGCACCATAGTAATACAATTGTTTGTTTGTTTTCCACCTGCCTTCGTCTTTTGTCTATTTTCATAAAGCTTCCCTATATATATATATATATATATATATATATATATGTAATCATTATTATTATTAAATCTTTTCTTCATAATATACTGGGCTTTTGTACCAAAGAGCACAAATAATATTGACAAGTCAACAAAAGAGCTGTTATGCAATTACATGCCTTGCCAGAGTTAGTTATCAAATCTTCCTATATTACACTGAGTCAGTTCTTGTTCAGAGTTACTGCCCTTCTAGATGGGTTGGTGGACCACATCTTGCTCATGTTTCAATTCTGTTGTAGTTTGTACAGCCGAGTGCTCTTCCTACCACTAGGTACATTATAGAGGATATTGGGTGCATTTTATTTTGGTACAAGCACTAAAGAAGTTATCATATACTCAGCAAGATTAAAAGGTTTTTTCTCAATTTATTCAGTGAAAACTAAACATTTGATTATGAAAACTCCAGAGATAAAACTTGGTTATGGTCTATTGATTCCTCAACTAGTAATTTGACACCTGACAGAGCTTTGATACTCATCATTGGTTAGCTTGTCTAAAATAATATACCTTATTAATTACACAGGCACGTAGCACCATCCATTCGTGGCCGTTGCCAGCCTCGCCTGGCCCCCGTGCCGGTGGCACATAAAAAGCACCATCCGTGCGTGGCCGTTTGCCAACTCCATCTGGCACCTGTGCGGGTGGCACGTAAAAAGCACCCACTACACTCACGGAGTGGTTGGCGTTAGGAAGGGCATCCAGCCGTAGAAACACTGCCAGATCAGACTGGGCCTGATGCAGCCTTCTGGCTTCCCAGACCCCAGTTGCAGCGTCCAACCCATGCTAGCATGGAAAGCGGACGCTAAATGATGATGATGAAGATGGCATGATTCCATTTCTCAGTGAAGTAGAAATTAGTTTCATATAGAAAATGTTAGTTTAGAACTGGTAAGTGTGAACTCATCTGAGCCACTGGTAGTTGAAATTTATTTTTAAGGTTGGATGTTAATATATCACAGACCTTTATGGTTTGCTAGGTCCATTTAATTAGCTTTGGCTTCCTTGGCATTAAGTAAATGACAGAAAAATCTTCTTTGGGAAGTATATTAAAGGCAACCTTGCTATTATTGGAATTGAACTGTAAACTCTGTACTGCAGACAAATGAAACACTTGTTGACCTCACTGTACTATCACTACTGGATGTAGCAAAGTGTTTATGTCCTACAGTTCTTGATTGAGCTACTAGGATGTACATCATCATCATCATCATCATCATCGTTTAGCGTCCGCTTTTCATGCTAGCATGGGTTGGACGGTTCAACTGGGGTCTGGGAAGCCAGGGGCTGCACCAGGCTCCAGTCTGATCTGGCAATGTTTCTACGGCTGGATGCCCTTCCTGACGCCAACAACTCCGTGAGTGTAGTGGGTGCTTTTTACGTATCACCCGCACAGGTGCCAGACGGAGCTGGCAAACGGCCACGAACGGATGGTGCTTTTTACAGTCAACACAAATTAGGAATAGAGAAAGAAAAAAAAAAAGACTTACTGATTGTAAGACATCTGAACATAGTTCTCACAGTGCATTATCTCAGCAATAAAAATCAAATTGACAGCTGGATTTCATTCTATTGTAAATGCAATTTAATGTTAAACATATTTAACACAGAAAGCATTAACAATTTTTACTAGAATTTGTGATGTTGCAGCGGGGGAAAAAAATACAATATTTGCCAAGATTTTCCAGCAACTGGTAATCCAGTCCTTCTTTTCAACTGGTTCTAATTATGTCAGAACTCTGACAGGAGTGGCTGTGTGGTAAGTAGCTTGCTTACCAACCATATAGTTCCGGGTTCAGTCCCACTGCGTGGCATCTTGGGCAAGTGTCTTCTGCTATAGCCCTGGGCCGACCAATGCCTTGTGAGTGGATTTGGTAGACGGAAACTGAAAGAAGCCTGTCGTATATATATATATATATATATGTATGTGTGTGTGTTTGTGTGTCTGTGTTTGTCCCCCTAGCATTGCTTGACAACCGATGCTGGTGTGTTTACGTCCCCGTCACTTAGCAGTTCGGCAAAAAGAGACTGATAGAATAAGTACTGGGCTTACGAAAAGAATAAGTCATAGGGTCGAGTTGCTCGACTAAAGGCGGTGCTCCAGCATGGCCGCAGTCAAATGACTGAAACAAGTATAAGAGTAAAAGAGTATACTTTTATGACATACTTTTGTTTATTCACCAATGTAGGTAGAAATGCTCTGCCTATACTTAACTGCAAATGTTTAAAACTAAACCAAGCACCATGTACTAATCCACTAAGAAGTGCAAGTTATCGTCACTGTGAAGAATATAGTATGAAAGAGGAAACGGTTTCAAGGGATGGTCAGTTCTGGGAGCTGTAGCTAGGAACTTAGTGTATAGCATTAGATTCTGAAACATTTGTATCTTCATATATATTTCTTTATTACCCACAAGGGGCTAAACATAGAGGAGACAAACAAGGACAGACAAAGGGATTAAGTCGATTACATAGACCCCAGTGCGAAACTGGTACTTTATTTATCGACCCTGAAAGGATGAAAGGCAAAGTCGACCTCGGCGGAATTTGAACTCAGAACGTAATGGCAGACGAAATACAGCTACACATTTCGCCCGGCGTGCTAACATTTCTGCCAGCTTGCCGCCTTATATCTACATATACTTGAATGGTTGGAAGAATGTATCCAACTTTGTGAAGGTTTAGTAGTGAAAAAGTTATAAATGACATAGAAGCAGCCTCTTAATTTGGCATGTGTCTGGAAGCAAGGATGTCAAAACATTGTATTTGTATTACTTAGGTTCAACAAACAGGCGCAGGAGTGACTGTGTGGTAAGTAGCTTGCTAACCAACCACATGGTTCCGGGTTCAGTCCCACTGCGTGGCATCTTGGGCAAGTGTCTTCTGCTATAGCCCCGGGCCGACCAATGCCTTGTGAGTGGATTTGGTAGACGGAAACTGAAAGAAGCCTGTTGTATATATGTATATATATATGTATGTGTTTGCCCCCCTAGCATTACTTGACAACCGATGCTGGTGTGTTTACGTCCCCTCGTCACTTAGCGGTTCGGCAAAAGAGACTGATAGAATAAGTACTGGGCTTACAAAGAATAAGTCCTGGGGTCGATTTGCTCGACTAGAGGCGGTGCTCCAGCATGGCCGCAGTCAAATGACTGAAACAAGTAAAAGAGTAAAACATGGGAGACAACTCCATTAGCAAAACAGACTTTACCATGTTTGCCAAAAGTAGTGATAAAGTAATCACTAAGTAAATGTACACAGATTGGTGAAGAGAATTAATGACTCAAAGACGCCGTCTGCATCTTCTGTATTTAAATAATAGCAGTGTTGTTTATTGGTTCACAACATTTATGATGCTGAATGTCAAGTAGGTAATTTGTAAATCAGGTTTGAATACCACAATGAACTTTTTCTGGAAGCATCAGCTTTATTCTTTTACTTGTTTCAGTCATTTGACTGCGGCCATGCTGGAGCACCGCCTTTAGTCGAGCAAATCGACCCCGGGACTTATTCTTTGTAAGCCCAGTACTTATTCTTTTGGTCTCTTTTTGCCGAACCGCTAAGTGACGGGGACGTAAACACACCAGCATCGGCTGTCAAGCAATGCTTGGGGGACATACACACACACACACACACACACACATACATATATATATATATACATATATACGACAGGCTTCTTTCAGTTTCCGTCTACCAAATCCACTCACAAGGCATTGGTCGGCCCGGGGTTATAGCAGAAGACACTTGCCCAAGATGCCACGCAGTGGGACTGAACCCGGAACCATGTGGTTGGTAAGCAAGCTACTTACCACACAGCCACTCCTGTGCCTATTCGCTTTCTCACTGATGTTGATGTCTTTCAGTTGTACACACATACATACATGACTGGCTGAGGTAAGTTTTTTTCTGAATGGTTTTCATATATCTTGAGATGTCTTCAGATAACCTATGATGAGATTGTCAGTCAAAGAGGAAGTAATGTGAAACTGGGAGTAATGGCATTTTTGAGATGTTCAGTTAAAATGTCTTCATTCTGTCATTTAATTCTTCTTGGTGAATCAACAGAATTATTTACATTCAACGGATATTTGTCCTCATCTTGTTTGTTGTTAACACAATGTTTCGGCTGATATACCCTCCAGCCTTGTTAACAACAAACAAGATGAGGACAAATATCCGTTGAATGTAAATAATGTACATAATGCCTCATCTCTTAAATATAGAACAGAAATATACAGTTGCGGCCAAAATGTTCAGAACAGCAATGTTTTCGCCAGAAAAGTAGGTATAAGTTTTTATCAAAGTATATCGCCGGTTAGATATACTAAAACATGGAGTAAAAGCAACCGTTCTGATCATTTTGGCTGCGATGGGTTTTGCAGTAAATCACTAAATCATCCATAACTTTTGTATTATCCTCTCAAATTACACCAAAATCTCAGACAATAACAATTAATATCGTATTTATTGTCTGTGAAAATTATAGAATATAAAGCAACTTTGATAAAAACTTATACCTACTTTTCTGGCGAAAACAATGCCATTCTGAACATTTTAGCCGCAACTGTATACCTTTTACTTTTTACAATCTTTCAAAAATTTGATCAAACAAATCAGCCCTAATACTTATATTTTTAAGTCAGGTATTTATTCTGTAGCCCTCTTTTGTTGAATTTAAAGGATGTAAACAAACCAGTGCTGGTTAACAAGCTGTGTGTGTGTGTGTATGACAAGCACAAAACCACGCACAAAAAGGACCTCCATACAGTTTCTGTTTGGCAAATTCACTCACCAAGGATTATAGTAGGAAAAAAAATCAGCATTCCATGAGTTTCCTCCAATAGACCAATTTACATATTAAACATATTCCTGGTATCTGGCATGTAAATATTAATTTACATGCCCTTCTAGATGGGTTGGTGGACCACATCTTGCTCATGTTTCAATTCTGTTGTAGTTTGTACACAATATTTTGTTTCTATCCAATTTACAAGTTAAACACATTCCTGGCAGCTTTCCACTATAGGCACAAGGCTTGAAATTTCAGGGAGGGGACTGCCTGATTACATTGACCCCCAGTGTTACACTGGTACTTAATTTACCGACCCTGAAAGGATGAAAGGCAAAGTCGACCTCGGAAGAATTTGAACTCAGAACATAGCACCAGATGAAATACCGCTAAGCACTTCGCCCGGCATGTTAACGATTCCACCAGCTCACCGTCTTTCCAATAATGTTACACTGCTAAACTTACTGGGTATTTAAGCAATGTGCTTGCGGATAGTTGATGGGTTGGATGTGGTGCTGATGAAAGAGTAATAACTCTTGAAATATGCACATACACCCGTTACCTAGTCTTTTTCTATCTTTGATTGTACTGTTTATATAGATGTATTACTATATGAAACATTGTAACATATAGTGCTGGCTCTGAATTCTATAGTTTATAACTTAAATATGCATGCACATATATATATATATATATATATATAATAATAATAATATTAGGGAGTATGGCTCCAAACTTACAGGGAAAAATTATATTTAGGATTAAATCAAATTTCACAGAATAAATATATAAAATATGAATTAGAGATAAAACCACTATTGCGCAACTCAAACAGTGATAGACATAAACCAATACATAAATAACAAATAATATAAATATAATTAATATATATAATATATATATATATAAAATATAAAATATAAAATTTAGATTTTTATTTTAACCAAAAAGTATGAAAAGAATGATAAATATAATATAATAAGTAAAAACACTACATACGTTTCATGGCTATAATTAAATTCGAATTACAATTAAGTTTAAATTCAATTGAAATAAATTCGAACTAAAATTATAGTCAATCTTCAGGTTAATGATAATAGTTAAATAAATAATCAAATAGAGTTAAACAATATTTTTAAAGAAATAAATAAAATAATAATTTTTCTTATAAAAAAACTCCATTATCTAAAATAGAAACTTAAAACATTAGGATTATGTCATACAACCCATTTATTATGTTAAATATTTATTTTTAAGGTAAAAAAATTGATAGAAATATGTATTTATCTATGAAGATATAATATGGCTGTAAAAAAACATAATAAACTCATGAATATCCTTAACTCAGTTATAGTCCAATATTTAATTACCAAATTATTTAACACAATAATCACTATTCATATTTTTAAATTTAAGTTTACATCTAATAATTATAAAATACATATTTCTATATATCTGCATTTATGTATATTAAACTTTTTAATACTTTTTGATAGTTACGTAAAGGGAACTGGTTGCTTCTTTACACTTTTTGGGTGCGAGACAGATAATTTTCTCTGTTAATTACGTGACCAACAGGGGTCTAACAGGGGGAAATTATGCCTAAACATGAGTGCAGTGCATGTGAACATCCGACATGCTTTGAGTCGGGAGAAGAATTGAGCTGACGCAGACGTGTTGCAAAATAAGGGAGTACACGTGCAGAACAGAGGTGCATGAGTGCAATAGGGCTTGCTAGGCTGAAATACAGTGTACAGTATTGAATATGCCAGTGATTAATGCAGTAAGGCTGAGGCTGCCAGCCAGTGCTTGAGCTATTATATGCCTCGGTCGTGCAGGAACAAAAGTGTGGCATGCTGGCGCGTTGTAAGGGACAAACAACTTTCTCTATGTATGCGTGACCAACCTAGGGTCTTACAGAGATGAGTTGTGTTTACAAGGGCACATTGAGCATGGAAAACAAGCGAGAAAGGCATGTGTGGCTTATGAATGTGACAGAGATAGTATTTGTGTGTATTAACTATGTGTGTTCGTGTGTGCGACAGAAGTACAAACAAGGTGTATGCGGGCAAAACAAAATACAGCGCATAGGAAAAGTCTCTCGGGGTATTTCAGACAAGATGGAGTTAATTTACCAGTTCGTAGTAAAGTACATAATAGCAGTTCGTTCTGTAACAGGATGTTCGGATCACAAGTGCAGATGCCGGTTGAACACATGTCGTGTAGCAGTTGTGGCTTCAATGCTGTGCCAGGTTACATTGGTACAGAAGATCTCGCAGGTAGTGCTCTGCTGTTAACGTCATAACAGCGTGAAAGCTAAACCTGAATGAGTGCTATGTACATATTAGTGTTGCTGGAGATGGAGATGACGCGAAGTTGAAGGGCGACGTTGAGATGAAGGCGTCGGTGGCGTTGCTGGTGTATGTTAGCGTCGTCATTGGCTGGAGCAGGAACATGACTGGCTGGTCTGGTCGTCTGTCGCTGGAACTGGAACATGGTTGAGTAAGCTCTGTGTGGATGAAGACTGCGGCGGATTGATTGGTTCAGACTAGGTAGAAACTAGATTTTAGCTAAGTGTTCTATGGTCTATGACCAGAACTCGGGAAACTTGCTTGACTGTTCTATGGTCTATGACCAGAACTCGGGAAACTTGCTTGAGTGTTCTATGGTCTATGACCAGAACTTGGGGTCACCACTGTAAAGGGAACTGGTTGCTTTTTTACACTTTTTGGGTGCAACACAATTTCCTTTCCTTTTGTTTCTAGAAACTACCAGTCAGGAACGAAACGCAAGTTTAAAAATATATACAATTCTTTATTCTCTTGGTTCAACAATGAAACACGATGGTATACTGGTATCCACCTAGTTCAACACAGCAAGGCTGAATTCTAACTTTTGTAAGCTTCTTACAACAATTCAGCATTTATAGAGCAGGTCAAATCCTAAGCGTCTGGGACAGGAGAATAGGCTGATCATACGTTTAAAAATACGTCCTTTCTCTTCTATCGCCGTGTCTCAAGTCCCCGACGCTATTAAGGAACGCTATAGAATTTATTCTTCAGTCTCTAGCGCATGTGCATGAGGGAACTTCTTTATGCCTTTCCAGAAGGTCCCAACCCCGCACACGCACACTGAAGAAGGATGTTCTGCACATGCACACTGAAGAATACGTTCCGCACATGCACACTGAAGAATACGTTCCGCACACGCACACTGAAGAATGACGTTGCGTGTGCGCACACTGGAATATGATGTCACTACAGTTATATATATTTTTAAACAAATTATAAATATAATTTAATAATTTTTATTTTAAATTTTTCAATTTTCTATATTATATTTTTATTTTTATGTTTTTGTTTTTGGTTTTTCACTGTTTGATTTTCCTATTAGTGGTTTTATCTCTAATTTAATTTATACATATATATATATATAATTTGTATACATTTGTATATATAATGCGTGCACACACACACACATATATATACACATATATATATATATATAATGTGTGCATTATGTGGTTGGTCGGTTCAGCTGAAAATATGCACACCTATGTTTAAAGTGCTGGCAAGTTTGCATGACAACTATTTTTTTCCTCAAATGAAAGGCGTGACCTCTAGGACAAAATTCCTCATCTTATAAAATGTGGCCCCAGTAGACCCGAATCAAATCGGGTTATATTAACCATAATGTGAAAAGGGGTCTAAATGGGGCTGGAAGGGGATTAAAATTTAAATGAGCGAGTGTTTAGGAATTCTCTGTTACATCAAGCTAAAAAATTTGAGCCAGCCTTTTAATCGTCAATGTGTTGCCGTCCATGATGAAAAAGTTTTGAATGCTTGCCATGGTGAGTCTACTGTCGTGAGAAAGAATCACTTCAAAACTTGGTGTTTACGAATTTTCTTTTACATCAAGTTCAAAATTTTACGCCAGCCGTTAAACTGTCAATACGTTGCTGTCTGTCGTTAAGAAATGCCAGCCATGATGACTCTATTATCCTCAGATTCTATCCCTTCAAACTTTGGTTTCCAATATTTTATTATTTTTATTCAGCTCGCAAGTTCGTCTGTCCCTTTTAAATGTTAGCGTTTTGCTGTCTGCCTTGAAGCAGACCTTTCCGTTGCCACTGCCTGATATTTATGATTGATCTTTCTAAATATTTTATTTCTCAACTTACTCAAGATCTTTTGTTGTTTATAAATGGGAGAAAGATAGATAAAGATAGAGAGTAAGAGAAAGCGAGAGAAAAGAAAAGTAAGAGAGTGGAAAAGTGAGAGAGAAACAAAGAGGGAGAATCATCATCATCGTTTAACGTCTGTTTTCCGTGCTAGCACGGGTTGGACAGTTTGACCCACGCTAGCATGGAAAGCGGACGCTAAATGATGATGATGATGATGATGATGAAGTCCAGTGACTGGTTCTCAGAAAGATCAGCAGAAATTCATGATCTACTTATAGAAAAACAAAACTTAAGCAATGCACTTCTTTCTCGGTCCTTGAACCCCAACTCAAACAAAACGTACAGAAATCTGAAAGGGAAAGTGCAGACTGCTCTAAGGAAAATTAAACAGGAATGGTGGAATGATAGAGTAAAGTGGGCACAAGATACAGCTGATAGAAATGATGCTAAGGGTTTGTACTCTTATGTTAAGGAGGTATTTGGTCCCAAATCCTTATGTTAAGGAGGTATTTGCCCCCAAATCCAGTGAGAACAGCAAATGGACATTTTCTTCTGACACCGCTTCTATTCATAAGCACTGGGTAGAACATTTTCCTGCACTTTTGAAATGACCATTATCCATTGACATGAGGACAATAGAAAAATTAAACACCTTCCAGTTATGGAAGAGATGGCATTTGAACCAACTCTAAATGACATTTATGTAGCTGTGACTAAGCTGAATAACAATAAGTCTCCAGGGTCTGATGGAATCTGTGCAGAAGTCTTGAAATATGGGAGTGACAAAATGTTTGAACTCTTAAATATATTAATTTGTCACTTGGAGAACTGAGAAAGTGCCTCAAGACTGGATTGATGCCATTTTAGTTTCCTTATATAAATCAGGGCCAAAGGATTTCTGTGGTAATTTTCGTGGGATTTCGCTTTTGTCTGTGGTTGAAAAGGTACTTGCAGCATTTTGTTAGAACATTTAAATACCTTTATAGTTCCATATAGTGCCTGAGTCTCAGTGTGATTTTCGTTCCTCCAGGGGCACAGCTGATTGTATCTTTATTATCAGACAATTGCAAGAAAAGTGCATTGAACAGAATCTTACCCTGTACCATTGCTTTGTTGATTTGGGCAAAGCATTTGATGCTCTGTAGCTAATTCTAAGGAAAATAGGTTGCCTAGAAAAATTTGTAAAATTTGATCAGAGCTTTGTATCAAGATATGAAAACTAGACTTAACTTTGGTGGTAGACTCTCTGAATCTTTTGCCATGGAAAAGGAGACCTTGATTCACCCACCCTCTTTGCAATATACTTTGCTGTTGTGTTGTCACATGCTTTTCAAAACTCTGAGGAGGGTATTTACATAAAATATCGAACAACAGGAAATGTTTTTAATCTGACCAGACTGAAATTCAAAACGAAGGTTTTTACTTCACTCATTAGGGAACTTTTATACGCTGACGATTGCGATCTTGTCAGTCATTCTGAAACATTTCTGCAATCTCTTGTTTCTGCATTTGATTCAGATGGTGAGGATTTTGGCTTGGCCATCAACTTGAAAAAACAGTTGTAATGCATCAACCAGTGTGTGGTGCTGTTTGTAACCCCCACTAAAATTTTTGTTAAGGGTAAGTTATTTGAGGTTGTTGATTCATTCATCTACCTTGGAAGCTCTGTACAAAATGCTGGAAATCTTGATACAGAACTACATCTGTGAATTCAAAGGGCAGCAAAAGCATTTGGTAGCTTGGAGTCACATGTTTGGTGCCAGCGACATATAAATAAGAATACAAAGCTGGCTCTTTACAAATCATTTGTCATTCCATCTCTGTTGTATTCTGGTGAAACTTGGACTTGTTTCGAAAGGCATTTTAAATTGTAAAAACAATTCCACAAAAAATGCCTTCATCGTGTTTTAAACATTAAATGGAGTTCTTTTACTCCAAACATCTTCAGGTATCACCTCAAATTAAAGCGATGATTTTTAGAAACCAAATGAAATGGTGTGGCCATATGGTTTGAATGGTGGATGAATGCATGCCAAAATAGCTGTTTTACGGTGTTGGCTATAGCCTAGTCACCCGTATCGTTAACCAGGTGATACATGAAGGAGTCATACCCAATGAGTGGTGTAGCAGCACCATAGTCAACTGCTACAAAGATAAAGGTGACGCTTTAGATACAAATAATTACAGAGGTATCAAGTTGTTGGATCAGGTAATGAAGGTCACGGAGAGGGTCATAGCCCAGCTAATTAGGGTGAGAGTCAGTTTAGATGAGATGCAGTTTGGGTTCATGTCAGGTAAAAGAACCACTGATGCTATATTAAATGGAGTTCTTTTACTCCAAACATCTTCAGGCATCACCTCAAATTAAAGCTATGGTTTTTAGAAACCAAATGAAATGGCGTGGTCATATGGTTTGAATGGTGGATGAACGCATGCCGAAATAGCTGTTTTACGGTGAGCTTGCAGAGGGGAAATGCTATTGGCGTAAACCTAAAAAATGGTTTAAGGATGGCATGAAGAAGTCACTTGGAATGGATCCAGAGGACATAGAAACCCTTGTTTGGATTGAGCTGGATGGTGAACAAATGTGTGGAGTGGAGTGAAAGTGTTTGAAGAGGCCAGGATAACACATGGAAGACTCAAAAGAAGTTAAAGGAAGAATGTTACGACCAAGAAGGTGAGTCACAATGACTTTTTTGTGTGCACGGTTTGTGACAGACCATGCCATTTTTTCACCAAACTCAAAACTCATTTGTGAACCCATGGAAAACGAATCTCCACCAACTACTCTGCCCATATACTACCAAGGTACTGTCAATTCGAATAGCTGGTCCCTCTGTTTGGTCGACATTCAGCAGACTCTCTTTCTCTCATCCATTCTCTTTATTGAGCAACCTTTCATAGTGGCGTCTCCAAACCTCTCTCTTTGCAGCCTCGTTTAGTGCAAGTGAACCATCATCCATGTGAACACATTTCTCTCCTACCACATCATGATTCTCTGTCACACACTGTCTTGCAACACGAAATACTTCAAGTCTTTTTCTTATCTGCTTCCCCTTTGTGCACACCTTTGAATGCTGTGTATGCCAGAAGGTTTGCAAATCTAATGGAGGCCTCAAAAGACATTTTAAGATCCACAAAGATGAGAACTTATCTGCAGCTCTTGGTGTCAAATCGGATGAGCAATCTATGTGAGTGTCTTTTCAGAACATTGTCTGGTTTAAAAAGCCACATCAGATGCCATGATGGTACTAAGGTGTGGTAGAGGAGGTGGTCAAACTCTGCATAAGGAGAAGACATATATATATATATGTATGTATGTACACATATATATATATATGTATTAGGGGATATAGCATCACATGATGTGGAAGACAACTGGAGGTTTCTACGGGACAACCTGCTGAGGGCCACTGACCAGATCTGTGGATGGTGCAAAGTCCCCTCGACCCAAGGTAACATGGTGGAACAATGTTGTTGACAGGGCTATTAGAGAATAAAAACAGGCTTGGGAGGAATGGAAGAACGGTGATAGCCAGGAATTGTATCAAACTACCAGAAGGGAAGCTAGGAGATAGGTTTATTTAGCCAGAGGGGAAGCAGATAAGAAAAAGACTTGAAGTATTTCGTGTTGCAAGACAGTGTGTGAGAGAAAATCGTGATGTGGTAGGAGAGAAATGTGTTTGCATGGATGATGGTCCACTTGCGCTAAATGAGGCTGCAAAGAGAGAGGTTTGGAGACGCCACTATGAAAGGTTGCTCAATAAAGAGAATGGATGAGAGAAAGAGAGTCTGCTGAATGTCGACCAAACAGAGGGACCAGCTATTCGAATTGACAGTACTTTGGTAGATAAAGCAATTAAGAGTATGAAGACAGGCAAAACTCCTGGCCCATCAAGAATCACCGCAGAGATGCTCAAAATATCTGGTGGTGTTGGCTATAGCCTAGTCACCCGTATAGTCAATCAGGTGATACATGAAGGAGTCATACCCAATGACTGGTGTAGCAGCACCATAGTCAACTGCTACTAAGATAAAGGTGATGCTTTAGATACAAATAATTACAGAGGTATCAAGTTGTTGGATCAGGTAATGAGGGTCACGGAGAGGGTCATAGCCCAGATAATTAGGGTGAGAGTCAGTTTAGATGAGATGCAGTTTGGGTTCGTACCAGGGAAAAGCACCACTGATGCTATATTTCTGGTTAGACAGCTACAGGAGAAATACCTAGTCAAAGATAAACCTCTGTACCTGGCTTTCGTTGACATGGAGAAAGCTTTTGACAGGGTCCTTCGATCCCTTATCTGGTGGTCAATGAGGAAACTAGGGATAGATGAATGGTTAGTGAGAGCTGTGCAAGCCATGTACAGGTTGTCAGTAAGGGGAGGGTTGGAAACGAGTGCAGTGAAGAATTCTGGGTAGGGGAAGAGGTCCACCAAGGTTCAATACTCAGCCACCTCCCATTTATCATAATCCTTCAGGCAATAACGGAGGAATTCAAGACAGGATGCCCCTGGGAGCTCTTCTATGCTGATGACCTTGCTTTAATTGCTGAGTCACTATCAGAACTAGAGGAGAAGTTTCAGGTGTGGAAGCAAGGATTAGAATCGAGGGCCTTAGAGTCAACCTTGCTAAAACCAAAGTCCTAATAAGTAGGAAGGCAGACAAACTGCAAATCCCTTCAAGTAGATGACCCTGCTCGATTTGTAGAAAAAGATTAGGTAGAAACTCTATAAGATGTACAGATGTACCCAGTGTAAGCTATGGACACATAAGAGGTATTGTATCAAAGGAAGTCAGTATCAGGAGTGGGTGCTATGAAAGTGTAGCTGCTAGAATAAGAATAGCCTGGGCAAAGTTCAGAGAGCTCCTACCTCTGCTGGTGACAAAAGACCTCTCAGAGTAAAAGGTAGACTGTATGATGCATGTGTACAAACAGCCATACTACATGGCAGTGAAACAGTGCTTTGAGAGAAAAGTTGGACCTAAGAAGCATCAGATGTGGTGTGCAAGAGAGACGACTGTGCTTGTATGGTCATGTGGTGAGAATGGATGAGGATAGCTATGTGAAAAAGTGCCACACCCTACCAGTTGAGGGAACCTATGGAAGAGGAAGACCTGGGATGAAGTGGTGAAGCATGACCTTCGAACATTAGGCCTCACCTAATGGAAATATGCTGTGCTTGAGAAGACCTGGGTAGCCAAATGAGACCATAACCTGTATATATATATATGTATGTATATACATAAAGGAGACGCAATGGCCCAGTGGTTAGGGCAGCGGATTCGCAGTCAGAAGATCGTGGTTTCGATTCCCAGACCGGGCGTTGTGTGTGTTTGTTGAGCGAAAACACCTAAAAGCCCCATGAGGCTCCGGCAGGGGGTGGTGGCGACCCCTGTTGTACTCTTTCACCCTAACTTTCTCTCACTCTTTCTTCCTGTTTCTTGAGTAATGCTGCAATGGACTGGCATCCTGTCCAGCTGGTGGGAACACACATGCCACAAAAACCGGGAAACCAAGCCCATGAGCCTGGCTAGGCTTAAAAAGGGCACATAAATAAATAAATAATATACGTAAAAGATCAAATGCCCTTCCTGAACCATAGGCTCATAAGGTTTCACAGATTCTGTATCATATATATTCTTCCTTAGACATGTTGACATTCTGTCACTGGATAACTCATCTTTGCTTGCTGAGTGAGCTGGAAAAATGTGAAATGAAGGGTTTTGCTGAAGAACACTATGCATTGTCCAGTCCAGCAATGAAGACCACAATTTTATGATTGCAATATCCGAAATTTTAAGCCATATATATGTGATATCTTTATATATAAAAGTGAAGTTGTGTGTCTGTCTCCTACGATTTAGATTCCTAACTACTCCCACATTTTGCGGTGCAGTGTAACCAAAACCGGGTATCTTATAGTTGTGATTCATATCGAGCCCTTCTGGGTATTAGCGCGCATCTACGATGAGTCTACGATTTAAAAAAAAATTTACCATAATTTTTTTCCATTTCTAATGCATTTTTTTTGCTATTATATAAGGGAAGTAACTCTCTAAAAATGTATTATTAAATCTCAGAACGTAAAAAGCTACAGTAACATCCCCCCCTTTGTGGTTAGCCATATTGAGATGGCTATTATACTTTACATCTCTAAAAATGCTTATATAGTTATTTCCCTTACAAACCCGAGCAACGCTGGGCGATACTGCTAGTATATATATATATATATATAATATATAAAAAAGATAAATCTACTTGGAAATAGATGCGTGGTGTTCAGTCATATAATAATATAAATAAAATATATATTGGCATATATACATATATGTACATACTGACATATATATGTATATATATATATATATATATATATATATATATGCATACATGGGTGCAGGATGTCACAAAACATAAACAACATGAAATACGAAGGCAAACATTTTCCTTATGTTTTGCAAACAATGAGAGAAACAAATAGAAAACAAGACAAGTAGCATAAAGCATGGACCTTTATCAGCTGTCGGCTGTTTATCTACTCCACATTTCGAGCAATTTACGACAGTATGTGCCTTCAAGAAAACAGTTGTTCCCGATAAACAGCCGACAGCTGATGAAGGGTCATGCTTTATGTTACTTGTCTCGTTTTCCATTTGTTTCTCTCGTTCGCCAAAAAAAAGTTTGTCTTTGTATTTCATGTTGGTTTTCGTATTTTGGATTTCATGTTTTTATATTTCATGTTGTTTTCATTTTGTGACATCTTGTGCCCATATTTGTGAAGATATATACATATATATGTCAGTATGTACATATATGTATGCATATATGCCTATATATATTCTATTTATATTATATATATACATACATATATATGTATATATATACATATATATATATATACACATATATATATGTATACATATGTATATATACACATGTATATATATATATGTATATGTTTATATGTATATATGTATATATACATATATATATACATATATATGTTTATATGTATATATATGTATATATATACACATATATATACATATATATATATCAGTAATAATAAGGATTATTACAAGGTAACTTAGTTATTACCTTTAATTTTTTTTTATATATATACAGCTTTGCATAGACCTACACGTTTCAGCTGCACTGATTAGTAACCGGTGCGATTGCAAACTGATTCCAAATTGATAGTATAGTCCTTGTTTCTGTCTTTAAGAGACCAAATTAATTTACAAAGACATACACAACCACACAGGGTTTTCATAAATTATTGTTACAACTTCCCCAATTTATTGTATATCAAAATGTTATTGTGTGAAGCCAATGATATTCACGTAGAAGCATTCTGATGTTTCTACTAAAACTTATACAGATGCAAGTGTAGCTGTGTGATAAGATGTTTGCATGGTTCTGTGTTCAGTTCCACTGCCCGGCAGCTTGGCAGGCATCTTCTATTATTGCAGGAGTGACCAAATCCTTGAGTGGATTTGGTAGTGAAGGAAGTCCATGGTATATCTATCTGAAGGCGGCGAGCTGGCAGAAACGTTAGCACGCCGGGCGAAATGCTTAGTAGTATTTCGTCTGCCGTTACGTTGTGAGTTCAAATTCCGCCCAGGTCGACTTTGCCTTTCATCCTTTCGGGGTCAATAAATTAAGTACCAGTTACACACTGGGGTCGATGTAATCAACTTAATACCTATGTCTGTCCTTGTTTGTCCCCTCTGTGTTTAGCCCCTTGTGGGTAATAAAGAAATAGGTATATCTATCTGTCTATATATGTGTGTGTATTTTTGTGTTTGGCTAAAAAAAAAAAGTATAAGTATTGCTGTTGATTCGTTTGACTAACCTGTCAAGGTTGCATTCCACTGATTGAAACAAGTAATGTTCTTTTTTTCTTTTCTTTTACTTGTTTCAGTCATTTGACTGCGGCCATGCTGGAGCACCGCCTTTAGTTGAGCAAATCGACCCCGGGACTTATTCGTTGTAAGCCCAGTACTTATTCTATCGGTCTCTTTTGCCGAACCGCTAAGTGACGGGGACGTAAACACACCAGCATCGGTTGTCAAGCAATGCTAGGGGAACAAACACAGACACACAAACACACACATATATATATATACATATATACGACAGGCTTCTATCAGTTTCCGTCTACCAAATCCACTCACAAGGCATTGGTCGGCCCGGGGCTATAGCAGAAGACACTTGCCCAAGATGCCACGCAGTGGACTGAACCCGGAACCATGTGGTTGGTTAGCAAGCTACTTACCACACAGCCACTCCTGCGCCTATATATGTATATATATACACCCAGAAACACTCTGATAGCTTAAGAGTGAAATTTAGGATTTCTCAGTTTTCTGTGAATTGATTTTGATAAAACTTTTCCCAGAATGTAATTGATCTGGCTACCAGAGTCACCTGATTGATAGGTTTTCAGGTGGCTGGCTGGCTTCCTGAAGTTGGTTGTTGCAGATCAAAAGGTTATTTGCATCACAGAATTCCAGTAGCTGTGTTCCCTCTTCGATTTGTTAACCAATTCTATGCTCACCCCCCACATGAACACCATGTAAGATACCGGGCTGCCATCCGACATACCCATTGAAATCTCCAGCCATGAAGATGAGATCATTGTCGCTCATCTTTGAGGTAACCTGTAGAAGAGTATCATAAAAGTGCTCCTGTTCATTCGGTAGGCCCACTTGGGGCAGTGGGGGAATATATATGTATATATACATTATATATATATATAGGCACAGGAGTGGCTGTGTGGTAAGTAGCTTGCTACCAACCACATGGTTCCGGGTTCAGTCCCACTGCGTGGCACCTTGGGCAAGTGTCTTCTACTATAGCCTCGGGCCGACCAAATCCTTGTGAGTGGATTTGGTAGACGGAAACTGAAAGAAGCCTGTCGTATATATGTATATATATGTGTGTGTGTGTGTGCGTGCGTGTTTGTGTGTCTAGCATTGCTTGACAACCGATGCTGGTGTGTTTATGTCCCCGTCACTTAGCGGTTCGGCAAAAGATACCGATAGAATAAGTACTGGGCTTACAAAGAATAAGTCCCGGGGTCGAGTTGCTCGACTAAAGGTGGTGCTCCAGCATGGCCGCAGTCAAATGACTGAAAGAAGTAAAAGAGTAGATATTAGTGTGTATATGTATATAGTAAATGGAAACTCATTACAGGCCAAGCAGACAAGAAGAGAAATCTTCAGAGGAAGAACTGTCAAATGTTTTGGCCAGTTTGTTTTTGAACATGGTATGGGAGCCTGAACCACCAAGGTAGTGACACTTAAGTGTCCTCTGGCTGTTTGAATTAATCATGCATTATCTCATATCTTCAAGATCTTGATGATGTAATTACCTAATGTAGAATAACATTGTAGGGTAGGTGTGAGAGCCTGGATCTGGTCAGTTTGAACATAAAACAGATTAAATATTTTGGCTGGATATGGCCGGTTTAAATACTAAAGGGTTAAATGCCATCTATAGTGTAGATTGATCTCAAGACCTTTGGGTGATCTCCACTGCACAAACTTACACTGTTTCAATCTGGGTTTCTTTCCTCCTATGTTTAGTGGCTTGCTGTATTCTCTTGCAATTGCCATCTATCATTCCTTTTACTCATAACCACATTGAGCTCTTCTCAGTTGTCTCTGACAAGCGTTTTATTGTTGCAATTCTTTTGCAACCCTTAATCTCAGATTGAGCTTGTAGTTGACACATGGATGTGGTGACAAATCCTCACGATTTCCAACTTCCACTGCTTTTACTGTGCAAAGTACCCCTCAGTGCACTTTCCCATCACGAACTGGTGTTGTTCATCTCCTTGGTTCTTGTAAGAGACTGTCAGCTCAATCAAAATGAGTCTTGATTTTGGGCATGGGACAATTCATACTGATTAAATTTGGATAAGTTTTTGCATGAATCTGGGAGATGTGCATATATTTCCCATTCCCCTTTAAGTTGAAGTAGATTTTTTCTGAGCATACTTTTATGATGAAGCATAATTTTTTTACTCAAATCACTTCCTTTCATACTCACATCAGGGCTGAGTTCATATTGTATCTGGCTCTGATTGAATGAATTATATATATATGTATATACATACACACACACACACCGAGATTATTGGCAATTTGCCGTGCTCATGAAGACCCATCTGTCATGATGACAGTGAGGTTCTAAAAGATTATGCTTATGTTAGTACATGCTGGGCCCTGCATCCAATCTACTCACATCAAGCATTTCCCCACATCTCAGTTTCCAAACACCCATCCCTCTACCACCCTTAATTGTCATAGCAGTAATTATTTGAGGGCTTAATCAGCATATATTTAATTCCCCCTTTTCTACTATCACTCACCTCCTTCTTCCTTTTAAACTCCATCTTTAATTCTCATCCTCATCCCTTTCCATACTACTCCCCACAATCACTTCTTTTCTGTGCCTTCAATCTCTCCCACCTGAGCTGCATCATAGTGCTCCATACCTCATCTTTTACACCTATCATCCTCTTATATCAACCATTGATGCTGCCCCTCTCACAGCCATTGCTCTCCCTCTCCATTTTCACATCCTGCTCTTCATCTCATCTATCTACAAATTCAAGGCACTACTGCTTACATCTCTTGTGCCACTGTTTGTCATCTCTTTCATGAGCCACTTCTCTCTCACCTCTCCCTTCATACTGATATTTTCCCTCAACTACACATGCACCTATGTTCATCACACCTACAACCACTTCTAGTCCAGGCTCTAACCATCTCTCACTTTCCTCTTGATCCACCATTTATATTCTTTATACTCACCAGCTTGTAGCATGAGAGTTACCCTCTGCCACTATGTCACCAATATCTTTATATCTCTTCCAGATACTCTCACCCACCCTCATATAATGCACCATGTCCATGTATCTCCTTTATAGCAAGACATCTGTTCATGTTCCTCAGTAATACTTTAATCATTACTTGGCATAAAGCCACCTTGCTCTCTCTCCCTCTCAAATACATTCCCAGTTAGCCAAGGATTTTTCCTTTCCCCTTTTATTTTCTTTCTGCTTTCAACTTACATGTCAATCCTACTAGAGCCAGTGTCCTGAAAAAAGCGCCCAGTGCACACAGTAAGGCAGTTGGTATTGGTAAGCACGTTCAGATCTTCATCAATAATTGGAAGCACTCTGTCGATTACAACGACGAGGGTTCCGGTTGATCTGATCAACGGAACAGCCTGCTCGTGAAATTAACGTGTAAGTGGCTGAGCACTCCACAGACACGTGTACCTTTAACGTAGTTCTCGGGGATATTCAGCATGACACAGAGAGTGACAAGGCCGGCCCTTTGAAATACAGGTACAACAGAAACAGGAAGTAAGAGTGAGAGAAAGTTGTGGTGAAAGAGTACAGCAGGGATGACCACCATCCCCTGCTGGAGCCTTGTGGAGCTTTAGGTGTTTTCGCTCAATAAACACTCACAACGCCCGATCTGGGAATCGAAACCGCAATCCTACGACCGCGAGTCCGCTGCCCTAACCACTGGGCCATTGTGCCTCCACTCCATCAATAATTATGTGTACAGTTACCACACCAACTCCAAACTTATTGTTTTTAGAGAGACAACAGTCTTTGTTCAGTAAATTGCGAATTTTCTCAACCAGCTTTGATGGTCTGACATCACTCTCCTCTCCTACTTCATCATTTCCCCCTCCTCTCTACCACCCTTAAACCTCTTGTGTCAGTGAAATTAGTCCACGATCAGTCTGGAGCATTTCATAAGTTTCTTTAGTGATTTTGCCCAGTTTAACACATTTTATATTAATACTAGCAGTATCACCCGGCGTTGCTTGGGTTTGTAAGGGAAATAACTATATAAGCATTTTTAGAGATGTAAAGTATAATAGCCATCTCAATATGGCTAACCACAAAGGGGGGGGGGGTGCTACTGTAGCTTTTTTACGTTCTGAGATTTAATAAATTTTTAGAGAGTTACTTCCCTTATATATGCCAAAAATGCATTAAAAATGGGAAATATTGATGGTAAATTTTTTTTTAAATCATAGACTCATCGTAGATGCACGCTAATACCCAGAAGGGCTTGATATGAATCACGACTATAAGATACCCGGTTTCGGTTAAACTGCACCGCAAAATGTGGGAGTAGTTAGGAATCTAAATCGTAGGAGACAGACAGCACACAACCTCACTTTTATATATAGAGATTAACCTTCTAAACATCTCGTCTGCATTCTGCAAACTAATCAGTGCTTAGTGGGTTGTGTTCAAAGTGGTCTTACAGCTGGTTCCTTCAATCTGAAATAACAAAAGTTGGCAGGTCGGCTTTTAGATATATAGTAATGATATATCAAAATTACAATAATCTAGGACAGTTTTATTGCCCTTCTTTAAAAAAAAAAAAAAGTCTCAAAACTTCGGAATGCACTGTATATATATAAATATATATACACATTTTTTTTTCTCTCTCTAGTTTCAGCTCAGAGCTGCGGCCATACTGATGCACCGCTGTAAAAAAATTCCAGTTAGCAGAGTGTAGTTTTGATCTACGGACCTCTGGGTTATTGGCCCAGCAAGCTTCCACTGCACCACTCTGCTACAACATATTACTCTTTTACTTGTTTCAGTCATCTGACTGCAGCCATGCTGGAGCACCGCCTTTAATCGAGCAACTCGACCCCGGGACTTATTCTTTTGTAAGCCCAGTACTTATTCTATCGGTCTCTTTTGCCGAACCGCTAAGTAACGGGGACATAAACACACCAGCATCGGTTGTCAAGCAATGCTAGGGGGACAAACACACACACATACATATATATATACATACATATATACGACAGGCTTCTTTCAGTTTCCGTCTACCAAATCCACTCACAAGGCTTTGGTCAGCCCGAGGCTATAGTAGAAGACACTTGCCCAAGGTGCCACGCAGTGGGACTGAACCCGGAACCATGTGGTTGGTAAGCAAGCTACTTACCACACAGCCACTCCTGCATATGTATATAGATACATACACACACACATATATATGTATATAGATACAGACATACATACACATATATGGTTAGGCTGTTGTACTCATGGTTTCAGTTTCCTGGCTGGGTGGTGCATTGTGCTCTTGAGCAAAACACTTCACCCCTCATGTTACTTCAGTCCCCCTTTCAACCATTGGTGAGGGGGAGTGTTGGCCTGCTCCCCTAGCCAAAACTTTGTATTGGTTCCACCAGAAGATAGTCTTTGACTGTTTTGGCAAGACCTTATACTGAGCATTAGGATTTGCTCTCTTCGCCCGCCTATGTTTCTCCATGCACACAGCCACAAATGATTGTTTGTGGTTGTTCAGCTCATTCCACCTCATGCAATCCAACATCAATGATTATGTCCCTTGTTTGGGGACTGACCTTCACATCACTGATTAGTTCATGACAAAGCTTAGCCAAGAAAGCATGGAATGTGAAGGCGGCGAGCTGGCAGAATCGATAGGACGCCGGACGAAATGCTTAGCGCTGTTTCGTCTGTCGTTACGTTCTGAGTTCAAATCCGCCGATGTCGACTTTGCCTTTCATCCTTTCCGGGTCGATAAATTAAGTACCAGTTACGCACTGGGGTCGATGTAATTGACTTAATCCGTTTGTCCCCTCTATGTTTAACCCCTTGTGGGGAATAAAGAAACAGGGTCTTTTGTTAGGCTGGACATGGGGCTTGTAAAATCCCTGCAAAACAGGCATTATAAAGAACATCATCACTAATTGGCAAGGCCATTTGTAATGGCATTGACACTTGCAGATGCATCATTTGGTCGTATTTGTCTGTTTCTCTCATGAAGCTATTGTAACTCTTCACTGCCATGGGACAGGTACCTTTCTGTATTCATTACAAACACACCTGATGACTGAGGTCATGGGTGAATCAACATAAATTGACGAAAAAAATATATGGGGCGTTTGTCCATCCATACCATCGCTACAACGTTCCCATTGAACAGAACCACTGATTCCCCTTTTTGAATTTGCCTGTCAGTTCTTCTGAGACATTCTGTTGATCAAAGCTGTTCCACACAGTCCTATAAATATTCTGCAACCTCAACAGATGTATAAAATCTATCCGTGAATAGTTCTGAGCCCTCCGTTATTCGCACAAGATTTCCCGTGGCACCCAGATTATCAACTGCTCGGGCATCTGGTCTCAACCCAGTGTACACTTCAGCATTCACAATGTAACCATTTGCACAGTCTGTTAGCAAGAATGTCAATAGATGAGTTTGTCTTTGATGTATTGCTTTATGGATATGACATTTTTGGTCAGAATCATGCCTTCATCAGAAGATAGCTCACATTCAGACACTGTTTTTGAAACCTTGGCAAAATTTAATCAATAAACTTATATAGTTTGTCTTTCTTATTTCTATTAGGATCATCCTCGTCAACAGTATAACATTGACCATATAGCTAAAAACCTGTCCCTTACCATAACCTACCCAAATCCTGGAGTTGGTGCCAAAAAGCTGCCTTTTGTACACCAGTACTGTTCATACCTATCCTTATGAGCTAATACCTCTATGGCATCTCTACAACCAAAGAAGGCCTTCACCTCTTTTGCTATTGTGTCATATCCTTTTTTTGCAGCCTTGACACTTATGGCATTCTTATTACTTTCTCAAACCAAAACGTTCCAAAGCGCATTGTCCCAGAACAGGGAAAGGAAATCCAGGAGGCCACTTTCTCCAGTTAGATGAGGTGGAATGTCCTTTGGGCCTGTGGGGGCGGTTAGGATTAAAGTCTTGCTATAAAACCAGCCATATCTTGTCTTCAGGGAGCAGGAATATTCATGTTTACTACCTCCATCAACCCTCTGCCATGCCCACCACTACGCCACCCCTCCTATTAGCCTGGAGCATTTGGGCATGCACTGCATGCATTGTCTACATTATGTACAAGTTCACCTTGATCACTGTCGGAATTGCTGGGCGACTCTTCACTAGTTTCTTGCTCAAAATCACTTTTGTTACTGTAATCAGACTCATCTAAATCATCACAAAGAATCTGAGCTTGTGCTTCTTCAGCACTGACATGTTTTGAAGACATTCTCAGAAAAATTCAAGCACAAAATAAGGAATCCACGATAGAATATGTATGCCGAAGACCCAAAATAACACACTCACTGATTGGTTGCTAAGTGGCTGTTTTTATAGCATGTAACAAAATGAAGACACATGGAGTCCCAGTAGACTGGCATTTCTAGCTTAGTACCAGTGCACAGCGTTGTATAACATTTAATAGCCTAGTTGATCATGTGACCACATGATTATACAGTCTGCCAAAAAGGCTTTTGGCTCTCTCAAGAAGAGTCAATGTATCCGTCTTGATATTTCCTGCAACATAAAGTTCAAAGTGTACAGTGCCACAATACCCCCTTGCCTCCTTTATACCACAGAACTCATAGCTCTCTACCACAGGCACAGCAAGGCTCCAAGGTGAGTCTGGCTTGGTCATCTATGCTCCATCTTGCATATCAGATGACAGGATTGCATTCCTGATGTAGAGGTCCTGCACAGCGCTGGAAGTTAGTGTGGAGGCCCTCATTGCAGCTGTGTTGGAGCAAGACGTTTGCAGGCTGGAGCTACAGCAGGCTCCCAAAGATAATTTTTTATGCTGTATGGTGTCAGGGCAGGAGGAGCTGTGGTGGCCAAAGATTCTGATACAGGCATGTGCTGATGATTTGGTTAAACATGGCTTTTAAATTATGAATTTCAATTATGGAATTAAAGATGTTTATCCTAATGAAACAGCTGTTGATCATAAAGTAGGGATGTAAAATTTATACTTTTCTTTTATCCTAAATTAATGCCTGCTTTCCATTCTGGCATAGGTTGAACAATTTGACACACTGACAAGCTAGAAGTGTGTGCCAACCTCTATTGACTGCTTTGGCATGGTTTCTATGACTGGATGTTTTTCCTAATGCCAACCATATTAAAGTGTGTACTAGATACTTTTTTATGGAACCAGTACTAATAAGCTCACCAAGTAACTAGCAAAACAAGACTTCCCACCAACTGAGTGAGGGATACCATATTGAGAAATCTTTTACACAATATTGTAGTAAATTAAAAAAAAAAGATTTGTATTTCAAAAATGAATAGCTTTGATATTCATTTCTAATCAAACTATAAATTCAAGATATTGTTATTCCTTTCATAAAGATCCATTGGTGGTGAGTCCCTGATAAGTTTTACATGGAACTGACTGTTGCACACCAGCAACTACTTGCAGCCTGTAATTGAAATTAATCTGAAGACAAGGGCAGATTAAACTAGATTAACAGACTGATATTACATTTCCAAAATAACCCATTATTTATTGCTGATAGCTAAGTACAGCAAATTGAGTTGCTGGAACATCGGATGAAATATCTCGAGGCTTTTAGCTTGGTTTCTTGCATTCTGAGTTCAAATCTTGCTAAGGCCAACTTTGCCTTCATTCTTCTGGAGGGGAGAGGGGGGGGGCTGATAAAGTACTAGTTTACGGTAGAAGACTGGCAGAATCATTAGAGTAACATACATAATGTCTTGAAGTATTAGTTCTGGGTTCAAATCCAGCTGTGGCTTATTTAGGTGCCTTTTTCAGAATCTACACAATTGCAAGCATTCAAGCTAAGTCTCTGGTTTCATACTTTTTTTTTCTCCTCCCTCTCTCTCCCATAAGTCATGGAGGCCCTAAAAAGGGTCATAAGGACTGTCCTTCTTTCCAAAGTGATTATTAAAAAAAAAAAAAAGTGAGTTTAGGCAATGCAGACTAACATGTTCTAACCAGAAACACAACCAAGTGCTAGCTGGTTTGAACTCATGAGCAGGTAGTTCAATACTTTTCTCAGCATAACTAAATTACTAAGTATTATTCAATTGTTTTTATCATCTGACAAATTTATTTTGCCAAGGAGATCTAATAAGGCTGAAACAGCTGGAGTTGTCAGTGTCAAGATCAGATTATTCAACACTTCTCTTATTCCCAGTATTAATCAAAAAACACTTGTGCATCAACTGATTTGATTTTGAGTTATTCCCACACCCCTTGCTCTTGTTATGTTGCTTGAAGGATTGATGAATGGTAATTTCTGATACAAATATGGTTGATTAATCAACACCATCAAACCAATATACTTTCTGTGTTGTTCCTGCTTTGGCATAAACAATGTAGTCACAGTAGTAACTAGTGTTTAACTTACCAAAACTACCATCAAAGTTTAGGAATATTGGAGCTAGTTAAGAAGATCAGCCATTTAATATCATCATCATCGTTTAACGTCCGCTTTCCATGCTAGCATGGGTTGGACGGTTTGATCGGGGATCTGGGAAGCCAGAAGGCTGCACCAGGCTCCGGTCTTATCTGGCAATGTTTCTACAGCTGGATGCCCTTCCTAACGCCAACCACTCCGTGAGTGTAGTGGGTGCTTTTTACGTGCCACCTGCACTGGAGCCAGGCGAGGCTGGCATCGGCCACGGTCGGATAGGTGCATTTTACGTGCCACCTGCATTGAATTCAAATATATATATGAATATATTTTTAGCTTCATTTTAAAATAATTTTAGGATTCTAACTACGAGGATGAACTACTGCAAGACATTTAATGCAAAATACCATAGTCAAAACTGACAGGGGTCGTGTTATACTACTGTAATAAAAAAGGAGCACAAAAGAGGAGTGGTATCATGTTGAAGATGTAGTCAAGTAACATGGCAGTTGGGTCTTATTCAGCTTTAGTACTATCAGAACCATGTCTGGCCTGTGAGATTGGTAGCAATATTTTGTGATTATCTTGAAATAAGCTAAGTGAGCATGTGTGTCCTGTAAATAAAGGAAGTCTACACGGTTACTTGACCTAAATCAAAATAGCAACCAAATCTTTGCTCATGATGGGCACAGCCAGAATATCTTTGATCATTGGTTTGACTGACCAGGACTCATCTAGGGCTAAACAACTGCAGTCCCATTGATTCTTAACAAGCCCAGCTAGATTGGCTAATAACCAAACTATCAGAATTTCAAAGGTGTTTTAGATCACTACTAAAAATATTTCCTCTTGACCATTATAGGATTCAGTTTTTCATCAAAAGAAAAAAATGGGTAGGATTAATTAACTAAGACAGAAGGGGCTGAACAAAAAACAAAAAAACAAAAAAACAAAAAAAAAAATAAAGTCTATGCTGATCACTTGATTTGTTAGAAACAGCAGCCAAATCTCCTTCAATACACAAACTGTTACTTTCAAAAAAAAAAAAAAAAGACACAAAGTAGTGATAGATATTAAAAAAAAAAAAAAGAGATGGGTATAGCTATAATGTCTTTGATAATAAGCCTAAGCTATGGCAAAACAGTGATAACCACCACTAAGTTACATCTGACATCTTTTAAATGCAAATTTGCAGTTTAAGTGTTGGGTCAGCTTTTTAATTTTCTTCATCAATGATTTATTTCATGTCAAAAAGAACAACCAGAAAAGAACAGTGATAGAAGTGACTCTGTGGTGGTTGTTTGAAATCACATCCGTTTCCTCTAACTACCAATGCAAGTAGCTCAAGTGTAGAGCCAAGTTCTAGTGACCCTTGGGTCTGGAATCATTGTAGTCTTTGCATTTTGAGAAATACTGAAGGATTCTTAAGAGCTGAAGCTGCCAGTGGTCTGTCTGCAAGGTACAAAGTGAAAGGAGTTAAGCAAATGAAAGATTGTGTAAAATGTACAAAAATTATCGAAACGAGAATAAACAAATGATATGCACCACAAAAGTGAGACAGGTAGTGGTGATGATGATTTTCTCTTACCTAGAATTCCTTGAGAAACAATGAAGAAGACGTGAGAACATGTGAATAAAAGAGTAGGAGGGTAAAAGTCATACTGTAAACAAGAGTTTAATAGAGAACATCTACAGAATCCTGATATATCGTTAAGACAGGTGATAATTGAGAATTGTTCTTTTTGTGGTTGATCTTTTATTTTGTTTAGATTTTTCTTTCTCCATCAGTGATTCATTCAGAAACAGAAACAAACATCCATCTGCAATTATTTATAGAAAGCCTTTGATCAACTCATTTCATCGATCAAATAGGCAACTAGCTACTTGGTGTACCTTCCATAGAAGAGAACAACAGGCACCTATTTACCGTTAACAAATCAGAAATTTGCAAAAGCAGAATGACGACAACAACAACAACAACCAGGCATTGTTATTGTGCCGATTCTGATATCTCACCAGAACTGAACAGCCAAAAAAGAACTGAGTGTTAGTGTTGGAGGTTGCATTTCTTTGATCCGACTGGTGCAAGAGTCCAGTCAAGCCAACACCAATTAGCTATTTACAGACATTTACACTGCAGTTAGGCACTGAAAAACTAAAGAGACAGCCAACTTGAGGGAACTTTTACTTTAATACTGGCCAAGCGAAAAGAAAAAAAAAGTGTTTTATGTTGATGAGAGTGTTCAGTGTGCATAGGTTGATGGAATAGCAATTGCAATATTTACTTTAGCTAGCCTATCATTCATATGTATATGTATATACACATATACATATATACACATGTATATACATATATATGTACATATATGTATATATATATATATATATATATATGTGTATATATACATACATATATATCTGTGTATATATACATACATATATATCTGTGTATATATACATACATATATATATATATCTATATTATATACATATATGTATATATATATATATATATATCTATATGTATATATATATATACATATATCTATATATATATATATATATACATATATATTATACATATATATATATATATAAAATGTGTGTGTGTCACTTACATTCTACTGGAATACATAAATACTTCTTCTATGTGCAAGCTCACAGACACTTCTATAAACTGGCATATGCAGCAATGTTAGTACATTTTACAGCAGCAAAACTAGTAGGTGGCAGGACACTTGTTAACAGGTGATAGAGGGGGGAGATCAATGGCAGGACATCATGAAGCATGCCAGCCACTGCTAGTTAATGGGTAAGAAATGATTTGTATTTTCTTCACAGAGAAGATAGAGCATAACAGGTTATTGTTTCAGTAGAAAATTCCAGATAATTCAACCCCACTGTCCCTAAAAATTAGAAAATGCTTCTTAAAAATTGCCACGTCCATAATTTGCAAAAATTATCCACCATCAAAAATTTGAAATAATTTGTTTAGGAATAATTTTGATAGATTAAATACCAAAATTTCTTTTACAAACCAATTAAAACAAACAAACAAACAAAAAACTGAAAGGAAAAATAATTTTTAAAAAATGGAAAGCATTTGCATGCTTGCTTTTTTTTTTATGATTTAAATGTGTTTCTCTCAGAGAACACTGCTGACAATTTAAGGAACAAGCCCTTTTTTCTTATGGGAACAACACTGACAACAAAAGACTATTAAATTAGAGTGTATAAACATGAGAGACTTCAGTAGGTGTTAAGAATTTGGATTTCGTATTCTGATTTTGTATTATAAAACATGATTTGATGGTTTTATTTTTATTCTTTACTATTCTACATTAAAATAATGTAAAATAGGAGACAAGAATAATACTACTCTTTTGAAATTAAAGTTTTTTTTTCAAGATGAATTATAAAGTCTTGAGCAAAACATTCCCATAAAAAAGTCCCAAAATCTACTGGTTCACATGGTCTGAGTATGTGTTTGTTGTTAAGTGGATGTCTGCCAAGATCTTTTCTGATTTACTACTGTGTCCAAAATCACTTTGAATTATACTTTAAATAACTATTGTAACAAATAGCACATCTGAGAATGGTACACATCTAAGAAATTTTATATACTTTACCATAAAATGATAAATGTATACAACTTCAAACATATAATGTACCAAAATTCTTCAAGAGTTCTGAAAAATGTTCAGTGTTTGTTTGGTGTTTTAATTTTATTTACTTTTTTCTTCTTTTTTTTTTTGAGAGTGGTCAAGAAAAAAAACATCAGAATGAGTTTGTCAAAAATCATTTGGCACTGATTCCAGAACCAATTTCCAGCAAGTCTCAGCTTGGTCCAGGCAATGTTCACAAAGAGTATAAAGGTAAAAATAATTTAGTCAGTATGTTCTCTAAGCAAATACTCACAGATGCACATCAAGGGTAGACATAAAAGAAAAAAAAAAAAAAAATCAACCAGATACAATTTTGCTGTGTGGATGAAGAGTTAGAAATAACCAGCTAGTAACCAAATCATAAACAAACAGCTTTTTGTATTACTCAAACTTTCAGAAAATATATATATATATATTTATATATATATTTAAGTAGGTGAATGAATTATCCTAGCATGGAAAATTCGTTTAATCGATACCTGGGTAGCAAATTCACGTCAGAAAACACGGTTGAAGCGACCTGTCAAGGGTAGAAACTCCGGGTTCTTGTGTGGAAATTTGTGTGTTTTTTATATGAATGAAATCTTTATATGAAATCTTCGTTCGACTCCATTCTTTCATTTATTTATATATATATGTCAGTGAATGTAAGATACATATCTTTTCAGAATATTGCATGTCTTTCATTGGTACAAATTCTATTGCTTAGTAACTAAATATAGCATGCATCTACATCTTTCCTGATGCCATCAGAATATCTACCAGATAACCTAATTACTTATTCAATTATCTGAACTTTTTTAGATGAATGCAATGCATAGTTACAGTTATAGAGTTACTGATTCCTTCACATTTGATAAACTTTAGTAAACTAATTTTGAAACACTACAACCTATATCATTAAGTATTAATCTGAAAAGATTTAAGGTAATTTCATTGCTCCTCTCCAGGAACTGATTAACACTTTCATGTAGAGAAATAACACCTGGGTTATAAAAAGACATTGGAACACACCTAATTATGCAGTTATTCATTCTAGTAATTCTGAAAGATTTAGTTTTAAAGGCATCAAAATAAGGAGATTTACCATATCAAATTTTACATAAAAAAAATATAAACCAATAGTTTTTTTTTTTACAGAATATAAATAAAACTCAGCTTTAGTAACAGCATTATGAAGGCACTGACTAGAATAAATTGAAGCTAAACAGTTATATATTTCCCATAATATAGTTTTAATCTGAGAAACATCGAAACATTTTTTTTTTTTTTGGACAACAGAAGTATTATTTTGAAAATTCTTAAATGAGATAAAGCTATTCTTAAAGTTAGAGTAATACAACAGGACTTGAGACAGTATCTTCCATACTTGGAAGCTAACAAATTCAGAGTGTCATTTGATTTAACATTCCTGCAACCAATAGCAGATATATGTCAATTGATAAAACTAATATAATCTTAGAAAATTACTATTTGTAAATCTCACAATGAGAGATATTCAGCAACAGTACTTTGTAGTAAAGATTATTTGCTAGGGGTGGTACTGCCAAATTCCTGTTCGAAATATATATTTGAAAACTATATATTTTGTATGGGAATTTAGTAGCACCACCTCTAGCTGAACAATTATTCTGTGCTGATGAAGGGAAATAACCCAGAAATCGCAATACACGGATATTATTTTGAGCTGAGTTGGGGTGCTAGATTCCCTTGTTTGAAAATATAAGGACACAGATCGTGTGGTAGAGTCAAATGGAGACGATGTCTCCTGGGGCTAAATTATAGCAACACTCGTCCTAAACCAGGACTGCCATGTTATGTTGGCAAATAATCTTTACTCCAAAGTACTGTTGCTGAATATCTCTAGTTGAGAAATTTACAAATAGTAATTTTCTAATTTATAGATCAGTGACTAGTTGTCACTTTGAAAACTACATGTTTCAAACGGGAACTTGGCAGCGCTACCTCTAGCCAAACAATTATTCTGTTTTGATGAAAGGAAATAACCTGGAAATCACAATACACAGGTATTGTTTTGAGCTGAGTGGGGGTGCTAGATTCCCTTGTTCAAAAATATAAGGACACAGATCGTGTGGTAGAGCCAGCTGGAGATGATGTCTCTTGGGGCTAAATTACAGCAACACTCATCCTAAACCAGGATTGCCATGTTATGTTGGCAAATAATCTTTACTACATATAATATAATCTTATAACTATAGTCAACAAAATCCAGGAGGGAGGAGAAACAATGACAGATTTATAAACATATTTGACCTTGAGATATTAACTTTTAAGCAGATTTTAGTATTAAGTAATACACACACACAACTATTATATAGGATTAGTTTAGACACCAGACTACAATGGTTTGTTTAAGAGAAATCAACTTTATGTTATGGTGAAAAGAAATGCTAAGATATTGGATCTACAAATAGGCACTTTAATAATTACAGGCTAGATTGAATTTATTTATAAGTGTAATCACAAAATCTACAGCATAAAGCCAAGACATAAATTTTCCCGCTGAACTGGCTACAAATTTTCTAGTAACATCTTTTACAATATAACATTAAAAGCAAGTAATACTAATCCATTCTTCTTCTTTTTAATTTGGAATATTGAAATATTTTTGCTAAATGCTTTATTTTACACACCCTAATCAACTTTTTAGCGAAAACTTCAGTTAACTTATCTTAATATATAACTACTTATTTTATGATAGGTAAAACTTTTCTAAACATCTATGTTTGAAGCTTGAAGCACTGCAGAAAACAGACAACAGTCAAAAATATAACATGTTGAGAATAAAATAAAGATTTTGCTGAGCAGCCAGAGTCAATTCTGCCTTGGCAGACCTCCAAGGACATAATCCATTAAATACTTTACTTTGTTAAGCTAACCTAATGTTTGGGCTTAAAATATGAAAAGCTCCATTTTAAAGATGGTTAGAATTTGTCATGAGAGAGTCAGCTGCAACAATGAGCATGTTTCATGATTATAGATTCTTAAGTAACATCTTAAATAAAAATGGAAATTGTCAATAGTTGACATATCACTGTACAAAGCAAACTCTGAAATACAGTTTAAGTACAGTCAGAAGAACTCCTTGGTTTCAAGACCACGGCAATGAAGTTAGTTTCTGTAGTGAAGATGATTTCATTAAAGCTAGGAGAAAAAAATGTACATCAAATGTGTAATGATGTTATATGTATTTCCTTCAATAGATGAAAAAAATAAACCTTTTCAAAGAAAAATTTTAAAGCAGTTTCATATTAAAAAACAAAAATGGTTGGTGGAGATGTAACTATTTTTTGTTGATAATACAATTTATACATATGAGAAACAGTTCAGATATCACCAGTTAGAGAATTACGAACAAGGGGATTAATTCCGTAGACCATAAGACTACCAGCAGCATACACACACACACATTTTGTGTGTGGTGTGTGTGTAATGTATTTTGAAAGTATTTTGTCTTTTTGAAAAGTAACAAAAAAAAAATTTTTTTTTTTTTGCAATTAGAAATAAATAGTCTTGTGAAGTTTCATTTCTCAGTAATTACTTTTCAGAAATACAAATTACATGGTAATGTGGTAGAATCCATGATTTCTTAACTTTAAAGCTGGCTGTCAGTGAGAATTCTTGGTCAGAAGAAAAAGAAATTGCTTCAGAATATCTACTGGAATACCTCATGACCTCAAGTATACAGCAATGTATGTGGTGTGTGAATCTCTGTGTGTATGTATATCTATAATATATAAATGCCTAAATACACACATACATTGAATGTTTATTTTGTATACAATCATAATTTATATCGAAAAATAACTTGATTAATAATTTGGTTGCATCATTTTAATTTACACTATTTACAACCACAAGTGGATATAATTTCCTATATATATATATATGTATGTGTGTGTGTGTATGTATATATATCTATATATATATCTATATATATATAATCTATATATATATATATCATATATATATATATATCTATATATATATATATCTATATTATATATATATCTATATATATATATATATCTATATATATATATATCTATATATATATATATCTATATATATATCATCTATATATATATATATCTATATATAATATATATCTATATATATATATATCTATATATATATATCTATATATATATTATCTATATATATATATCTATATATATAATATATATCTATATATATTATATATATATATCTATATATATATATATCTATATATATATATATCTCTATATATATATATATATCTATATATATATATCTATATATATATATCTATATATATATATATCTATATATATATATATCTATATATATATATATATAATATATATATATCTATATATATATCTATCTATATATCATATATATCTATATATATATCTATATCTATATATATCGCTATATCTATATATATATATCTATATATATATCTATATATATATATATATCTATATATATATAATCTATATATATATATATCTCTATATATCTATATCTCTATATATCTATATCTCTATATTCTATATATATATATATATATATATATATATATATATATATATATCACGTGACCGACCAGACCATCAGATGTTGTTACACACCGCGGTCACAATGCGTTCGCATTGTTTTAGCCTTCGAATGCGCCACCCCGGCTAAGAGAGCAGCCAATATATATATATATATATATATACAAACTCTAAATTTTCCATCAAGCAGATGCAAATAAATTCTGTGTTTATATGTGTAAGAATTAGAATGAACATAACTTGCAAATGGATTCTGAGGGATGTATTTAACAATGTGTTCTTAAAAATTAAACAAAATGAATGGTGAATATCAACCAAGAATGAGAAGTCTACCAGTGCATATGGCTTCAATGTTTGTTTTTCTAAGACTCTGTTTAGACATATGAGGAGAAATTCAAATGGGAACTTTGTTATTAGTATTGTTTCTAACTGAAGAAATGTTAAAAATGTGTAATGAATGATAAAGTTTCGTTTTTTTTCACTGACTCAGCAAACAGTGAATTACCAGTCAAAGTTAAACTAAAGACACTGGTTTGATGTCAGTCATAGAAAGTGGGCAGGAAAAAAATGCCTGAAATTCTCTTATCTCTTTCAGACTACACACACACACACACACGCAATCATTGATAAAAAATATGAATACACCAGGAATCCTTTTAATGAGGAATCAATAGTTTGGCTCAAATCAATTTTTTTTACAGATTTAAAAACAATATTTCATTTGAAAAAAAAAAAAATAATAAAGAAAAACAGATAACTTTGTCATCTCAGGTGAGAGGGCCGCATTGACAATGATATACACAAGCGGAGAAGCACAACAATATCAACTCAATACTATGAGCTAATACTAGTAACCACTGCATTAAAAAATATAGATATAGATGTATAACAATTGTGGCTGCTTACATTTTTTTTGTTCGTGTGTGTGTGTGTGTGTGTGTGTGTGTGTGTACATATATATATATATTTATAGGGGTCAACTCATCACATTACATACAACAAATGAAATTGCTTTGGGTAGCAACGTAAAAACAGAAGTAACTAACAGGATTGAAATAGTCAATATGGCAAAACTGATGAGAGATCAAATCCCATTGGGAGAGGTGATGGAATAAAAAAAAAGGAAAAGGAAAAAAAAAGAAAAAAAAAAGAAAAAGAAAATCAAAGAAACAAACAAAGCCCTATCCAAACAATAATAGCTTCATGTTTTTATTTGCTTGAGGAAAGTAAAAGAAGAAAAAAAATGACAAAGAAAGGGAGACGTAAAAAAACAAAAGAGGAAGATGGGAGAAAGGAAAGAGATGGGAATAACGACATACATTTGGCAAGGGTATGTTCACTCCTAAAGAAATATCAAAATTCAACATCAATGCACAGAGGGGGAAAGTGTGGAAGTAGAAAGCTCAACAAAACCAGACATAAAACAACCAACAGCAGATTTATATAATTGGGAAATAAATCAGCAATCTACACAGGTTTCCCCTCTCTATGATGGAGAATGAGGCTTCATTACTAAATAACCCTTCTCTTACAATAAAGCTGTGTGCCTTTCGTGCACAATTGTTGGTCTTTATCGGTTGCATACAAATCCAGGAAAATCTCATTAGTTTCCATGAGATCCGTTGCACATCGTCCTTCAAAACATACTGCCCCCTGCCCTCTTAAAACTCATCTACATAGTCATGAATATGATACTAATATTAACAATAATATTTTTACATACAGATTTAAGCCATAGTTTAAGCGCACTGCAAGATGCATTCTGCTGATCTAGCTCATGAATTTGAACGAATTGGAAATTATAACAATGAAATTATCAGAAAAACTGCAATTTCATATCAAAGTTGCTTGCACTTATAAATGCCTCAATGTTTGGCCTTCTATAAGGAACAGGGACAATATTACCTAAAAGGGGAAAATATATTTTGTATGCATTAAGGCAATAAAACTTGCTTAAAGGTTTGTCAACTAATTCAGTAATAGGTTATAAGATACATAACCAAACAATAAATTTCATGTAACTAATTTACAACAGAGTGATGTAAATTGCTTATCAATATACCAGATTAATTATGGAAGGGTTTGACTTCATGACTTTTAGGTCTAGAAGGGTTCCACGACTTTTAGCTCCAGCACATTTATCACTGTGTCAGTGATATCAAAACCACATTTCTGAACAGCTGTGCAGCTGTGTGTGTGTAGAATAACTGAGATAGTGACCGATTTGAATCAGTGATTAGAGAAAACACTTTCACAAAAACAAAAAAAAAGTCACAATAAACAATGTACAACTCCAACAGATATTGCATCAATGCAGAACTGAAAAAGCTAGTAGTGGAATATAACTTACAGATATCACTTATGAAAAATTATTAGAATTCTAGCAAAAACACCTGAACAGAATTGAGTCAACATTTTATTTTCTTTTTAGCAAAGAATATGCGATGACTTGGGGAATTTGATAATTTTATATCAATATAGGAAAATTGTTTATATTTTTACAAATAAAGGCCTCTACCACCGAAGAAAAATACAACACAATATTCAATGGAGAAACATATAGTAAATCAATGTTTCTCATTGGATATCCAACAGAAGCAATAAGTAATAAATAAACTAGACACTTTTACTAACTATTGAAGAGTAAAGCTGTAGCCACTATGAACCAGTTATACTTTATTATTTACAATATACTATAAGCAGAGTGTAGTAAAATAAAAGTTGTTGTTTGTGAAAAATAAGAACAATGTTTTCTCCTATCTACATTTAATTTTAACCACTAAAGAGTTATTGTACTGAACAGAGCAGAATTACAGCAGAATTACAAGCAGTTGCTGATGAAACACTGTTTCTCGTTAGCTTAATACAATAATACCGTGAGTAATTAAAATAAATTAAATTAATAAAATACTGTCTGGAATGTCCAAGACTGAAAATAACATCATAAAGATCTTGATAACTATTTTCTTCTGAATTACTTTTAAGTAATATATATCTAACTGGAAAGTTGACAAAATATTGCTGACTAAATAAAACATTTCTCTTAATTTCACTGCTCTCAGGAAATTCAACTTAATTTTCATTAAAATCAGTTTAAAATAATCTCTCAGTGAGACTGATAAATTTGATTTTTTTTTAATATATTCTACTCGGTTATATTACTGTGTCAGAGTATCCTATAAAAGTGTGGTATTTATCCACAATGATAACTGTATGACAGTTATTAAGTCTATATCAATTTACTTAGAGGATATGTGAATCATTCACAAATAGTCTAAGGGACATCATTTTCAATGTAGAACAATCCACCATTCTTTGGAAATATGTTATTTAATGCTACCAGAAAATTTGGTTTTCTCTGCTGATTTTTTTTCTTTTGTTAATTGAAAAAAAAAAAACCCAAATAATTCTATAACAAATTTCAACTTTTCCTAACACTACATCTAATAAATTTCAACTTTTCTATAGAAAATATACATAAGCTTATTTAAGTGAAAGTAAATATTCAAACTATTCACTATGGATTTTTAAGGGAATGTAAAAGGGGAAAGGTCTAGATTTGTTTGTAAGTTCCTTTGTTAAATAGAATATTACTTAAACCGTTTTTTGTTAGCTTTTTACTTGTAATTTTTTTTCTTGCCCATGGATTAACTACTCAAACCTTCGCCCTTGTATTATAACTTTGAAAGGGGACAGAATTAAAAAATGAGTGGAAAAGTAAAAAAGAAAAATAAAGCCATTAGAAGGGGAGCATCAATTACTTTTGTTATTATCTGATGATCATTAGTTGAACATTGGCATTTTTCTTCTTCATCTGTAGTTCTGCAACTTACATTCTTCATTCTGGTTCTCAGTTGGAATAAAAAAAAGAGTGTTTCTATTTCAGATCCAAAAGTTACTCAGAGCAGTTAAAATACCCAACAACAACAACAAATAATAATAATAATAATAATAAGATTGCTGTAAGACTCAATGCTCTAGTAAAATGCAACATGTAAAAGTTGCAACTGATGCCTGATGAACATGTCTGGGACAAAAAGTGTCTGTGTAGTAGTAATCATAGCAGTAGTAGTAGTGGTGATGATGATGATGGCAATAATAATAATAATAATAGTAATAATGATAATAATAATAATAATAATGTAGATGATGAGTGTAAAATTAAATGGTATGTCAGACTAACTGCTGGTTATCCCTTGCCACATTGCACCTGCCATGGACAGAGGCGAGAGAGAAAGTGATAGATACACAGACAAAGGTAAAATTTGGATAGCAGACATAGCAAGTCATACTTCATTCTCTCCATGGAAAAAGAAGCCACACTGTTCAATGAGAGTTTGTAAAATTTCAAGAGGAATCCGAGAATTGTAAGTCAATTCTCCGTAAGACTGAAAGTCCATTCGAATTAAAGTTGGCCACCAACACCTTGCTAAATTTTTACTGTCCATGTTGTTGGTAGCGTAGGAACGGCTGATTCTGAAAAAAGAAGACAGAGATATAAATAGACCCCTTTATGATTTTGTTATTATTGAACATTCAAAACAGAATAAATCAAACTGCTTACTAAGGCAATAATAGAAGATTACAACCAAGTACAATGGATGGAAGCACTCCGTCGGTTACGACGACGAGGGTTCCGGTTGATCCGAATCAACGGAACAGCCTGCTCGTGAAATTAACGTGTAAGTGGCTGAGCACTCCACAGACACACGTGTACCCTTAACGCAGTTCTCGGGGATATTCAGCGTGACACAGAGAGTGACAAGGCCGGCCCCTTTGAAATACAGGTACAACAGAAACAGGAAGTAAGAGTGAGAGAAAGTTGTGGTGAAAGAGTACAGCAGGGATCACCACCATCCCCTGCCGGAGCCTCGTGGAGCTTTAGGTGTTTTCGCTCAATAAACACTCACAACGCCCGGTCTGGGAATTGAAACCGCGATCCTACAACCGCAAGTCCGCTGTCCTAACCACTGGGCCATTGTGCCTCCACGTACAACCAAGTACAATAGTGCATCTTACAAAGGGAATAATATTTAAAGCAAACCAAGGTAAGTAGAATTTACACAAAACAGTATAAGGCATAAGGAACTTAAGAATATAGAAAAGGATATATCTGATATACATTCATATAGAAACATTAAGTAGTTTGACAGCTGTCACTTCTTAGAATGTGGTAATTCTTTCTACTATAAGCCTCACCTGGCCCCCGTGCTGGTGGCATGTAGCACCATCCGTTCGTGGCCGTTGCCAGCCTCGTCTGGCCCCTGTGCTGGTGGCACGTAAAAAGCACCATCCGATCGTGGCCGTTACCAGCCTCGCCTGGCCCCCATGCCGGTGGCACGTAAAAAGCACCATCCGTCCGTGGCCGTTTGCCAGCCTCGCCTGGCCCCCATGCCGGTGGCACGTAAAAAGCACCATCCGTCCGTGGCCGTTTGCCAGCCTCGCCTGGTCCCCGTGCCGGTGGCACGTAAAAAGCACCATCCGTCCGTGGCCGTTTGCCAGCTCCGTCTGGCACCTGTGCGGGTGGCACGTAAAAAGCACCCACTACACTCACGGAGTGGTTGGCGTTAGGAAGGGCATCCAGCCGTAGAAACACTGCCAGATCAGACTTAGCCTGATGCAGCCTTCTGGCTTCCCAGACCCCAGTTGAACCGTCCAACCCATGCTAGCATGGAAAGCGGACGCTAAATGATGATAAGCAGATCGCCTGGAATTTTATGGGAGGAGGCAAGTCAATGACATCAACCAGTGTTCAACTGTACTTATTTTATTGACCTCAAAAAGATGGAAGACAAAGCTGACCTCAGTGGAACTTGAACTGTAAAGACAGATAGGCACAGGGCCTGAAATTTTTGGAGACTGGAATAGTCAATTACATTGACCCCAGTACTCAACTGGTACTCCAGTACTCAACTGTTTAATCAGAGCTGATTCAGGACTAAATAAACAACAATATCAAGTACTATTGTTCTTTGAACAGAAGGTAATAATTAAACATTTGCTGAAAAATTATGAGTTGGGGTCAATATATTATGATAGATTGACAGATTTTTTAGAGCAGTGGATAAAATGCTTGTGGTATTTGTTTTGGCTATTTATGTTCTAAGTTCATATCTTACTGAGGCCAACTTTGCTTTATGTTCCCCTGAGCTCTGTACAGGGCCAGTCAGAATCAGGGTCTGATTTAATTACCAAATGCCCTCCACCAAAATTGTAGGCCTTGTTCTTGTGTTAGAAACAATTATAATTACTATTACTATAATTAATATTAGAGTTGATTCACAGAATCATTAAAGAAGCAGACAAATATCTTGTTGGTATTATTCCAATTCTGCATTCTGAGTTCAAATATTGAGCTCATTTTAATATTCATCCTTCCAGGATTCAGTCAAGTACTGGAATCAATCTATTTGACTAACCTCCTTTCCCAAAATTTCTAGTAATGTTAGAAATTATTATTATTAAGACTCAAGGATAAAGTGGTGATCTGGTAGAGCTGTTAGCATGCTGGGCAAAACACTTAGAAGCATTTTGTCTGTTTTACCTTCTGAATTCAAACTGTGTTGAGGTCAATAAAATAAGTACTAGTGACCCTGAGAGTCGATGTAATCAGCTTATCCCCTCCCCTGAAATTGCTGGCCTTATGCCAAAATTTGAAATCATTATTATGGCTCAGAGTAGTGGGTTGGCAGAATCATTTGAGTATTGGTAAAAAGGCTTTGTGGCATTTTTCTAGCTCTTTAGATTCTGAGTTCAAATCCTGCCAAATTCAACTTAGGCAATCACCCTTTCAGGGTTGATAAAACAAATCAGCCAAGAACTAGGACAGATTTAATCAACTACTCTCACACAGTTGAAGTTCCAGGCCTTTTGCCTAAATTAGAAACAACAACAGCAGCAGCTGCTGCTGCTACTACTACTACTAAGGTGGTGAGTTGGCAGAACTATTTGCATGCCAGGCAAAATGCTTAGTGATATTTTGTACATCTTTATGTTCTGAGTTCAAATTCTGCTGAGGTCAACTTTGATGTTCATTGTTTCAGGGTTGATAAAATAAGTACCAGTTGAGCACTTGGGGGTTGATATTATTGACATACACTCTCCTCTGAAATTGCTGGCCTTGTGCCAAAATTTGAAACTATTATTGTTATCGTTACCCCCTTTGCTTGCAAAGACATGTTGGGGCAAGTGAAATCGAAATCGAAATTGAACCAATCCTATGACTGGCACCCGGCAGATGCCAGGACCCCTGGACTGGTGGTACGTAAAATGCACTATCCGAATCGTGGCCGATGCCAGCGCCGCCTCGACTGGCTTCCGTGCCAGTGGCACATAAATTGCACCAATCCGACCGTGGCTGTTGCCAGCCTCGCCTGGCACCTGTGCGGGTGGCACGTAAAAAGCACCCACTACACACACGGAGTGGTTGGCGTTAGGAAGGGCATCCAGCTGTAGAAACATTGCCAGATAAGACTGGAGCCTGGTGCAGCCTTCTGGCTTCCCAGATCCCCGGTCGAACTGTCCAAACCATGCTAGCATGGAGAACGGACGTTAAACGATGATGATGATTATTATTATTGATGTAATAAATAAGACTGAGAATTTGTTAGTAGTGAAAACCGAGATGTGTGGTGCATAAGATCATGGTACTGTGTACTTACCGACTGAAATGGGTAATGAGGTACTTGAGAACTTCATAATTTGTAGGTGGTAATTTCTTAAGGACTCCTCTTAATGCTAATAGTCTGCTGCTTTTCTCTGGAAACCCTAGGAATAAAATAGTTTAAAAAAAATACATTTAATTTGATAACATGAAAGCGTGACACACATTCACTTTGAAATATAAACTTTCAACATTTATGTATTTTGTAAACAATGGTTATTGAAACTACATTTAGGAGTTATTTCTTTCTTTCGCCTGTAACAACTAACTTGTATAGGTATATGCTAGGTTTTGCGTGCATGCATACATATATATGTATTTGTATATATTTATGTTTTGCCTATATATGTATGTAGCCATGTACCTACATCTGTATGTTTATTGTATATACGTATACTATTGATTGTTTGGTATGTGTATGTATTGCTAAATGTACATGCAGTTTAGTGTGAACATTTTTTAAACGGATATATCTTTTAATCTATTATTACTTTTACAGCTAATTATTTACTCTGGTTTATTCAGGCCTTTTTCCTTCTTCATAAACTATTTTTGATTTAAGGTTTTCTTTGATTATTTCTGCATATCACTTTATCTTGCTCCATTCTAAACAAAACTGTCCAACAAACGGGAAGGTGAAACTCTGAGTAACAGTTCTTGTGATATTTTTGCAGCTTTTTAATAGAGTATATATATATATATATACACACACACACACACAACAGGCTTCTTTCAGTTTCCAAATACCAGATTCACTCACAAGGTTTGGGTCACCCAGAGCTATAAGTAATTGAAGACACTTGCCTAAAGTGCAACACAGTAGGACTGAACCTGAAATCAAATAGCTGGAAAGGAAACCTCTTAATCATACAACCATGCCTAACACTAATTAGGCCTAAAACTTACCTTGTGTCAGGTAGATCACTAAGCGGTTGCAACGCACAATTTTGAACATCACATATACTTATTAACAAATCTCAACCTTAAAAAACAGCTAAAAATGTCTAGTATATTAAAAATGTTAAAATGATTAATCATCTCAGAATCATTAAAATCTGGAGTCAACAATAGACCTACAGATAAGCAGATATGCACATAAAATAACATCTGCAAATGAATTTTGTTGATAAATATTCATAAGAAAACTTTCTCTGTGAGTGTGGACTGAATCTTCACATCAAAACTCTTGTAATAAGTATTCCTAAATGATAACATGTTTGCATTAATCACTTCAGTAAAATGCTTCCACATGGTTCAATTATATATATATATATATATATATATATATATATATATATATATATATATATATAATCACGTGATCATGTGACCGACCAGGCTATCAGATGTTGCTACACATCGCTGGTCACAATGCGTTCGCACTGTTTTAGCCTTCGAATGACGCCACCCCGCCGGCAAAGCGAGCAGGCCAACAGAAGAAAGAGTGGGAGAAAGAGTACAGCAGGGATCACCACCCCCTGCCGGAGCCTCGTGGAGCTTTTTAGGTGTTTTTGCTCGATAAACACACACAACGGCCAGTCTGGGAATCGAAACCGCGATCCTACGACCGCGAATCCGTTGCCCTAACCACTGGGCCATTGCGCCTCCACATATATATATATATATATCTATATATATATATATTATGTGAAATAGAAAGATGAATAATCTTGTAGTAGATTAATCAAAAGTTTAACCGATACCTTAGTAGCAAAAATCACAGCAGTAAACAGCACGGTTGGAGGTACAACCATCTGGCGTTGCAACCGTGCGTTGGTGCGGATAATTGAATTAAAACGTTATTGGTGAATTGAAGAAATGGAGCTGAACGCAGATTGAACAGAAATCGTTTTATTTCATTCTACACGTGTTTCGAAAGGCACAAATTACCAAAATCCGATTGAATAATGGGACCATATTGTGTCTTTCTCTTCAGGAAGAAAAAAGGAAATCGCTGGAAAAACAAAAACAGAACAGAGGCGAGCAAAAGCAAATCGAACTATGCTCCTAAGAGCCCATGGCGAAACTGTTTATCAGTGTATGTTGAGAACCGGTGGCTGAAGAATTCAACGGGTCAGGCATCGGTCAATCATGTGGGTGAGGGTGTATAGATGTTCTTTGTGACCGAACATCTATACACCCTCACCCACATGATTGACCGATGCCTGACCCGTTGAATTCTTCAGCCACCGGTTCTCAACATACACTGATAAACAGTTTCGCCATGGGCTCTTAGGAGCATAGTTCGATTGCTTTTGCTCCGCCTCTGTTCTGTTTTTGTTTTCCAGCGGATTTCCTTTTTTCTTCCTGAAGAGAAAGACACAATATGGTCCCATTATTCAATCGGATTTTGGTAATTTGTGCCTTTCGAAACACGTGTAGAATGAAATAAAACGATTTCTGTTCAATCTGTGTTCAGCTCCATTTCTTCAATTCACCAATAACGTTTTATATATATATATATATATATATATATATGACAGAGTATGCCAATAACTCTTGAGAAGCTAAATATGCAAAACACCTCAATTCTATGTTTGATGACCCCTGCTTCCCAGTTGCACAGTAGTTTTGTCTTGGGTCAGGTAATCTCAACTACTTTTAAATAATAATCTTTATTATTCAGTACTCTATACTAAACAATACTAGTACATATAGTCAATGAACAAATAAAACAGGTTGTTTGGTCCTGCTAAAGACTGAGGAAAAGTCCTATTTTGATTACTCTTTTACTTGTTTCAGTCATTTGACTGTGGCCATGCTGGAGCACCGCCTTTAGTCGACCAAATCGACTCCGGGACTTATTCTTTGTAAGCCCAGTACTTATTCTATCAGTTCTTTTGCCGAATCGCTAAGTGACAGGGACGTAAACACACCAGCATTGGTTGTCAAGCAATGCTAGGGGGACAAACACACGCATGCATATATATATACATATATACAACAGGCTTCTTTCAGTTTCCGTCTACCAAATCCACTCACAAGGCATTGGTCGGCCCGGGGCTATAGCAGAAGACACTTGCCCAAGATGCCACGCAGTGGGACTGAACCCGGAACCATGTGGTTGGTTAGCAAGCTACTTACCACACAGCCACTCCTGTTTAATTTTCATTCCCCATACGACCGATAAAGTAAGTACTAGTCAAAAGAAATAAGTGATACCCAAGTTTCATTCTTTTGAACCAAAAATTCTTACTTTCAATAATTTACTACATATAAATTCTTCAGATTCACTTCCTTCTAAACTCTTTGTTTCATGATGTTCTAAGACATGATATTACTGCAGAGTACTGTATTTAATCTTTATACATACAACTTTAAATGATCAATTAAAAATTGATTGGACTGGCGAATTTTTCCTATTTTATGAATTGACCCAATGAGGAAGGGTGAAACATAAACTGTAGACTCACCAGAGAAGAACGGTGAGGAAGTTAGTGAAGAAAATCCTTTATTTCAGGTGTTAAAGGTACTTACCTCTATAGTAATTTCAGAAAGTGTTTTTATTTACATTTTTTTTTAAGGTAGGGAATTGCATTTAGAATTCAGTGTAGAACCGACAGACGAAGTTACAGTATAGGGAGGAGTTTCAGAAGTAAATGGGGAAAATAGATGCAAAGAGAGGGTTTGACTGAATGTTGGGAATGACTCGGAAAGTTCAAAGGAGAAGATCTACAGACATTGTGGGATAAAGACAGAGCAGGGAAGGTTTTCATACATATTCAGGATTTGGAAACTGATTTTCTATGTACTGAAATGGGCACTTGTAGTTTCTTCAAAACAACATACAAAACAATCTACATTTTTGATGCTGTAAAGGTCATTAGCACAAATGATTTTCTAGGTTGCTATATTTTATCAGTTTCACCATCTTAGTTGTATGAGCATCAATTCTTAGTCTCAGACATCAAACACGTTACAACATAGATCTTGAAGCTGCTTGACATTGAACATTTCCAGTTTCTAATTGAACTGGATTCTTAAAAGCTTGTATCAACTTTACAAAAGAAAAGGGACGAGAAAAAAATTTTTTATGGAAAACAAAATCATGTGAATAGTAATGCTAATATTTGTTCTATCACAAAATAGATGTATTGATGATATAAATTGGAAGCAGCTCAAAGTGAAAGTGAAAATAGGACAGGTGAAACAGTGTTTTCTAGAGAGGGAGGGATAAAGAAAAGAATAGGTGCATTAGGTGACAACATGACAACAGACAAATGTCTAAAGTTATTACCTGCTCCATCTTTTCCTTCTGCAGCATGAAATGGAAACAATAAGGTATTTTGTAATGTGTGTGGTGACATTTATTGAAGGAAAACAACAATGATCTTCTTGATAGAAACAGCAGACATAACAGAACAGATTTTTTTTTTTTTTTTAATTAGAAGCAATATAGATTAAAATGTGCTTATTAATCTTATTCTCAAACATGGAAAATAAGTCTTGGCCCTAAAGAAAAACAACAGCAGCATCTCTGATATCTTTACAAAGTTGAGTGGATGTCAAAGCTGTTATCCACTTGATTAATATCAGAGGTTTCAACTGTTTCTTCAGCTATTGTTTTGTGCTTCAAGCCAAGATAAATATCTCAGTTGTAACTAAAATACCACATTCTCTTGACACACATAATAATTTAAAACCCTACTTCAGGTCTGAACAGTTAACCACAGAAATGGTATCCAACTGTGGAAAAAACTAGTGTTTCAGCAAAAACCAGCCTACTCATGCTATCATGGAAAGAAGGGTATAAAATAAAAGCAATTTTTCCATGCAAGCTTGAGCAAAATGGTCTGTATATGAATGTTTTGAGTAATACTTCTTATGAAACTGAATTATCTTCCTGAAGTTAACCATGAGATAAGGAGTTGGCGAACTAACCCTTGTTAAGTATTACACCATAAGATGTAATACTTACCAAGGGGTATAAAACAATATTTATACAAAGACTTTAACTAGTAACAAGTAGCTCAGACACTTATAACTCATTTTTGCTAGCCAGCATTGTTAATTACTAGACTAACCTTTAGAATGTATTGCAGATGTTTGTAACATAGCATTCAAAGATAGTATGGCATGTTAATCAAATCCCTATTTATGATTAATATATATATTAAAAATAAATGTAAATTACAAGTGTAAGATGTTTTTTAAATTATGAAGCCACAAAGACTTGTTAACTTTATACGACTAAAAGAAAATTGGCAAGTGGCCACGGTTCTGGACTGGCAGCTCACAAATCTCAGCTCTACATCTTCAGCAGAAACTCTATTGTATATTAGCAACTACTTTCATTTTTATATTGCCACTCTGTTTTCATGTTAACAATAGTATTTAGACATTTTATGATATGTTATCTCTGGACCTATACAGGGAAAAATTTATCACTCTTCCATTTAACTCCATGAAATCAGAATTAAGCACACCAACAGTTAAGAATCCCTTAAGGACACCAGGAACATTATTTTAGGAACAAAGGTTTCACTTGGTTTCACTATCCCATCTTCTTTCAGCAACACTGAATTTTGTCAGGATTTTATTGTTCCCATGTCCTCTTTTGTAATAAAGATAAAAAAACAAGTAATTTTTTTCTATCCTTGAATATATTTTTATGTAAAAAAGAAAAATAGTAAAAGAAGAGCATTTCACTCACCAGATGCTTCCGTTAACTCATTGATAAGGTTTGAAGGAAACAATGCTTCCATTAAATCATTAAAAAAACCTTTTAAGGCAGTTGCAACTGCATTCACTTGAATATCTAAGGACAAGATGTCAACTGAAGTATCTGCAAAATAATGATGGATATAATTAGTGAAATAAATTGCACACATACACAAGAAAAGAAAAAAAAAAGCATTTACTCTCTCAATCAATGAGGTCTTGTGTTGGAAGTTACTTGCTGACCTCAATAGTGCTGGTGTCAGGAAAAAAGTACTCAGTGTACTCTGTTAGGAAGGGCATCCAACTACAGAAACTATGCCAAAGTAGAGAATGTAGCTTAATGCAGGCCTTTGGCTCATCAAATTCTGTCAAACATGGAAGATGGACTTTAAATGATGATGATGATGATGATGGTGTTGCAATTCATTTAACCATCTTATCAAAATGGCTTCACCACTGCCATTTCCAAAGACAAAAATAAATGATTAACATTTTACTACATATTTGTATCTGGTTTGCAAGATTCTTTATGTGAATTTGTGTATTGAAGCATATTTTGTGTCTGGGGAGTCATTTTGTCTTTATGCCTCAAAAGTTCAATTCCCACTCAATTTATTAATATTTATTTTTTTTTTCTTCCAGAATTTTCATTGTTTCTTGAAACTTTCTCAATAGTCACTGACTCTATTATTGGAGCTGCGTTCTTTTTGTTTGTTTGTGCACATGTGTGTGCATACTCATATATGTGTGTGTGTGCGTATGCATATATATATATATATATATGTATGTATTCTACATATCCATGAATTTTTTTTGTGTGTGTGTGTGTGAGAGTGTTTAATCTAAATTTAAGCTGTGATTGAATTATTTGATATTACCCATCCATGCCAAATGGCAGGGATTTTTACCACATTGTTGGTTGCACCACGGCTCACCAAAAGTAACAAACAAGACCCCAAAACCATCAGTTACCAGGCTCACCTCAAGTAACCTAATTATGCAATATTAGGAGGTCACAGGAATTCATTCAATGAAAAAAAAAAACAATTTCCAATGATTCCAGGATTAGAGATGTATGTGTTGTGAATGTATATGCGTATGACTGTATATCTTTATGTGTTAAGTGTGTATGTTTTTCCATCACTTGTAAATTTATAACAATTTTATCCTTCTTATATTCGTTTTGTTCCTACTTTTTTCTGATTGTCTCCCCTACACAGGGCTAGATTTTGAGCAGGGTAACTCTCTCAAATACACCAGCCGGTCTTGTCTATTTTAAAAATTTTATTTAGTTTCAGCTCACAAGCTGTGGCCATGCTGGGGCACTGCCATTTGGTGTTGCTACATGATTTTACTTCACGAATGCTTTTTAGCAAATGCCATCTGGTGCATGAGAGAGTTCGATGCAGCTGCCCTCATCTGCACCGCCTGCCTTGAAGTTGGTTCATCTGGGACACCTGACAAGAAGAGATCCAGTTTCATTTTAAAGACATCTGCATCCACCCCATGCAGGTCTCTTAGGTTCTTCGGGAGGATATAGAAGAGCTGTGGGCCTCGGAAGCCCAGACTATCACAGTATCTTGTCCTACATCTTGATGGCAAATTTGGAGTCCTTGGCACTATGCAGTGGTGCCCAGTTCTGGCATTTGTGTAACTCTCGATGCCAAAGTTTGGGACAAGTCCTTCCAGATGTATATTATGGCATATCTTTCTTGCCTACGCTCTAAGGAATAGAGTCTCAATCTCTTGAGTCTTTCCCAATAGCTTATATGCTGCACTGAGGCTATCTTCTTCGTGTAGCTTCGTTGGATCGCCTCAAGTTCTGTGATTAACTTGACACTTGATCAATGTTTTTTCCTTGTTAAGTTCTCTTTGGTATTTTCTCTGCTTGTATGTACATTTTTACTTTATTTATTGTAACTTTTTTCAAGCATAACTTTGCCTATCAGTTTTAGCCTCATGTAATATATATATATATTTTCGTTTTTCAATATCAATACATATAACTCTCTATGGTTTTTTCTACTAGTGCACCTGCTAAACATAATTCTTATGTTTAGCTTAATGGGTAGAGCACTGCAACTGGATATTGGAGAGGTGTGAACTCTACCCTCATGGCTGGTTGCCAGCAAATTTTTCTGTTCTAGAAAGGATTTTATACTTTATATATACTAGTCAGTATTTACATGTTGAAAAAAATATATCTTTGTACTTGTTCTATATACACATACATAAATATATATATACGTCTTATATACATACACATATATACTTAAAGCTAAAATATATTCGTAGTTTTCATTGATAAAATGTATATTTCCATCTGTTTGTTCTATTCCTGTAAACAATGTAATTTCACGAGTAGTTTATAAACGCTTAATAAGATGTTTTGAAATTTTTTTAGTTAATGATACGCTTTTTGAGAGATGAGTTAACTTCGGCCACGATCGGTTGGTGCTTTTTTTTTTTTGCCAGTGGCATGTTAAAAGCACCAACCGATCGTGTGGCCGATGCCAGACTCCCCTGGCACCTGTGCCAGTGGCACGTAAAAAGCACCCACTACACTCGCGGAGTGGTTGGCGTTAGGAAGGGCATCCAGCTGTAGAAACTCTGCCAGATCAGACTGGAGCCTGGTGCAGCCCCTGGCTTCCCAGACCCTGGTCGAACCGTCCAACCCGTGCTAGCGTGGAAAACGGACGTTAAACGATGATGATGATGAAATATTAATGTACTCTATATAAGTATTGATTGTTAAATATGAATTTGTAATTTTCTATTTGTTAATGATAATTTAGATGTGTACAGTTATTTAATTATTATTAGTTTATAATTATTATATCTGAATGTAAATTTTAAGATATTAGGTAGTAACTTTGCAATCTAGATCTAACTATAAGTTTCTTATTATATTTCTAGTCATTTTATATTTTATAGCACTATTACATTTAATAAGTATTTTATAAAGATAGGTTATATGTTTTTAATTTGGAATTTTTTAAATTCTTAATTTGTATTTCATAAATATTTTCTAAAGATATCTATAATATTTATGTAAGTAATAATGGACTAATTTATTTATTGCTATATGTTTATTGATAGAAAAAATATAGGTTTTTAATTACTATATTTGTTGATTATAATTTAGATACTTATTTTTATGTATTTATTATTTTATAATTATTATATGCGAACTAAAATCTAAAAATACTAATAGTGATTGTTTTGTTAAATAGTTTGGTAATTAAATATTAGAGTATAACTAGGTTAAAGATATTCTATAGTTTATTAATGTTTTTTAAGCTAAATTATATCTTCACAGATAAATACATTTTTCCATCTATTTACTCTATTTTCTTACCTTAAATATTTAACATAATAAATGTATTGTAGGAAACTGATCCTAATGTTTCAAGTTTCAAATTTAGTTAATGGAGTTTCTTCTATAAGAAAAATCATTATTTTATTTCTTTTTTAATATTGTTAACCTGAAGATTGACTATAATTTTAAATAATTCATTTCAATTAAATTTATGTGTTTGTGTTTGTTATGTGCCCACAGCACGATGGCCAGTGATGCGGTACTGACTACGGCCACGTTCGGATGGATTCTTGTGTGCCACAGGCACTGGTACCACAAGATACAAATTCCATTGATGTTCATCTATTTTGTCTATTTTGATTTGATTTGATTTGATTTTCACTTGCCTCAACCGGTCTTCACAAGTGTCACAAGAAGGAAGGTATGCACAGGTGGACTGACTAGTCTTGCCGGGTCTTCGGAAGGTGTTTTTATGTGCCACCGACACAGGTGCCAGATGAGGCTGGCGAACGGCCATGATCGGATGGTGTTTGTTACGTGCCCACAGCACGGAGGCCGGTCAATGCGGAACTGGCTACGGCCACGTTCGGATGGTTCTCATGTGTGCCACCGGCACTGGTACCACAAAGTGTGTGCCACCGGCACTGGTACCACAAAGATAACAGATTCCATTGATGTTCATCTATTTTGATTTGTTTTGATTTGATTTGATTTTCACTTGCCTCAACAGGCCTTCACAAGTGTCACAAGAAGGAAGGTATGCACAGGTGACTGACTACGTCCCAGGTAGGGGCCATGGTTATGGCCTGACTAGTCTTGCCGGGTCTTCGGATGGTGTTTTTATGTGGCCACCGACACAGGTGCTAGATGAGGCTGGCGAACGGCCACGATCGGATGGTGTTTGTCATGTGCCCACAGAACAGAGGCCAGTCGATGCGGTACTGCTACGGCCACTTTCGGATGGTTTTCTCTTGTGTGCCACCGGCACTGGTACCACAAAGATACAAATTCCATTGATGTTCATCTATTTTGATTGTTTTGATTTGATTTCATTCACTTGCCTCAACAGGCCTTTGATTTTCACTTGCCTCAACAGGCCTTCACAAGTATCACAAGGAGGAAGGTATGCACAGGTGGACTGACTACGTCCCAGGTAGGGGCCATGGTTTATGGCCTGACTAGTCTTGCCGGGTCTTCGGAAGGTGTTTTTATGTGCCACCGACACAGGTGCTAGATGAGGCTGGCGAACGGCCACGACCGGATGGTGTTTGTTATGTGCCCACAGCACGATGGCCAGTGATGCGGTACTGACTACGGCCACGTTCGGATGGATTCTTGTGTGCCACCGCACTGGTACCACAAGCGGTACTGACTACGGCCACTTCGGATGGATTCTTGTGTGCCACTGGCACTGGTACCACAAGGATACAAATTCCATTGATGTTCATCTATTTTGATTTGATTTGATTTGATTTGATTTTCACTTGCCTCAGCAGGTCTTCACAAGTCGGAAGGTATGTACAGGTGGACTGACTACGTCCCAGGTAGGGCCCACGGGTTATGACCTGACTAGTCTTGCCGGGTCTTCGGATGGTGTTTTTATGTGCCACCATGTTCCCACAGCACGGAGGCCAGTCGATGCGGTACTGGCTACGGCCACGTTCGGATGGTTTTCTTGTGTGCCACAGGCACTGGTACCACAAAGATACAAATTCCATTGATGTTCATCTATTTTGATTGATTTTCACTTGCCTCAGCAGGTCTTCACAAGTGTCACAAAAGAAGAAGGTATGCACAGGTGGATCGACTACGTCCCAGGTAGGGGCCACGGGATATGGCCTGACTAGTCCTGCCGGGTCCTCTCATGCACAGCACACTTCCATAGGACTCGGTCTTCAGTCATTTCCTTGGTGAGACCTAAAGTTCGAAGGTCGTGCTTCACCACCTCGTCCCAGGTTTTCCTGGGTCTACCTCTTCCACAGGTTCCCTCAACTGCTAGGGTGTAGCACTTTTGCACACAACTATCTTCAGCCATTCTCGTCACATGACCATACCAGCGCAGCCGTCTCTCTTGCACACCACAACTGACACTTCTTAGGTTCAACTTTTCTCTCAAAGTACTTACCTCTGACGATTATGAACACTGACATTACACATCCATCGGAGCATACAGGCTTCATTTCTTGCAAGCTTACGCATATCCTCAGCTGTCACGGCCCATGTTTCACTACCATGTAGCATGGCTGTACGTATACACGCATCATATAGTCTGCCTTTTACTCTTAGCGAGAGACCTTTTGTCACCAGCAGGGGTAAGAGCTCTCTAAACTTTGCCAGGCTATTCTTACTCTAGCAGTTACGCTTTCAGCACACCCACCCCCGCTACTGACTTGGTCTCCTAGGTAGCGGAAGCTATCAACTACTTCTAGTTTGTCTCCCTGGAACGTGGTAGAAGTTGGACTCTGCACATTTCCAGTGTTTATTTCTCCTGAGCATCTGCCACAGACAAAAACTATTTTCTTAGTTAGCCTTCCTTTGACATTGCTGCACCTCTTATGTGTCCATAGCTTACACTTGGTGCACCTTATAGAGTTTCTACCTACACCTTTTTTACAGATCGAGCAGGGCCATCTACCTGAAGTCGTTTGTGGTTGGTCCACCTCCTACTTATTAGGACTTTGGTTTTGGCTAGGTTGATTCTAAGGCCCTTCGATTCTAATCCTTGTTTCCACACCTGAAACTTCTCCTCCAGTTCTGATAGTGACTCAGCAATTAGAGCAAGGTCCATCATATAGGAGCTCCCAGGGCATCCTGTCTTAAATTCTTCCGTTATTGCCTGGAGGACTATGATAAATAGGAGGGGGCTGAGGACTGAACCTTGGTGGACCCCAACCTCTACCCGGAATTCTTCACTGTACTCGTTGCCAACCCTCACCTTACTAGCTGTCGTCTCTGTACATGGCTCGCACAGCTCTCACTAACCATTCATCTATCCCTAGTTTCCTCATTGACCACCAGATAAGGGATCGGGGGACCCTGTCAAAGGCTTTCTCTAAGTCAACAAAAGCCAGGTACAAGGGCTTACCTTTGGCTAGGTATTTCTCCTGCAGCTGTCTTACCAGGAATATAGCATCAGTAGTACTTTTCCCTGGCACGAACCCAAACTGCATATCATCTAAGCATTGATTATTGATTATTCATTTTTATACTTATTGTGATTTAGTTATATGTTTTATAAAAATATATTTTATTTGTTATTTATGTTTTGGTTTACGTCTATCATTGTTTGAATTGCATTAATAGAGGTTTTATCTCTAATTTATATTTGATATATTTATACTGTGAAATTTGATTTAATACTAAATTGAATTTTCCCCTGTAAGTTTGGAGTTATACTCCCTAATAATATTATTATTATTATATACACATATACATACATACATACATATATATATATATATATATATATATATATATATATATATACACACACATATATATATATATACACATATATGTACATACATATATATACATACACATATATATCATCATTATCGTTTAATGTCCGTTTTCCATGCTGGTATGGGTTGAATGGTTCGACGGGGTTTGGAAAGCCAGGAGGCTGCACCAAGTCCCAATCTGATAGTGTAGAAACTCTGCGAGATCAAGACTGGAGCCTGGTGCAGCCATCTGGTTCACCAGTCCTCAGTTAAAATCGTCCAACCCATGCTAGCATGGAAAGCGGACATTAAACAATGATGATATATATATATATATTTGCATGGTTACATACATAAACATAAACTCATACCTTCTTGAAATTTATTTAGTAGTAACTCTACTTGGGCACGATTTCCAGGAACCCGGTAAATACCTTCGGCAGTCATACCTTGAAATTAAAAAAACAGAAAAGTATATTACTTTCATGAATTAGTAAAATAGAAAACAGTTCATATTAGGATTTTTCAAGACAGACTTCTAGGATTACATTATCCAAAATACGTCTCCGTTTTCAAGATGGTTTATGTAATTTGAAAAAAGTTTGACTGCTATTTCTAGCAGGTCGAATGACCATGTACAAGCTTTCTCACAGGCTACTCATCTAGCTGGGTAATCCCTTTGTGATGCTAAAGAACTTGGACAAACAACTATCATTTCAAGACTGTTTTATTTCTTGCAGCAGTTAATTGAAGTAACTTGAAACTGCATTACCTTGTTCATTTTTTCATGAACACCTGGAGTCCATAATGTTTAAGGGATACTCTTAAACACAGACGCACAAACACAAACACACACACATAAATATATATATATATATATATATATATATATATATATATATATATATATATATATATACGACAGGCTTCTTTCAGTTTCCGTCTACCAAATCCACTCACAAGGCTTTGGTCGGCCTGGGGCTATAGCAGAAGACTCTTGCCCAAGGTGCCACGCAGTGGGACTGAACCACCCGGAACCATGTGGTTGGTTAGCAAGCTACTTACCACACAGCCACTCCTGCTGCGTATTCAATGAAATCTAATCATGTATTCTATAAAATACACACTGGCTGAAAACCTGACTACAATACAGTTAAAGTTTTTACATGTATCGTGCATTTAACAATATAGTATTGTACTTTTTAATGTGTAATCATGTACTTAACATACTGTAGTCATATGTTCATAAAAGGAATATTGTAAGCAAAAGTATATTGAACTCTGAACATCATAAGGACAATACTACATGCAAAACGTATTTGTGTGTTCAACAAAGTTATGCATATAATCAAATATAGTTGAATATTCAACAATATCATCATCATCGTTTAGCGTCCGCTTTCCATGCTAGCATGGGTTGGACGGTTCAACTGGGGTCTGGGAAGCCAGAAGGCTGCATCAGGCCCAGTCTGATCTGGCAGTGTTTCTACGGCTGGATGCCCTTCCTAATGCCAACCACTCCGAGAGTGTAGTGGGTGCTTTTTACGTGCCACCCGCACAGGTGCCAGACGGAGCTGGAAAACGGCCACGGACGGATGGTGCTTTTTATGTGCCACCGGCACGGGGGCCAGGCGAGGCTGGCAACGGCCATGAACGGATGGTGCTTTTTACGTGCCACCGGCACTGGCAACGGCCACGAACGGATGGTGCTTTTTACGTGCCACCGGCACTGGCAACGGCCACGAACGGATGGTGCTTTTTACATGCCACCGGCACGGGGGCCAGGCGAGGCTGGCAATGGCCACGAACGGATGGTGCTTTTTACGTGCCACCGGCACTGGCAACGGCCACGAACGGATGGTGCTTTTTACGTGCCACCGGCACTGGCAACGGCCACGAATGGATGATGCTTTTTACATGCCAACGGCACGGGGGCCAGGCGAGGCTGGCAATGGCCACGAACGGATGGTGCTTTCATGTGCCACCGGCACGAGGGCCAGGCGAAGCTGGCAACGGCCATGAAATATATAGTTTATAAATACAGTGCTGTATTCCACAACAAACAAGTATCTATTCTATAGAGCACGATCAATGGAATATACTTATGTACTTAATAGCTTTACAAAATATTTAATACAAAGAGACATGTAGAAATCATTATATTAATGAAACTAACACATATGAAAGAGAAATAATAACAGATGGATTAGGTACCTTCTTCATCAATGAATTCAACACATCTTTCTACAAATAAAGGTACTCCATGGTTCTTAGTTGACATTTGATAGTCTTCTAATACTAGACCACTTTGGGATGCACCAGCTATTTTCCCATCTTTCTTTTTAATTTTCTTCTGTAATTTTTGCTGCTCTTTGAGCTTTTTCTCCTGTTTGAAAAAAGAAAACAAAGCAATTTTTATGTGTGAGTACTTGCACATAAAAGAAATTTGTTCTGCACAAATAGAGATAAGACACATTAAAATGAAAACGCACTTAAAATCCTTTAGTTTTTCTACATTTTTCCCAACGGTTTCCCGAGCTGTTATGAATTATGAGTACAGCAAAGTAAATGTTGATCTCCGTTTGTCTTTTCCCCAAAAGTAGTTATGTTGGTATCAATAGACATTGTACAGCAACTCCTATTCAGATGCATTTCTTAATAAACAAGCTTTATTTGTTGGTCCAAATTTGGTTGGTCATATTATCAGTGCATTGCTACCATAGAGATACTTGATACTTACAATATATTTGTTGTATTAATCAAAATGTTCATTAACCCTTTCATTACCAACCCGGCTGAAACCGGCCCTTGCTCTGTAGTACAAATGTCTTGTTTTCATAAGTTTTGAATTAAAATCTCCCACCAAACCTTAGTCACAATTTATGTTCTTAACATTAGCTGAATGATAACTAAGTTATTTTACTAAATTCTTTGTTATATTTAAAGTAATTGAAAGAAACACAGAGCATCTAAAAATAAATACAGTAACGAAAGGGTTAACAAGTATTTGTTGAGGACTTGGATTTAATATTTGTTGACAATATACAGTTAAGTTTCCCAAAATTAATCTCATTTCTCCTAAGTTATTCCTTATGAATAAATTCCATCTTAATCTAAATTCAAAAGCTGCACCTTCAGTAAGATTAATACAGATTATCCAGTTATGGTGTCCACATACTTTGGCTGTCAGAGTTATATTTTCAACTAGCTTAAAATTCACACAGACAGTCATGAATTTGAAAATGATTAAAACACAAACCTCTTCTTTCTGTCTCTTTTTCTCTTCTTTTTTCTTCGCTCTGTCAGTTGTGCTTTCTTTGTGGCGGATTTTCACATGGAACTTGTCCTTCCAATTGCTACCATCAGTGAGATCTCCATAGTCATCTAAGGTGTCATACTAGGAAAAAGAAATTCATCATTTGTAAAGATTGAATTTAATTAAGACACTGACCAGGCACCTACCACACAAATACTCATATTCCACTACACTACCCTTCATAGTTACTGAACTATGCATATAGTCTAACCAATAGTTATATGTTATATGCAGAACTTTTTGTGTGTAAGACAGTGAGAACATAATAAACTACCCATTGTTTATTGTAAGAAGCTGTTTCCAACTGAGGAAAGATATAAAGAGTATCAAAAATTGAGAATGTCATTAAAAGAAATAGTAAAACCATTTTTGAAAAGGCATTTCTATAAAGAACAATATATGCTTAGAGAAAAGATTTAAGAAATTATATTCATTACAGGATTTAACTGAACAATGTATTTTGTTGTATATTTCAAAACTCTCCCTAAAAATAGGAGTAGTGTGGATTATAAATAAATTGGAATAAACAGTAAATAAATGTAATACATACTCTACCAGATTCTGTTTTCATTTATTTGAGTTAAGCATACAGACCCACTAACCTCAAGTTCTGAGCAATTTAAAGCATTTACTTGGCTTTTGTTGGTACATTCTAGTTTATTCAATCATTTCTTTCATATTTTCAACATCTAAGATCCAGAGTTCCTCCTGTGATCCACCTCCCCAAATTTTCATATATTTCCACTTTCAGTCAGTCCAAAGATACTTATATTACAGCTGCCTTACTCTTTACTCTTTTACTTGTTTCAGTCATTTGACTGCGGCCATGCTGGAGCACCGCCTTTAGTCGAACAAATCGACCCCAGGACTTATTCTTTGTAAGCCCAGTACTTATTCTATTGGTCTCTTTTGCCGAACCGCTAAGTGACGGGGACGTAAACACACCAGCATCAGTTGTCAAGCAATGCTAGGGGGACAAAAAACAGACACACAAGCACACACACATATATATATATATATATACATATATACGACAGGCTTCTTTCAGTTTCCGTCTACCAAATCCACTCACTGGTCGGCCCGGGGCTATAGCGAACCCGGAACCATGTGGTTGGTTAGCAAGCTACTTACCACACAGCCACACCTTACTTAACTTCCATACATTCATCTTCCCCATCCGCTCATTCCTGGGAAAGCCATGGGGAAAAGAATCCTCAGACACTTGCTCCATGGAGTCCTATCAGAAGCAGCCATCATTACACTTTTTCCAGTTGGCTTCCCAAGCGTGACCAACTACGGATATTATCCAACCATCTTACTCTTGACCTATCCCCAGGTCTCCTGCTACTGTCTTGCAGTTCTTTCCTATGACATTCTAACTCATGTCCATAGTATGAGGACTGTGGGAGTTCAGCTTTCTGCCAGCCTCTCCTGAGGATTGAATACTAGAGCTGACACATCACTGTGCCAGCACATGTCATTTTAGCAGCTCACTCAGCCTTCTCCTTCACACCATTCATGAATATGGATCTGAGATACTTAAAACTTTCCCACTTGTCTCAGTTGTGTTCCACAAACACTCAGAGTTGCACTGCGAAGACTTTCTGGAGCAGATCCTTGTCACAGTCTTTGCAACACTAATTCCCGTTCCTGCCTTGCAGCATTTGGCAGAAAACCCATTCAATGCATGCTGGAGATCACCCTCTGATGAGCCAAGTAACACCAATGTTGTCTGGAATAGCAGCCAACTGATCTTACACCCACCAAGTGTGAAAGCACAAAAATTATGGAAAGGAGACACGACAACTTGTATCCCTGTTGAAATCTAACACCTACATTGAAAGGTTTTGACCTAGCACCATTTACCAGAACACGAACATCCTAATTTTTAAAAAGGGAGGCAAAAGGGAATTTAAGATTAATAGACAACTTCTGGTTGCTGTGAAGTCCCTATACAAATGCCATACTAAACTTAATATCTGTAATTTTGTGTCCCAAAGCTATTCATGTCTATACTGTTGTACATTAGAAATATTGTCGGGCAGCAGCAGGAAGGTTTATCATCACAATTTAATTTTTTTTATAATTAAAAATCACCTCTGTCCATAGTTGTAAGGTGGTGGTTGATTTAACAGCCCTGTGATGAAAGGCATTCAAGTCATGGCAATCTTGCTTTTGTTGAAAGTATATTGAACACATACTCTTTTTACTCTCTTTTACTTGTTTCGGTCATTTGACTGCGGCCATGCTGGAGCACCGCCTTTAGTCGAGCAAATCGACCCCGGGACTTATTCTTTGGAAGCCCAGTACTTATTCTATCGGTCTCTGTTGCCGAACTGCTAAGTGACAGGGACGTAAACACACCAGCATCAGTTGTCAAGCAATGCTAGGGGGACAAACACAAACACACACACACATATATATATATACATATATACGACAGGCTTCTTTCAGTTTCCGTCTACCAAATCCACTCACAAGGCATTGGTCGGCCCGGGGCTATAGCAGAAGACACTTGCCCAAGATGCCATGCAGTGGGACTGAAACCGGAACCATGTGGTTGGTTAGCAAGCTACTTACCACAAAGCCACTCCTGCGCCTACATAACTACATTACTATGGATACATATCTAATTCCCACTTTTAAGATGGGAAGGTGTGATTTGAGCATAATTTAGCTGCTACTTCCAGATAGTTTAGTGACTGCATAGTCCACTCCTTTGGTTCATAGTTGAATGGGTTAAATGTATTCTATTGGCTATACAATGGTGTATTCGAGACCAAGTTTTCTCTTTCTACAGGAACAAATATACAATGATGCTAACATAGGTGAATGGATGAGAAAACAAAAAGCAGAATCCACAGAAAACTATTTTAACCAAGGAATACCCATTAACATTCAACACTTTCATATACCATGAAGAGCAGAGAAAACTGTACAACAGTAGTGGTAGTGGTGGTGGTAATAGAGGAACTAATTTTTTGACACAGTGTCAGATTTCAAGTTTGAACTATACAAAGTTTGGAGGGTCTTTGCTATAAAATTATACTAAAACCCCCCTACTGTCACGTTCGTGTTAAATTGGCAGTATACAACCATTCTATCGCCCCACCACTGTACATGTCTCTACGAGAGATTTAGAAATTTAGTATTTCTGATTCTTGATAATCAGTGAATAGACTTCACTGAAATTTAGATATATACATTACGAGTCGAGACAGATGTCGTCAGCTGACCGGTGTTTGCTACTCTAGGCCTACGAAGGACAATCATCCTGAAACACGTGTCCCTAGATGCAGCCCGGGTGGCTGGGGGTATTTGTCTCCCCTTCGTAAATGTATATAAGGACACAGGAAAAATGTGTCAAAGCCGTCAGGAGGCGTCGATGCTTCCTAGGGCTAAACAGCGGTGGTGAACCCCCCCTACTGTCACGTTCGTGTTAGATTGACAGTATACAACCATTCTATACTAAAAGGACTCTCAAAAATTAAAAACACATCTGCCTTTTAATTATTTTGAGTCCTCAGCAGATTGTGAGGCCTCGAGCTGTAGCATGCACAACCTGATTATATATATATATATAATATATATATATATATATTATATATATATATATATATATATATATATATATAATATATATATATATATATATATAGAGAGAGAGAGAGAGAGAGAGAGAGAGAGAGAGAGGAAGATTATGGAGTTCACCAATTCTAAATGAATAAGACACCTAGACATAACTACTGAGGATTCTCAGTAATATTATGTGAGTTTTTCAGGTATATTTATATTCTAAGGCAAAACATATGTACGCACACATGTATATATACACATGTTAGTTGTTGTTGGTTTAATTTATGAAATAATGTTAATTTTTACCTTTGAAAGTGTACCTTGATTGTAGTCATCTAAGGGACAAATTGTTTCATATAAATTTTCTTCATAGCGATCTGTAAAAAGTAACATTCCATTACAGAATTTATTATCAGGGTCAAGATTTATATAATTTATAAGCAATAGTAAGATGAAAAAAAAAAAAAATACAATTTATGTATGTGTATGTTTGTGTGAGAAAATATATCTTTAAATGCAAGTGTGCATAATTATGTATCATGACACAGTTATTGTTAAAAGCCTACGTATAAACTTGCTTTTTGAAAGGAATAGGCTACTGTGGATTAAGCCAATCAAATGATCTAATTGACACTTTTATAAAACTTTAAAATACAACATTAGTGTAAAGTGAACTTAAGGTAAAATGAAGTAGCGAAGTAGATGCCATAATGTATCTAGTGTTGTCATAGGTTGTTTTCTTTAACACCAACAAACAATGTTGACTTAACATTTAAAGCAGCCATATCAGGCCAAAACATTCTGTCTGTTTTATGCCCAAACTGGTTTGATCCAGCCTTTCACACCTACCCTACAATGTCATTCTAAAAAGAAACAATCACATCATTGAAATCTTGAAGCTATGAGATAATGCATGATTAATTCAAAACAATGTGAATAAATAAGCATTATATCTGACAGAGTAATCTCAATGCTAAAAAGTTAAAAATGTTGAGAGAGTGAGTGAGAAGTTCTGCACAAACTCATTACAATAGAGAGTAATTTAAGTGTCATTTAAGAGTGAATTGGTTTGCTGAGGATTTCTTAGATAGTCATAACAGGCAAACTAATCAACTGCTTTTACCAGTACTTCTGAAATTGGTAGGCATACATAAACAGTAGGTTAGATATCTCTAAAAGACTACGAGGAGTAGAATTTAAAGAAATGGATATAGTTAACTATTTAATTGAACAAATAATCCACAACAGCTGATGTTATTAAACTAAATAGTTCTAAGTGAAAACAGATCATTATATGCTAGCCATACTGAAATTGAAGAGGTCACTGGCAATAACAAATGTTTTCTGATTTTGGTTTAGCAATTCTAAATCCATTTTTTAATGTTACAATGTGTAGGGTATTTTCCATTCAGGGAAGTAAATTGTTTTAAGAGCTGAATGCCCTTCCTATTGCCAACCGCTCAACCAAGCTGTCAGGCAAACTGAATCACCAGAATTATGTGTTTTATCTATGACTAGGGAACAGAAGTGGAGGCGCAATGGCCCAGTGGTTAGGGCAGCGGACTCGCGGTCATAGGATCGCGGTTTCGATTCCCAGACCGAGCGTTGTGAGTGTTTATTGAGCAAAAACACCTAAAAGCTCCATGAGGCTCCAGTAGGGGATGGTGGTGATCCCTGCTGTACTCTTTCACCACAACTTTCTCTCACTCTTACTTCCTGTTTCTGTTGTACCTGTATTTCAAAGGGCCGGCCTTGTCACTCTCTGTGTCACGCTGAATATCCCCGAGAACTACGTTAAGGGTACACGTGTCTGTGGAGTGCTCAGCCACTTACACGGTAATTTCACGAGCAGGCTGTTCCGTTGATTCGGATCAACCGGAACCCTCGTCGTCGTAACCGACGGAGTGCTTCCACCACTAGGGAACAGAATACTTGACTGCACAGTTATTACATTTGAAAATATACATTAGCTGTGTGTTGCTGGCATACAAACAAAATTCATAAGTTGATATATATTTTTAGAGATGTTTACTTTAAAGCAATGTAAAGAGTATCTTTATTAGATTGACAATAAAACGTGTGCGTTAATATTGTTAGTACTACATATTATGAATATAATTACAAACTTAGCTTTTTAAGAAACAATAATTAAATTACACAATTTAGAAATGTAACAATGGAACCTGCATAAAAACAATACATAAGTCAAACAAAGCAGAACAAAAGTAGTAGAAAGGCTCAGCTCGGCAACAAAATGAACAAGAAGCAAAAACAATAAAGATATTTCCCAACAGTAAATAGAAGCCCCCAATGAAGGAATATTAAGAAAAAAAAAATGATAAATTAAGAAGAAACATGCAATTTGCAGCAATATACCAACAGTGGCTAACTGTAAAGCAAATGGCTGAAAGAAAAAGCATGAAGTAATGCTAATGATTAAATTCAATCACAGGAAGGCTGTTTTGTAACAATATACTATTATAGCATGTGAGATAATGCTTGATATCTGCTTCAACAATAAATACTAGGGAGGGGGAGAAGAAACACTGACTGTCTGACTGTAACAAAAAACAAAAAAAAAAAAAAAGCATGCCATTTAATGGCCAAGCTAAAAAAAAATACTAATATTAAAATGCAATTTTTTTTTACTTTGGAAACTATTGTTAATATTATTTTTCCTAAATTAGAATCAAAATAAAATTAAAACTTAATTTTAATTCAAATGAAACTGTTTTGTTGGGAAAAGACGTGAAATAATAGTGATCCTTCTTAGGAAATGACATTTTATCTTGTTTCATCATAAACTAGGGAAATGTTTATAAGAGAAAGCAATTAATCAATGGAACTGGTTGCAGATGATACTTATTTTATTGAACCATAAGTTGGATGGATGACAGTCAAAGCTGACCATGGTATGATTTAGACTCAACAAGGGGAGGGGGGCATCTAAGTGTTTATCTAAAAAAAAAAAAAGTATCACATTAATTTGGAAATTCTAAATTAAAATGAAGGATGGGTCAATTTCTTTATGCATTTTTTTCTTTCTTACTTATTGCCATGGTCAGTAGCATGTTATTAAATACACAAGGTGTATGCATGAGAAAGAGAGAATCTTTTATGAACATATTGAGAATGTTGAAATATAGCTGGATATCCATCTCCAACAACAACAACCTAAAATGTTTTTATGGCAAAAATAGCTAGATTTTTTTTAAAAAAGAATTATCTTAATATAATAGATATAAAGAACTTATTATTCAAAACAAAATAAAAAGGGAGTTATAATTCACAACATACATGGGGAACGACAAAATGAAACAAATTTAAAAAAATACTTCAAACACTTGGTAAAAACATGGACACAAAAGTAAAAAAAAAAAAATATTAAAAGAGTTTATAAAGCGTGTCTGGACGTAACGAAAAAAACCACTAGCGCAACGATTGATGTGTATCCAACAAAACGTGTTTGTTGGCAATAAACTGTTTACTTACGGGGAGGCGAGCCTACATTATCACTGTCTGATAAAGGTGGACTAACGATGCATGTACTGCTCTCCATTGTTGGAGAGCGACATTTCTTTTTAAAAGAACGAGGTTTCCTTCTAACGAGGAGCTCATCGCCTGTGCCCTCACTGCCATCAGAAGGCGACTGGCTGCGAACTGGCAGGAGAAGAAAACAGACACACATGAAACCTACCTGAAGATCGACACATACAGGAATCAAAAAAAAACAAAAAGGTATGGAAAACTCACAACTTGGGAAAATAGAACAACGAAATAGTGATAACACAGACAGGCACTGGACATCCACACAAAGATACACCAAAGAAACACTTAGGAATGGACAAGTATAATCCATGCATATACTAAGTTTCTTTATAGATTAACTTATTCATCAACACAAGAATTAAGAGAAATATTTAAGAAACAAAATTTAGTAATTGATTAATTAGAATGATTTACATTGGAGTGCACAGTAAAAGTCTATATAAGATGACTATATCACAAAATAACCAATCAATGATGGAGACACAAAAAAAAAACAAAAGTTATTTTTCAGAAATGTCTGAAACATTAGAACAACAATGAAATAAAAACAGGTGAGTAAGAACAAAAAGACAAACAGAAGCCAGGTGAGAGAGTTATAAAAATATAATTACCTGGTACCCACACTAAATCTGGCAGCCCATATAGTTTGTGTTTCTGTTTGTCTGTATTACCAAGCAAGATAAAGGCAGATATTTAATTAAACTCTAAGAGTCGGTAAAACGGCACAAGTTTTGTTAGTAACTTAAAACAGACCAACTTAAACAGCTACAAACAAGAAAAGAATTCCATCAATGGACACGTCTCTAAGAAGAAACAAAACCAACAAAAAATTCTTGTTAGAAAACCAATTCTTATTAACCAGGATAAATTAAACACCAATATTTTAAGCCAGAAAAAAAAAAAAAAAATGAAAATTAAACCACCCCTAAAATCTCAGCAATTCCTGATAGGTACATACTGAATACAATGTTCAGTAGGAAGCTGTACTGAATTATATCATCTTACAGACATCTATAGGCAGATCTGCCTCAATGGTTGAGTAAGCCAGAAAATTTCGTTATCAGAAATGAATGTTGAGGATGGTAATGGGTTTCAGAGATTCAAACAGATAAAAAGTATCGTTAAAACACGAAACACAGTTAATGTGAATATTTTAAAGAAAAACAAACATTCTTTTTTGAATTGTCTGTAGACACTGCATTGAACTAGCGATATAAAAGCAATGAAATAAACACATTACATTATCTAATCTTTCATTTCTCATTCAAGAGTATTTTCAGCTGTAGACATTTAATGTGGATATAATTTAAAGCTATATTGACAGTATATTTTATGGCATGGTGAACTGTTTGATGTCTTGTTTAATCATATTAGATAGTAACATACACTAGTTTTATGTCACTTCCCACACTTTATTCAGCGAGAAGATTTTAGTTGTGGGTATTTCTAAACAACAGTACTTCAAGCATTGTATCAGTATATACATATATATTAACAAATATAAATACATACATGTATATATGTACACACACATATATATATATAAAGCACTCATGCCAGAGCCCCATAAAAAGCAGTTGAGTAAGTGCCACATAAAGCCAACAGCAGTGATGGAATGCTCGCTGTAACAACAGCTAAGGTTCCATCACAGGACTCTGCGATATAAAACCTGCTTTTCCTTGTGATCACTGGTCATCACACTTTGGCCTGCCACTTGATATGAATCAAAGTGCGGTACTTGGGTTGAACAAGCATTTATCACTAACCCAATGACATACAAATGTATCTTTACGGTGACTGCATGTGTCATTCAATCTACTGAAAGCACTGTGCCAATGGGAGCGGGGCAATGGGTGCAGACCAAACCAGTGAGAAGGTTCATCTTCAAGTCAAAAACGTTTCAAATTACCAAACAAAATGGCCTGATCAAAACAGTGAAAGTCATACTTTTTTGTCTGACATCTTTAAACCATATAGCCTGACATATATGTCAGGCTTCTTTCAATTTCTGTCTACCAAATCTACTCACAAGGCTTTGGTCAGTTCGAGGCTATAGTAGAAGATACTTGCCCAAAGTGCCACACAGTGGGACTGAACCCGGAACCATGTGGTTGGTAAGCAAGCTACTTACCACACAACCACTCCTGCACCTATATATATATGTATGTATGTATATAAATCAGGTGATATTCAGTTACATGAGAATTAAAGTACTTTGCATATAATATAAGCTATATAGTATAGTAAGTTAATGTGATACATGGAGTTAGTATACTATACTATGAATATTCCTGCCTAATTAGTCAAACTTCACCATGGTTCTAGTAATTCTATTTATCCCTTTGTACAGTGTCTCACACTCCTGAACATATTATTTTTATAAAGGCTTTTATGTAAGTAGCCCTCCTAATTAAGTACCCCTAAGAAACTATATCATCAAGTATGTATTAACAGTGGGAACTTTTAAAACTTATACCTCTCAGCTTATAATTAACTAGCAGTATCGCCTGGCGTTGCTTGGGTTTGTAAGGGAAATAACTATATAAGCATTTTTAGAGATGTAAAGTATAATAGCCATCTCAATATGGCTAACCACAAAGGGGGGGGATGTTACTGTAGCTTTTTACGTTCTGAGATTTGATAAAATTTTAGAGAGTTACTTCCTTATATATGCCAAAAATGCATTAAAAATGGGAAAAATTGATGGTAAATTTTTTTTTAAATCGTAGACTCATCATAGACGTGTGCTAATACCCAGAAGGGCTCGATATGAATCACGACTATAAGATACCCGGTTTTGGTTAAACTGCACCGCAAAATGTGGGAGTAGCTAGGAATCTAAATCGTAGGAGACAGACAGCACACAACCTCACTTTTATATATAAAGATATATAGTTGACATGTTCCATAGCCTCAATATTGCTCTAGTAAATACCAGGTATCAGTCTTTATATATACTACCTAATAAATAATTTTAGTTTAAATGATTGAATTATTAAGCAAATGCTATACAATCTTCTCTTCTCTTTTGATGATAATAAGGTATATATACTTCATCTTGATTTTTAGTGATTAAACCATATATTACTTTCTATGGCATTCTACCCTACTAATCATATTATTATTTTTATTATAGCTTATATGTAAGTAAACCTCCTAATTTAGTACCCCTAGAAATTTATATTAGCTTATATATAACAGCACCGGTAATTTCACAACTTATAATATACCTCATAGATTATAATTATTATATAGTTAGCATGTTCTATTGCCCTGGTATACTTTTATTAAATGCCAGCGATCAATTCTTCATAGATACCACCTAATAAGTAAATATTTAAGTATAATGAATAAATATTAAACTAATTCTATGTAATTTTTTTTTATATCTCTCTATTGTTGTAAATTTTGGCATATACTCAAAATTATTCAAAAATTTATCCTTTTTGGTTATAATATTTTCTTGATATTTTTTCTTGATAACCCTAAATTCTGTCTTTATACACTATAAATATATTGTTTAAATCATTCAACTATAGAACCCCTTGATAAATATTTCCCCTGTATTTTCATCATTGGTTGCCCCCTTAACTGGTAATTAACATCTGTTTTAAGATCTTCCTTTACCAAACCTCATTTTAGCCAGTTACTTTATACTGCTTCAAAATAATCTTGACAAGTTTTATAACTATAACCACTGTGATTCTCTCGACTCACTAATGCCCTTTCCAGCAGACTCCATATCTTTCTTCCTCCCTTTCATATGTTCCTCCTCTACTCACTTCTCTTTCCCTTCCTTTCTCTCTCTCAACATCTACCTCTCCTCCTGTTACCTCACCTTCTCCCTCATATACTTCTCATTTTCCCCCCTCTTCTCATTCTGTTTCTCCCTTTCCCTCATATCCTTCATCCTTTCCTATCTTACCCTCACTCTGTCTCCCTTTCTCTTCCCCTCCTCTCCCTCACTGTCTCTACCTCTCTTTCTCTTTCCTTCATATCACTTCTCTCTTACCTTCATACATCCCTTTCTCTTTCCCTATCCCCCCCCCGTTTCTTCTTTTCTCTCTATCTCTTCCTCTCTATTCTCTACCTCTGGGCATAAAAAACAAAGATGGCACCAAAGTGGGAGAAGAAAGCATTGAATCTTCTGTTGCAAGCATG
>NC_043002.1:111049344-111309344 GCF_006345805.1 Octopus sinensis | reverse complement strand
CCTGGTGCAGCCTTCTGGCTTCCAAGATCCCCGGTCGAACCGTCCAACCCATGCTAGCATGGAGAACGGACGTTAAACGATGATGATGATGATGAAGTGGAGCAGATGAAGTTGCAGTTGGCTGCAGCTATCTTCAATGTACATTAACAAAGGGCCACATTCTTTTTAACAATAAGAACTACAACACTATATAAAAAAGGGAAAAACATTACAAGTTAACAAGAAACAAAGTTCCCAGGTAGGAAAGAAAAACAGAAAATGGTGTATTCCAAGCCCAATTGAATGATTGCATGGAGAATGTGACTCAACGTTAAAGGTATACTCTTGTTTGGTTGTACCATGTTTACATAACACTGAAGATAATAATAATAATAATTATAATAATGCCCTGATGCAGTACCAGGCAGTGGCTCTCATGGCTTCTGATCTTAACTGATTGGAAGTGTCATCATGTACATTGTTTTGTCTTGGTATAAAAGATGGGCTACAGCAAATATTCTGCTCAATACCACAGATTTGCTTGTCAGTTGTTTGACCGTAACCAGTTGAGCATGTCCCTTAGTGGCTGACAATATGTGCATCTCTGACCACGAGCAGAAGTAGTGGGGGGAGCATCATAGCCATGTGTTGAGAGGGATTCTTTGGAGTTTGAATAATTCACCTCTGGAAACATGGGTGTTTCGTTCAACATCCTTAAACAACCCTTATTCAGGGACCTTTCGAGTGGGATGGGTTACTCGACCTGAAGAAATTTCTGCAAGGTCATGTGCTGTTTATTTTGATATGAGATTACCATGTTGCGCACATATGGTTGTGATGCATGTGCCTAGTGTACCCTTATCAGACGGGTAGTCATGATGGGTATACTGGGCTTCGTATATTTTATCCCAGTGTCACTTTGATAGCATGAACTGCTCTCTCACTCAATAATAATAATAATAAAAAAAGTAATAATAATGGTTTCAAATTTTGCCACAATGGCAGCAATTTTGGGGGAGGGGATGTTTTGATTACATCAACTCCAGTGTTCAACTGGTACTTTATTTACTGACCCCGAAAGGATAAAAGGCAAAGTTGACCTTGGCGGAATTTGAATTGAGAATATAGCGGCAGACAAAATACTGCTAAGCATTTCACCTGCTAACGATTCTGCCAGCTCTCTACCTTGATAATAATACTAATGATGACAATAATACTAATAATGTTAACAATAATGATGATAATAATATATACTGTATTATGGTAAACAATAAACAAAGCAATGGCAGCAATAATTCTTACTGAATCAAAAATGAAAAAAAATATTTATTTTGTTAAATAATTAGAATCAAAATGATATTAATTAAAAGATTAAAAATGTAATTAAAAATTAATAATTTTAAGTTTAAAGTTAAAAAGAAGAAAAAGCAACAACATGCAAATGTGTCTATATATATATATATATGAGGGGAAGTCAAAAATTATCTGCACTTTTGCCATAACATATCTTTATTATTGTAATATAGCTTTCTGCACATGCGTGCTTATAGTTGGTACTATTGGTCATATTGTGGTTTGAGCCTAATTGTGCTATTTTTGTTTCTGGCTCTACAGTGTAAGCATGGCTCCACTAGCATCATCATCATCGTTTAACGTCCTTTCTCCATGCTAGCATGGGTTGGACGGTTCGACCGGGGATCTGGGAAGCCAGAAGGCTGCACCAGGCTCCAGTCTTATCTGGCAATGTTTCTACAGCTGGATGCCCTTCCTAACGCCAACCACTCCGTGAGTGTAGTGGGTGCTTTTTACATGCCACCTGCACTGGTGCCAGGCGAGGCTGGCATCGGCCACGGTCGGATTGGTGCTTTTTACGTGCCATCGGCCACGATTCGGATAGTGCTTTTTACGTACCTCCAGTCCAGGGGTCCTGGCTTCTGCCGGGTGCCAGTCATAGGATTGGTTCAAAGAAGAAAGAGCAGAAGCTGTGTCAGGGGCCGAAATTAATTGGAGGCTTTTAGTACAATACAGGGACTGCGTAGAAGTTTAAAAGAGGCCAGACAAGAGTGATGCATGAAGAGGGAGTAGGAGGCCTGACAACCTCCACCACTGATGAGAAGATTCAGCAAGCTGGAGAGATGGTGATGGTGAGTTGCTTCATCATTACCACCTCTCAGATCACTGCTTTGCTCTTCTTTGATGCACATTGCTAGTGGAGCAGCCAGGAAGAAAAATAGAGCAATTAGGCTCAAACTTTGATTACGTGACTATGATGGCACCAACTATAAGCAAGCATGTGCAGGAGGCAGTGTAAGTATAAGAAAGACATGTTGTGGCGAAAGTGCGGATAATTTTTGATTTCCCCTCGTATATATATATATATATATCTCTCTTTTCACTCTTTTACTTGTTTCAGTCATTTGACTGCGGCCATGCTGGAGCACTGCCTTTTAGTCGAGCAAATCGACCCCGGGACTTATTCTTTGTAAGCCCAGTACTTATTCTATCGGTCTCTTTTGCCGAACCGCTATGTGACGGGGACGTAAACACACCAGCATCGGTTGTCAAGCAATGCTAGGGGGACAAACACAGACACGCAAACACACACATACATATATATACATATATACGACAGGCTTCTTTCAGTTTCCGTCTACCAAATCCACTCACAAGGCATTGGTCGGCCCGGGGCTATAGCAGAAGACACTTGCCCAAGATGTCACGCAGTGGGACTGAACCCGGAGCCATGTGGTTGGTTAGCAAGCTACTTACCACACAGCCACTCCTGCGCCTATATGTATAATGTTGATATGTAAATTTTCTATTTTATTTGTAAAAATCAGTGAAATACATATATCTGACAAGAACAGTAAAATATATGTCAAAAAGTCAGTCAGTCAGTTTATTCTGCGCATACTTGCACAGTCGGCAGCAGTTCTCCAATGCTATGTTCTTGATTGGTTACATGTTGTCCTTTGTTTTCCCAATGTTCTTTTTAACAGCCTTCAGGAACTTCTGAAAAGTCTGATGCCATGCAAGCCTGTAATCTTCTTCATCCTTTTAGTGTCTATCTTAATGATCATCTTACATATTGATGATCTGGCTGCTGTAGGGTGTGACCACCCTATTGCATTCTTGGTGCTGTTATCATACATTGAGCCTTCATGATGACGCTCTGCTTGACAGGTCTTTGGTGTTTTCCTCAAGTCCCTTCAATGAAAGTCATCCAGTATTTTGGTGATTGTCACAGTTTCATGTGTATATAGTGTTGTTGATAGTACTATGATATTGTATTAGTAGACCTTGATGTTGATATTCAGTGTGTTCATGGACCAGATTTTGTACACTCACTGAAATAGTGTTTTCCCCTTCATCATCATCATAGTTTAACGTCCGTTTTCTGTGCTAGCACGGGTTGGACGGTTCGACCGAGGTCTGCACCAGGCTCCAGTCTGATCTGGCAGACTTTCTACAGCTGGATGCCCTTCCTAACGCCAACCACTCCGCGAGTGTAGTGGGTGCTTTTTACGTGCCACCTGCACAGGTGCCAGGGGGGTTTGGCATCAGCCACGATCGGTTGGAGCTTTTAACGTGCCACCGGCACGGAAGCCAGCCAAGGCGGCGCTGGCATCGGCCACGTTCGGATGGTGCTTTTTATGTGCCACCGGCACAGAAGCCAGTCGGGGTGGCATTGGCATCGGCCACGTTCGGATGGTGCTTTTTATGTGCCACCGGCACAGAAGCCAGTCGAGGCGGCGCTGGCAACGGCCACATACGGATGGTGCTTTTTATGTGCCACCGGCACAGGTATCACAACTACTATTTCCATTGATATTTATTTCGATGTTCATACTACATTTTACATCAGTTTCACCATCTCCATCATCACACAATTTGACATGTTCAGCAACCTGTTCTTCAACTGTGAAGAACAGTAAAATATAGATATCAATATCAAAAACATTGAACTGAAAACTCCACCAAGGTGAAAAATGAGTTTCAATAATTTAGTTTCAACAAGGAAAGTGCTTTTTTTTTTTTTTAGTGATTATTAGAAAAAAAAAAACCCAGTAGTAGTAGTAGTAGCAGAAATAATGAAAGTATAGTTTCATCATGAGAACAGCTGTTATCCAAAAATAAAGCAACTTACCAAACAAACATTATCAGTAAAGCCCTGGTTAACAAGGTGGTAAAACAAATGATTAAATCTTAGCACTTGCAACACAAATAGAAATTTCATAATGACTTTCATTTTAATTTTTGTTAGAAATCACAACCATAGGCGCAGGAGTGGCTGTGTGGTAAGTAGCTTGCTAACCAACCACATGGTTCTGGGTTCAGTCCTACTGCAAAGAAATTCATTGCATGCCCAGCCCCGGAAGTCACCGCACGCCACTGATATATATATCTTGCCCAAGATGCCACGCAGTGGGACTGAACCCGGAACCATGTGGTTGGTTAGTAAGCTACTTACCACACAGTCACTCCTGCGCCACTCTGGTTTGTTGAATTAGCACTCAGAGTTTGGGTCTATGTTCTCATTTCCTTGTTGTAGATGTAAACACTCAAGTAATCCAAATGCCAAAGTATTTCCACCTGCAGCAAATGTCATTGCAACAAGGAAATCTTCCACAAACTAGATATGGGCCACTATTTAAAACTGAGTTAAGTATTTTTGCCAAGATACAAGGCAGTAATAACAACCAACCAACCTTTGAGCTAGTTGTAAACCACAAGTCTCACTCGATTAGCTGATATTTTCTATGCATATAAATGAAAAATGTTACACAGGATTGCAACAGCAGTAAATCAGACTTAAATAAGATATAAAACATAAGTATTAAAGTATTCAAGACAGCACCTACATTTAAAGACTGCTGTTAGTAAAATCAGTTGTTGCTTAAGAATTAAAATTTTCCTGCAACTTGTAGTTCTTTTCTCACAAAATAGTCAACTCTCAAACAGGAACATCTTTAGAATAATTTCTATGAAACAATTCATTTTAAATTAGTTGTTCAAATTCAAATATAGTACTAATCATAGCAGAAAGTTATGAAGCTGCAAGCATAGAAATGGTACGTTGTAACTTTGTGCCTTTTTCAGAAGGCATATGCATATACTCTTTTACTTGTTTCAGTCATTTGACTGCGGCCATGCTGGAGCACCGCCTTTAGTCGAGCAAATCGACCCTGGGACTTATTCTTTGTAAGCCCAGTACTTATTCTATCGGTCTCTTTTGCCGAACCGCTGACAGGGACGTAAACACGCCAGCATCGGTTGTCAAGCAATGCTAGGGGGGACAAACACAGACACACAAACATACACACATATATACGACAGGCTTCTTTCAGTTTCCATCTACCAAATCCACTCACAAGGCATTGGTCGGCCTGGGGCTATAGCAGAAGACACTTGCCCAAGATGCCACTTTTTCAAAGTCACTAGTGGCATAATAAAGAGAACTGGTTCCACTCTAGAAATGGAACAGTATCAATGGACTGATTACGTCTCGGTAGGATTTGCCCACGTGACAACAAATCTTAAAGTGCAATCTTTAAAAATGATCTAATTAATCTTCTGAGGCAATTATATCAGTAAAATTCAACTGATGTTCATGTTTGAATGTTTAACAGGTGAAAGCCTTATGCTTTTAATTCATTTAAATTTCATTTTAACATTATTTTTCATGAAGCTAAACTGGCATATATGCATATATAAAAAAAAACAAAACAACAAAAAAACAATTGTAATTGAGTATTTTAGGTATTTTCACCACAATTACAGAAAGAAAGCAATCATGAAACAGTCCAAACTAAAAGAAAAATTGGAAGAAATCTGAAATTCTTCTATTGTAACGAAAATTTGTCTGAAAAATATATTGAAAAGGCTGTCCTTTTTGGAAGTTTAGCTATAATCATATGTGTGTGTGTGTGCACATATACACACACTCATTAATATAAATATGTGATATGCCTGAAGCATAAAGCAAGAATAACAGCAATATAATACAGTTTTTAAGAGAATAAGCTCAGAAATAAAAGACTGAGAGAGAAAAAAAGTCAAACTGGAAATAGCTTCCTGAAAAATAGCAAGAAAGAACAGCAACAACATGCTGGCCTTATCTGACATACACAAGTTAGTGATTAGATGAAAAGGTTCATTAGGACCTAATTAAGGAAGAGCAGTAGTTAGTACCCTCAGCAACCAGAGGTAAGGGTTAAGCAGTCCGATTGAAGCCATAAGCAAATAAAAAAAGAAATAACAATAATATCAAGATCTGGTTTAAAAGATGGAGATGATAATGTCTATAAAGAGGATGAACAAATTTGGGAGAGAGAGAGGAAGAGAGAGAGGTGGAGAGAGAGAGAGGAAGAGAGAGAGGTGGAGAGAGAGAGAGAAGAGAGAGAGGTGGAGAGAGAGAGGGAGAGAGAGAGCGAGCTTAGGATCAAATAATCTAGTACAGTGTGAATGCAGCTCTCAAACTTTGTTGCTGAGAGGACTGGGGATTAGTTAATCTTACAGTCTGGGGATTAGGTAATCTTACAGTCCAACTCAGAACTCATTGGTTTGGTGTTATTATTACTACTGTTCATCTGAATGAGACTTTTATTTTTGAAGTTGGAGCAGTCCAAATTGGATTGTCTCAGTACAGAAGTAAATGTGTCAGCATGAGTGCAAAGTACTCAGAGAAACATTAAAAATTTTTTTCCCATTCACTTATAGATGTGAGTTCATTCTAAGGTTTTATTCAGCAGAAATATTGATTAGATCACCTATTTTAGCATATGTAATAGTTTAGAAAAGGTAAATGCAATTAAAGTCTGTTTTTACATGGAACCTCCAAAGACAGTGTAAGAAATACCTGTTGCTGATTAATAACATTAATTTATTGGCAACTTAAAACTTGCTGAAACAAGCGAAATTCAGTTGAAGAAGAAAACAATGATAAATGCTAAAATAAAATAATAAAATGCAAAGGATTTTCTTTTGTTTTCTCCAACTGAGAGGTACTGACTTCTCCCATTGCTGTAGGGGGAGATACAAATGAAACACTTCTGCAAATATATCGAGTTTGCTTCATAGTTTGTAATGCACAGCAAAAATATGGCAACAGTAGGTATTACCATATGATAATAGGTAAGTATATGTGTCTACAATATATATATATATAATGTAAACATACTGACTTAGCAGTTCAGTATTTTACATCTGGCATTGGTTGGTCAGTTAGTCAGACCTTGGAAATGTGGATATTTGCATTTGTATTAATATCAACAACTATCAATATATTGTAGAATATCTATTATTCCAGTAACATAGGCTAAGTGAAGCAGAATACTATCACTTATTCAAATGCACAACATAGACTGTGTGGCAGGCTTTGAACTCCTGATCAGAGAACAAGTTTGGTAACTGGACCTCTCCTCTGACTCAGAGAGTCAAATATATACACTAGTAAAGAGTAAATGCACAAACTTCCCACTTTGTGAAAATAATCAATGGACAAGGTCCTCCTTGAATTCCCTTGTTGTTTCAATGACTTGTAGTCTAGCAGTTTGTCAGAGATTTGCATATGCTTCAATGATTATATAGACATGCACTGAGTTATAGGCAGAATGATGTTGCAAGCACTATACAATACACTCACCTCGATCAAACGAAATGCCATCTAATGAAGCCAGATACCTGTCATCCGGCTCCAAAGTCATGTAAGTATCTTGAAACCTTTGTTTGTGCTTTTTTCTGTGTGGGAAGGGGCGATGGTTCACTGTGTGGTAAATGCCAGCACTATACTCTCTTTCTAGAGAGCTGAATTCTGAATCTTCGGAATCAGTGGCACCTACTGTTTCAGGAAAAGAAAATAAATAAAATCCACAAGAAGATTTGGTGTTCTTACTCAGTAAACACAGCAGACATATGAGTGTCCTGATTATTGATTTAGCCAGGATACAGAACTATTCTCTCCAACTGAATTATTACCACAAAAGGCAATTGAAAGGTTGTCAAGCATAACATTAAAAAAGCTAAAATAAAAAAAACTAATTGTAAATGTGCCATTTTGAAAAATAACAAAAGCAAAAATAACTAAAAGAAAAAAAATACTTTGTTCTTTTAAGTTTTTCCATTAAAAAAATTCTGAAATATATTCTATGTAACAATTTAAAATTGACTGAACGAAATATATATCAAAAACAACTTTTTTCTTCTTTCTTGAGCAACGTCCACCAACTCTGATGGTCTGATTTCTAAAGAAAAACTGAAGTAAACAAAAGATTATCCTATAATTAAAAAAAAAAACAAACCCAGAAACAAAGCAAAAAAAATTACCACATACACTTTAATTCAATCAAACAGACCTTTTTAACAAAAGGAGGTAGGGAATTATTTTCACTTTCATCTTTTGAAGATAGTATAAATGAAGTTAGAAAAGGAAATGTGTGCGCATGTGCACAAAGACATGCATGCATGCATGCACACATACCCATATAAGGTTAAAAGTGTCCCAGTCTAAATTAAGGAAGTTTTTTCAAATATATTTTTTCCTATCTTCATAATCAAATGAAACTAATACATTACAAATGCTATATATATATATATATATATATATATATATATATATATATCTAACAGAAATCTCAATTCTGTAACTGGAAATTTATTTCCATTTTTAATTCTAGTTATATAAGCAGGACTTTGAGATTACGTAATGTCCATACCTTTCTCAAAAAACATACAAGTTAAGTGAAATGGATACAATTGTAAATAGCTTCACAGATATGGCTGGCAGAAAGTCTACTTGAAAAGCATTGAATAGTATAGAACAAAGAAATAAGTCTACTGTAAAGGAATTTCTTCTTTTCTAATCTAATACACAGAACATCAACATACTTATCTATCTATATACCTACCAACCTATTGATCTATACACACATATATATCTATACATATATGTAACTAGAGGCATTTTTGTTTCATATTTATTTCCTTCGTGTAGTGGTAATCTTGGCATTATGAGAAAATAATATTCCATTGCCCACTTTTATCTCATATTTTGCTATGTGCTGCCCATGGTCTTAGAAAATCTTTAATTTCCTGAACCAGCATCACCACCATGGTGTATACAGGAAATTAACTCCCATTGATATTAGCACTAATCAGATATTTTTAAAAATTCATCTTTTATGATAAACACACTTCTGTAAGCACCTGTTGCAGAGAATGTTGAACTCAACAAAACTTCCACACACCCCAACACATATACAGAAATAGATGAGGAAAAAGAAACTCTTTCGTTAGTGGCAGAAGGAACGTAATTTCACCCTCAAAATTGGTCAAATCTAGTAAGAAAAACTATTTGCTTCAAAAAATATTATAAGAGTTATAAATGAATTAATAGCTAAGATCTTCAATGTAAAAGTGATATTAGACATTTTGAGCACCAATTTGCAAAGCAAAACAAGATGACTTATGAGAGCTGAGTGGCATATTTATATCACTTACCAGGCAACCACAGTACTGATTACACTACACAGATCCTGCCCATTCCTCTCATATTAGGTACTTAAATCTTTGTTCTGAGCAATTGTGCCAACAGTTCCTTGATTCTAAATGATTGGTAACAGATATATTCTAATAGACAAAGAACAGCAAAAACATACAAAAATTAATATTGGCACCAACTAAAACCTATTGTACTTGCTACATAGATTTATATGGATGTTTTTGTTTGTTTCGTTTTTTAATGCCTAGTCAACACTGACACATATTTGCCTTTCCTCTGACAATTCTGAATCCCCATTTAACAAAAACTTAGAATCTAGTTTTATTTATTCATTTCCCAACCCCAGAAAATAATCCATGACTTACGAGTTGTTCTCTTTGTCTGGCCTTTTTTCCGTTACTATTTGTACTAATTGCATCATGTTTACATAAACTGACTACCTTAGCCTGCATTCAGGTTTCTCAGAGCCAAACCAGTCCACAATAATAATTATTTGGATAAAACAGAAAATGATTAGTAACCAAAGCATGACTAATATGTCACTCATCATTTCTGGTTCAAGTAGTTCAGGAAACCATGAGAAGATATTGATTACAGAATCCATCCAATTTACTCCCTAGTAATCTGTAATCTTCAATCACTGATCTCTACTTTGGGAGCCAATTAATTCAATAATCATGTCATTAAGGAATGTTCTTCCTTGCAATGTGTCACATGAAGAAAATTAAGACATAAAAAACACATGGATGCACATTTGGAACAACAACAACAACAACAACAACAACAACTACTTCATTCAAATTACCATCAATATGAACTCACATAATGTGTATTACACTTTATGAATCATACGACCCTAATTCTGCAACACATTTCTGATAATAAACCCTGTAATTGGCACAAAATTCCTTTCCAAAATAGGCTTTCATTTAGGAATAAATCATAATTTAGAATTTAGCCAAAATAAAAAAATGTTATTTTTTAATTAGCTTTAACAAATATTTCCTGACAAAGCGTTTAAATCTGAACCAGTCAGGCCAAAAGAGATTTTACTCGGCATTTATAGACGTTTGCAGAGCTGTTTGCAACAATTATTCTGACACACAACATACATACAAAAACAGAATCAATTACCATTAAAGGCTAGGCACCTGCTCTATATATTTAATAATAGTTTATTTCAATTCAGAGTTTGAAAAAAACCCAAAAATAACTAATAATTCAGAATGCACATACATTTAAACAAAATTTGCAAGAGGCAAAGGATTTCAATATTGGCAATCACTTTGCTAAGTATGAACCTTTTGGTATACCTATCAATATTTATCAACTATGAAGAAGCAATAGAAGAGATGAATATATTTTCAATTTTTCAGTCCTTGGTTTATTTTCATATGTATTTGTGTATAAACACTGATGTTTTATAGCTCTTACCTAATTACTAAACAACAAAGAAACAGCATGAAGCATAAGAATAATTCTTGTTCACAGTTAGAAGATGAGGATAGAGAAAATTTTGACTCTTACTGGAGACAAGAAAATGATTTAAAATAATCCTACAGTTCAAATTTGACAAATTTAGACACAAAACCAGTAATAACAAACATATAGCAGAAAATCAAACCCGTTTCAGTATATATATATTTTTATTTCAGTGTGAGACAGAGAGAAAGAGTGTGTGTGTATGCATAACAAGACAGAGGATGCTGTCAACCAGTAAGAAACAATATACAAAATCCATCCAACAATATTCATTTAAATTGATCAATGGTTTTCAATGAAAATGTTTGGTTTTATAGAATTGAATTTTGTTTATAATAATAATAATAATAATAATAATAAATTTGTCTGGAGAACACTCTCAAAAAAAAAAAGATTAGCAGTTATGGATACCATAACCACCACAACAAATATACAAGGGAAAAAAATAATGCCACAGAAAACAATTACTCTATTGTTTTTACCTTTATGATCCTTCTTGCGTGTTGATTTGATACGATGAACTTTTCCTGCAGGTAGAGCATCTTCGACTAGAGCATAGTCACTCTCCGTGGGAGACTGGAGGAGAGCATCCTAAAATAAAATGTATTGAAATACAGACATCACAATCTAGTCATCTTAAAAAAAAAAAAGGAAGATAATTAATTCTCCTCAGTTAGTTTTATGTAATTAAAATAAATGCACAAAACAAAATAAATAAACAAAGCTGTTTCTTAAAAAAAAAAGTAGAAATAAAAAAAATTGAAGTGAAATTAAAGTAGGGTGAAAATGAAATAATGTATAATGCTATATATACAATCATCTCATCCATGTAAAAAAAAAAAAAGTGAAACCTGAATCTTGGCTTACTTTAAATGAAAGTCTATGGGGGGAAAAAGGGGGGGGGTAGAAGGAGCTGAAAGAAATGAAACTCAAAAGACATGCAACTTCCAGAAACACTTATAACTCCATGGTGTTCATGCTAATGGAAAATCGAATGGTCTAAGCACAAAGTTAAGACCAGTATAGGAAATTGAATATAAACAAAAAAAAAAAAAAAAGCAATTAGTTTCACTAAGATAGGGTCTCTGGAATTGGATGTCTATCTGCCATACTTGTCAAGTCACAAAAGCTGAACAATGTCTTGTCTCTCCCTACCACTCACTCATATATACTTAATTTTTAGTACTCTTTTACTTGTTTCAGTCATTTGACTGCGGCCATGCTGGAGCACTGCCTTTAATCGAGCAACTCAACCCCGGGACTTATTCTTTTGTAAGCCCAGTACTTATTCTCTTTTGTCTCTTTTGCCGAACTGCTAAGTAACGGGGACATAAACACACCAACATCGGTTGTCAAGCAATGCTAGGGGGACAAACACAGACACACAAACATACACGCACACTCACATATATATATATATATATATATATATATATATATATATATATATATATATACACACATATATATGACGGGCTTCTTTCAGTTTCCGTCTACCAAATCCACTCACAAGGCTTTGGTCAGCCCGAGGCTATAGTAGAAGACACTTGCCCAAGGTGCCACGCAGTGGGACTGAACCCGGAACCATGGAGTTAGTAAGCAAGCTACTTACCACACAGTCACTCTTGCATCTATATACTTAATTTTTAGTATATAAATATGTTTAACTTCAAAATACATTAATAGTTTACTATAGAAAGGGAAGACCCAGGCATATAATTGAATTCAGCAGCATTTTGCTTTCTTTTATTTTGATAATGACTATTGGTAGCAGCTTCTTTACCAATTTCTGCTTCACTGGTTGCCTCATTCTGGTGTTCTTGAGGACAAACACAGAAACGTATACACAGAATTTTATTTTATATGAGAAAATTAACTGGTAAGCTATTTATATTGCAAAAATAAGTTTCAGGTAGTTGATTTTATGTTGGGTTTTTTTCATTCTTCATGGTCAATAAACTCACTGCTAATTATTTTTGCCTACATCATCATCGTTTAACGTCCGTTCTCCATGCTAGCATGGGTTGGACGGTTCGACCGGGGATCTGGGAAGCCAGAAGGCTGCACCAGGCTCCAGTCTTATCTGGCAATGTTTCTACAGCTGGATGCCCTTCCTAACACCAACCACTCCGTGAGTGTAGTGGGTGCTTTTTACATGCTACCTGCATTGATATACCTTACTCGTGGTTGCTGAAGTTACAGTATTTCAACGATTGTGCTCTCTGACCTTCTTTAGGTGCTTGTGTTATTCAGTAATACTCTTGGAATTTGTACAGACACTGGAATGAGAACAATCTACCACCATGGATTTAATAAGGTGTCTGATTCTAAATTTCAAGAATATTATGGAATACAGTAGGCACTTGAAGTACTGGAAGGTACAATGGTTAAAACCAAGATACTAGTTTGAATACATCAGTGTATAATAATGATAATTCCTCATTTCATAAATTCAGACAAAAACAAACATATTTTTATTTGCCAATCAAGCCATCATCAGATTCCTAACGTTAGTATCTTACTTATATTGCAAAACCAATAAAGACTTTGAAGTCAAACTGTGAAAGGAAGTTAGTAACCTGTCCCTCCAGAGTCTCAAGGAAGCACCTTGGACAAGTGTTAACAACCATCTTAGCTTCCATGCCATGATTACGGTAAAGTCCAAAAACTGGAGGAACAGGTGAAAGTGTGTCCCTAGAGCTGTGATGGTGGACAATATTCACAAAAATTTGACATCCACTCATTTTGGTTGCTTTGCAATTGGTACAACAGAATATGATGTTAAACTGCATCCAATTCTCAAAACTGCCAGACAGTGCGGCAGAATGTCACTACCCTGGCAGATCCTCCTTTGCATCCTTCAGAATAGCAGAACTAGAAGAGACAACTGCCCCAAACAATTTTCATTGTTGTAAGGCTTAAGTTACCTTACTGGTCTTCATTTTATAGACATATGTGTATGTCGATATGGATGTTAGCAATTTGGGGATATGTGCCTTTGTACAAGTAACGAATTTAATCATACCATTATTTATGTAGACCCTTTTGTACATTTCACATAAATTCAGCTAAAAGTTTCAAAAAGCAGTAATGGGTGAATGTGGTAAAATAGTTTGGAGGGCACAAATATTGGAGATGTAAAATTTTAAAAGGGCTTGGATTTCTTGAAAGTACACTTAAGAATTTTAAAAATAGGGTGCTTTTATTTTACTCCAGTAAACAGAGTTAGTGAACAATGCATTAATAGGCACAAACTGAAAAAGGACAGAAAACTGAATGGGACTTACCACAATTAGTTGGCAATTCCAATTTGAGAGGGATTAACAGAAAAGGAAGACAGGTAAGTAAGATGTTAGTAGCAGTATTGTTAAATAGCATGTTATGATAATATCTCTCAGAAATCAATGCTTGCAAAACACACACTGGATAGATAGCACACTATTTCTACAATAAATTTATTATAATCAAAATAGGTGCCACTTAACCATTAAGGAAAAAAGGAAAAAACAAAAGATACATGAATGTATCTTTTCCAGATATATTATTTCAAAATATAAGAACCTGGTTTGCTTTATTATAGGTGGTCCTTTTTTTCTTTTTCTCTTCCTTAAAGATGTATATTTTAAAAGTTTAAAAAAAAACTGATCTTATTGCTTCCAGAAATATTCTGATTCATTTCACTAAATGAAGGCATTAAGAATAATTTAAAACTAATTTTTCTTTCTATTTTCATAGATTACACTTTAAAGAGAAATATAATATATATATATATATATATATATACACATATATACATATATTTATTAGAAGGCGATGTAGTTAGTTTAAAATTAGTTAGAAATTGAAACAGGACTTTACAGAGAAGATTGTAAATTATCAATGGGTAAATATTAAATAACAAGGTTTCAAAGCTGAAAACAAGTTGCCAGGAAAACAAGCAATGGAATATCAAACAAAGGTAAATAGCAATGCAAGAAAGAAGAATTGATCAGCAAACATTGATCCATATTATTATTATAAATTTAGAAAAATAAAGACCTGGAATAAAATGAAACATTTGCAACTTATGCAGTTACGTTGAATATGACAGGCAATAAAATTATTATTTTTGTTGTTATTATTTTGTTTGATAATTCTTTACTTCAGGAAAAATGGTGCAAATTGCAAACATTTTAGATGCAAATAGAATATATATATATATATTTTATTTGCCTCATATATATTTCTGTATGAAAGACAGACAATAGACAATAGCATGAACAACAAGAATTGGTGGCAGTTGCAACAGCTGTAAATAAATTGAGCTTGCTGGCTTTGGCCATGCAAGAATGGCAAAAGCCCAGAGTTAGCAAGAACATGCAGACCAAATTTATTCAATGCACCATCAATTCAAACTAAAACTGGATATAATCATGAAAATATACAAGGTCATCAATCAGTCTAACACAAATCAAGTGCTATTGTAATATATGAAATCAATAATTTTAATCAGTAAGAACAACACAAACAGCAACTAGAATATGCAAGAACTTCATGCAAGTAACAAATATATAGATTAACAGTTAGATTCACATCTAAACTGACTTTCAAAAGACTCAACAAATAGTGGTTCTACAGATAAAGGGAAGTGGGGTTCAATTATATGACTAAACATTTCAATCAATCTAAATTTAGAGAATATGAGGCTGCACAAAAACAAAAAAGTTTTCAATTCAGCTATAACAAGTTAAATATATATTAAAAAAATATGCAAAACCTAAATTGTATTAGAATACATTTTTCTAATAATAGTAAAAAAAGAAAATTTTATTAAAAAATATTTTAATGCTTTGACATATAACAAATAAGTGAAATAGAATTTGTATCATTGCATATGGTTGCTGACATTTTATTTTCGACAATGGTGAAGTGTGTATGTGTCGGTGTGTGTATATATATATATAGTTGATGAATTTTGTGTATCTGGCATTAACCTATGTAAAGTTTTATCTCCTTCATTCTTCATTTATTCTTTATTTCACCACCTGAACAATTATTAAATATCATCCATAGATTATCTTAAAAGTAACTACAACTAAATTATGTGATAAGTTCACCTGAATGCCTTTCTCATAAATGAAACAGTTTTGACCACAAACACACCTGGACTTAAGATTCTGTAACAACAGCTTTCTCTTCAAATTAGTTTGTGGTAATGTGAACGCTGTGTTTTTTTTTTTTATAGCTTACAATGATAATTTTGATTTAAAAGTACATATAGTTGAAGACAAGCTGTTTCTACATTGAACAAATTGAACAAAATAGGAAAATCACTCAGATTAAATAACTGACAAGATGATTCTTCACATTAGTAATGAAATTATAGTAACAATGTTTGTGTTGTGTTCCCAAGTAAGGATACATAATTCTCTTCCAATTTGCATCACAAAAATGGATTCGGCACCTATTTCTTGCTTTAGTGATTAGTGGTAGGAAGGAGATCTAACTGTAAAAACAATTACTTCAAGAAACCTATTTCACCAAGGAAATGATGTAAAATGGTAGGAGAAAAAAAAAAAAAAACTTATTTGGTTAATATTTTCGAGTGGAACTGAAATGTTTTTGCTAGGATTCAAGGATTTGCTTGGTAAGAAAAAAAAAATATCTAGAAAAGACTATTTTTAGAGTTTCATTTAAATTTCTAATTGTTCAATAAATAAGAAAACATATGGAAGAGTTGCTTTCAAATTTTGTTTTACTTTGACTTATTTTTTTTTTGTTCATGTTAATTTACTTAATTATTTTTATTACACAAATTGAAGAATTTTTACATTTCAGCCATCAGATAAGTACACTCACTCTATAACATTTATACTAACAAAGAAGATATAGTTCTTACAAATACACATCACTACACATAAATGAAAATAGGTGAAGTTAAAACATCCACTAAGAAGAATATACCAGACTAGTTTTGTTCTCTATAGAATCTAACATTAATGAAATCAAACAATAGGGGGCAAGGCAAAATATTGAGACAAAAACAGATCATGCAAGGTGCAAGAATTCATTAACTTTTAGCCACATTTGAGAAGTTTTCACAGAAACTATTAGGAGACTAGATATTGGAATTGGACAGGTTACACCATTTCACAAGGCTGAATATTGCAAAGGGAACTAAGATAAAATATTTGATCTTAGTTGATTGTTCACAAAAATTCTTAAGATTTTTTTTCTTTGTTATTGTGAGTTATGACTAATTCTTGAATATTTTCCCCTATTTTAAAGCCTATTGCCTCATTTTATTGAACATGAAGAAAAATACTCTTAAATGGTTTAAATCATATTTTTTCTCTCAATATAATGAAAGGAATTTCTTTTCAAATTAAAACAAAGAATGAGAAAATAAACAATTTTTGTGTGCTACTTAATTCCATGGGATACATGTGAGCATATATATATATATATATATATATATATATATACATACACACACATACATATTTCTACTTATATATGCTATCAAATGCAAAATTATATAATGTTCCAATTAATTTTGTACAATTCAGCAAACAAACCAATCATTTCAGATTTTGGAATGGAAGATGTTTTAAACATATATATATATATACACATATATATATATATACATATATATACATACATACATATACACCATGGCAGAGGTTCTCAATTTGAAGAAAGCTGTGTTAACAGCTAAAACACACACATATTTTTGACAGAGATTCAGAATAAATATTCATTCCACTTCTACACAAATGAGTAAAAAAGCTATGTTAAAATTTAAAACACGCACACACACTCACAGATTGTATATAAAAAAAATCCAACAACTTAATAAATATTTATTCCACTGTTCCACAAAAAAGTAAGAAAAATGTTTAGATCTACCAATGGTACAGAAGAAAGAAACAAAAATGTGAGATTTGCTACAATATATATGGTAGCAAGGATTTGGTGGAAAGAGGAGTTATATAGAACATGGGTCTGTTACAATCCTACTGTGTGCTGTCCTGGCACAAAAATCTTTCTCGCCCCTCCTTCTTTTCTCCTCAATTCCAGGTGACAATTTCAGAGATTCTTCCGAGTGTCAATCTATTTATTGAAGTCAATTTTAAATACACCTCAGTCATTTTTGGATTGTGTGTGTGTGTGTGGTGTGTGTGTGTGTGTGTATGTGTGTGTGTAAGTACACGTTCTTTTGTTTTTGCCACCTTACCTTGACTGTACCATAATCGGCTATTTCTATCGGTTCAGGGACAGCAAGTGGAGCCTGGACACGGCTACTATTGGGCATGTTTCGGGTGTTGGTAATATTGCGAGTGATCACCTTTGCCACAGGTTCATACTGTCTCCTATTCAATGGCTGAAGTTAACAAAACAGGAAGAAGACAATAAACCAATGCAGTTTGGTGTTAGAGAGGACGTGGAACTACTTACATCACATGTTAATATTGTTAATGGACATTCACAACACACATCCACTAGAAGTTGTAAGAGGAGAACCAACAAGTTGAGCTTGCTAAACGGCAGGAAGAGGCCAGGGCAGGTGGCTAGAGAAACTAGAGGTTCCTTTGGTCAGTTATAAAAGGAGGAGACAGCATGCAACTAAACACCTTCTCACGTGTCCACACTGTAACAATGAAGTTCTTTCATCAGTTTGGATGGTCACTGCAGAAACAACCAGATTTCCCCCCTGTAGCTTATTTATTGCAACTAGTGTTCTGGATCAGAAGATAAATGAATTTGTGTGGATGTAGGGAGTGTGTGTGTGCGTGTGTGTGTGTGTATGTGTGAGATACAAGTGAAGGAGGAAAATGATAGGAAGTAGAGTAGGAGATAGTGAGATTAAACTAGAGTGGAAATAATAAGGAAAGAGAACAAGGGGGGAGGGATAGTGAAAGTGAAAGTGAGAGACAAGAGAAAGAGAAGCAGAACAAAGTAAAAAGTAACACACGCACACATACACAGATTAAGGTCATAGATTAGGAATTAGAGGGTGGTAAGAAAGGTAGAGAGAGATATGAGAGAAGAGAGAGAGTAAGCATAAGAATAAAAGAGAAGAAGGAAAGACAGTGGGGTGGGGGCAGAGAAGGATAAACAAGTAGGATGACAGAAAAAGGGATATGCGAAGAAAAGCTGAAAAGATAGAGATGAAAGAAAGAGACAAAGAGAGAAGGCAAACAAAAGGGAGGAATTGTGTATATGTGAAATAAAAAAAAAAAATGTAGGAAAGATTATGAGCATTTGAAATTCTCAGGTCTGTGAAATGTGTGATTATGTGTGTAGTGAGTGTATACCTTTCCAAGGTATATATATGGAATCAGGTTTTCAATGAGCCAATCACCAGTTCACTGCATTTCTTATAGTTAGTGTCAAGGGAGTGTGTAATTTGAGACTAAACAAATATCTCAAGGGACATGGATTTAATAAAGTGTCTGATTCTAAATTTCAAAAATATTACAGAATACAGCAGACACTTGAAGAAGTGCTGGAAGATAGAATGGCCAAAACTAAGATGAGGATACTAGTTTGAATATACTACTCTCTTTTACTTGTTTCAGTCATCTGACTGCGGCCATGCTGGAGCACCGCCTTTAGTCGAGCAAATCGACCCCGGGACTTATTCTTTGTAAGCCCAGTACTTATTCTATCGGTCTCTTTTGCCAAACCGCTGTGACGGGGACGTAAACACACCAGCATCGGTTGTCAAGCAATGCTAGGGGGACAAACACAGACACACAAACATATATATATATATACGACGGGCTTCTTTCAGTTTCCGTCTACCAAATCCACTCACAAGGCATTGGTCGGCCCGGGGCTATAGCAGAAGACACTTGCCCAAGATGCCATGCAGTGGGACTGAAACCGGAACCATGTGGTTGGTAAGCAAGCTACTTACCACACAGCCACTCCTGCGCCTACTAGTGTATAATGATAATTCTTCATCTCATAAATTCAAACAAAATTGAACATTCACTTTTTTGCCAATCAGACTATCATCAGATTTCTTGGGTTAGTGTCTTACTTATATTGAAAAATCGATAAAGACTTAAACAAATATCTCAAGGGACATGTAAGCACATCATACACACATACATATAATTGTTTGCTTTGTGGAGATCTATCCATCCATATTGTTTTACATACAGTTTCCATTCATAAACAACTGACTACAATTTTGGCTCTTTCCAACAGCACTGAGTAGCATTTATGAATGTCTACTTTTTTTTATCCATGCTGGCCGTTGCCAGCCCCGCCTGGCCCCCGTGCCGGTGGCACGTAAAAAGCACCCACTACACTCACAGAGTGGTTGGCGTTAGGAAGGGCATCCAGCCGTAGAAACACTGCCAGATCAGACTGGGCCTGGTGCAGCCTCCTGGCTTCACAGACCCCAGTTGAACCGTCCAACCCATGCTAGCATGGAAAGCGGACGCTAAATGATGATGATGATGTAGCACACCTTTGTCTCACCCACTGATAAAAGATGTAGCAGTAACCACAGCAATCATGCTATAACTACTTTGTTTTATTATTTTAGTCTCTCATATACCTGCCATATTCCATAATAAAGTATATTCTATTTTGCACTGCAATTCATGGATGCTCCGCTGGATAGCATTGGGCTTAGTAAATTCAATTCTATTACAGATTCAGTGTCAAACATAAATCACACCCCCAATGGAAGGCCCACACACTATCATCTATGCACTTGACATGAATCTGGAAGTCCTTCATATTTTAGGTCCTTCCCAAGACACTGTCAACTCAAAAGTCAAGACTTTTCTTGTTGAAGTCGTATGGTCCAGGCATTGTTTCATTATTGCAGTATGGCTTGGAGACAGAAGCAAATTCCTGAAATCCATCTAGTGTTTAAGAATATTCAAAAGCCTTGTTGGCTGTTTTGTTTTATGGCCTTCACTTACTTTCTTGCCTGCTTTGTGGAAAACAGGTGTGTGTGTGTGTATATTTTATACATACACACACACACATATCTGTGTGTGTGTGTATATACATACATACATACATACATATATATATATATATATATATCATCATCATCATCATCGTTTAACGTCCGCTTTCCATGCTAGCATGGGTTGGACGGTTCAACTGGGGTCTGGCAAGCCCGAAGGCTGCACCAGGCCAGTCAGATCTGGCAGTGTTTCTACAGCTGGATGCCCTTCCTAACGCCAACCACTCCGAGAGTGTAGTGGGTGATTTTATGTGCCACGACACAGGTGCCAGACGAGGCTGGCAGACGGCCATGCTCGGATGGTGTTTTTTATGTGCCACCGACACAGGTGCCAGACGAGGCTGGCTGACGGGCACGCTCGGATGGTGTTTTCTTATGTGTCACCGACACAGGTGCCAGACGGGGCTGGCGGACGGCTACGCTCGGATGGTGTTTGTTATGTGCCCTCAGCACGGAGGCCAGTCGTTGCGGTACTGGCTACGATCACGTTTGGATGGTTTTCTTATGTGCCACCGGCACTGGTACCACAAGGATACAAATTCCATTGATGTTCATCTATTTTGATTTGGTTTGATTTGATTTGATTTGATTTGATTCGATTCGATTCTCACTTGCCTCAACAGGTCTTCACAAGTGTCACAAGAAGGAAGGTATGCACAGGTGGACTGACTACGTCCCAGGTAGGGGCCACGGATTATGGCTTCACTAGTCTTGCCGGGTCTTCTCACGCACAGCATACTTCCATAGGTCTCGGTCTCTAGTCATTTCCATGGTGAGACCTAACGTCCGAAGGTCGTGCTTCACCACTTCGTCATATATATATATATATACATATACACACACTCTGATGATATTAATTTAACTGGGATCTGTGGTTTCACCCTTAATAATGTATAGAATTTTTACTGTTTTCCAACAAACTGATAAACAATACCAAATAATGCATACTCTGATACACCAATTTTCCAGTAACTGATTTGGCATTGGGTGTACCATTTATTAACATATATTAACATATATTATTTACATAAGGGCGGCGAGCTGGCAGAAACATTAGCACGCCGGGCGAAATGCTTAGCAGTATTTCATCTGTTTTTGCGTTCTGAGTTCAAATTCCGCCGCGGTCAACTTTGCCTTTCATCCACTCGGGTTCGATAAATAAAGTACCAGTTTCGCACTGGGTCGATGTAATCGACTTAATCCCTTTGACTGTCCTTGTTTGTCCCCTCTATGTTTAGCCCCTTGTGGGTAGTAAAGAAATATATATTATTTACACTGCATTTGTTAGTGGCAATACCAAAATTTGGCGAGATCCTCTGCTTATTTAGTAATCCTTAGTTATCCCACTCCAAGGTAAGATAAGCATTACTGTCAAACATAAACACCAACCTATATCAACTCCAAATAAAGTACAACTGTTGGAAAAAGTAGGCGGTAGTTTGCCAATATTTAAGCTGTGATACAATGGCATTGGTACCTCTACTGCTTATGTTATGAAGAAGCAAAGAGGCTAAAAACACACACACATTTAGTGTCAAACATAAATCACACCCCCAATGGAAGGCCCACACACTATCATCTATGCACTTGACATGAATCTGGAAGTCCTTCATATTTTAGGTCCTTCCCAAGACACTGTCAACTCAAAAGTCAAGACTTTTCTTGTTAAGTCGTATGGTCCAGGCATTGTTTCATTATTGCAGTATGGCTCGGAGACAGAAGCAAATTCCCGAAATCCATCTAGTGATTAACAATATTCAAAAGCCTTATAAGGGATATTAATCCAGGTGAACTACTTCTTAAGCTTTCTACAGATAACAATATGCCAGGCAAACAACCAAGTCTTGTGATTGGTATTCTACTCCAGGCAATCTGAAGTCAAAGTTGTAAATCCATGGTTGCATTACCCAGTTAAGATGGTATGTTTCTACAGAGTGATACATAAAAATAGATACAAAGTAATAGGTTTATATACATCTATTTATTTAAGCTTACAGCTATTTCAGATATGCATTTGGGTTCATTTGATCAATCAACCAATTTATCAACTGAAAATATAAAGAACCTATTTTTTTTTTTATTACCCACAAGGGGCTACACATAGAGGGGACAAACGAGGACAGACAAACGGATATCGACCCCAGTGCGTAACTGGTACTTATTTAATCGACCCCGAAAGGATGAAAGGCAAAGTTGACCTCGGCGGAATTTGAACTCAAAACGTAGCGGCAAATGAAATACAGATATGCATTTCGCCCGATGTGCTAACGTTTCTGCCAGCTTGCCCTCATAATATCTTCCTCAGGGCCAAAACATATCAATTGCCAAAGAAAAAGAAGAAAAGAAAGAGGATGGAATTTGGTCAGTGTAATGGGTTATAATCACATACATTTAACTAAGTATCCATATTCATCGAACATCCAATGTTAAGCAAAGGGACAAAAAAATACTTCTACCACACAGCTAAACAGGTTTGTTTTAGTGTTTTCCTTACCACAAGTAGTTTTACTGTGCACCGAGGCACAAATTTGGATACATCTATACACAGCACAAAATACACATATTTTGAAGCTTTCTTTATAAGAGTTTTCCACCCCTAGGCAAAAGAACCCATGAAATGAGTTATTCTGCACTTGATGATGCCAGAAAATTATCACCTCACTAACATGTGCATGTGTACACGCGCACACACATACACACACACGAGAAAGGCATATATATATGCACACACATACACACACACGAGAAAGGCATATATATATGCACACACATACACACACACGAGAAAGGCATATATATATGCACACACATACACACACACGAGAAAGGCATATATATATGCACACACATACATACACATTGACACGATGAGGAAGCTCAGAGAAGACATGAGAAAAGTTTTGTTGGCTGATCTCAGGAAAGGGAACCCTATGAAGGAGATGGCAAAAGAAAGTAACAAGCGGAGAAATGAAACAGATGGTGGAAAAAATATGATGTATTATATAAATATATGTTTATGTGTGTGTGTGTGTATCATACTCTTTACTCTTTTACTTGTTTCAGTCATTTGACTGCGGCCATGCTGGAGCACCACCTTTAGTCGAACAACTCGACCCCGGGACTTATTCTTTGTAAGCCCAGTACTTATTCTATCGGTCTCTTTTTGCCGAACCGCTAAGTGACGGGGATGTAAACACACCAGCATCGGTTGTCAAGCAATACTAGGGGGACAAACACAAACATACACGCACACACACACATATATATACATATATACGACGGGCTTCTTTCAGTTTCCATCTACCAAATCCACTCACAAGGCTTTGGTCGGCCCGAAGCTATAGAAGAAGACACTTGCCCAAGGTGCCATGCAGTGGGACTGAACCCGGAACCATGTGCTTGGTAAGCAGGCTACTTACCACACAGCCACTCCTGCGCCTATATATACTGCACTTTTTTCTTAAAAAGATGTCCTGAAGCATCAATGAAAACAAAATTCAGTTTCTCATAATATTTTGACAAACACTTCACAAATATATTTAAGTGCAGGTGTAGCTGTATGGTAAAAAGCTTGCCTCCCAACCACATGGTTCCCAGTTCAGTCCCACTGTATGACACCTTGGGCAAGAGTCTTCTACTATACGAGGTCTGATCAATAAGTAGTTGTCATAGCACACTGACCAATTGTAGCGGGTATGATTCTGGGCCACTACTTCTGGTCTGATCTGATCTGAGGGTGGCCCTTAAAAGGACGGTTATTGCAATTAGATCCGACCCAAGAATAGTCCTAAAAAGGACGGTTATTGCAATTAGATCCGATCCAAGAATAGTCCTAAAAAGGACTGTTATCGTAATTAGATCGGGTCTGAGAGTAGTCCTAAAAAGGACGGTTATCGCATTCAGATCAGACTTGAATTAGCCCTGAAAAGGAATGTGGTTGTAATCAGCAAAACTGGACAGACGAAAGCAGTAGTTGAAAGGACGAGCAGACAAGAGGATGTGCAGATTAGTTATGGTTCAGTTCAGTCCATTATCACTGAAGATTTAGGTACGAGATGCATATCTGCCAAGTTTGTACCAAAACTGCTTTCAGCTGACCAAAAGGACACTTGGGTTTCACTAGCACAAGATCTCCTTGATTGTGTTAAGAATGATGAAAACTTTGCGTAGGCCTCTGGGTTGGTATTGCCAAGCTACTGGCAAAATTTGACACAGATTCTCTACTCAACTTTGTCCGTCATGGTCAACGCAATGATTACATGCTACACACCTTCCTTCCAAGCACTGCTGTAAACAGTGGAAGTAAGCTAGAACATTAAAAGTTAGTGTGTACGTACAGTAGAGTTCAAGGTCAATTTGTGTCAAGTGGCTTCACTCTGCGTGCTTTAGCTTCATTACTATGGTAACAGTCCAGATACTTAGCAATCAGACCACATAGCCTCAACTATATATATATATATATATGATCTTTTCTGCCTTGCAAGTTGTTGGGCAACCTTACTAGCGTTAGTGGCACAAGAAAAGCACCCAGTACACTCTGTAAAGTGGTTAACATTAGGAAGGACATCTAGCTGTAGAAACCATGCAAAAGCTAACACTGGAAGCTGATGCAGCCTTGTAGCTTCCTGAATCATACTAAACTGTCTAACCCAAGCCAGGATAGAAACAGAAATTTGAGGATGATAATGATATAGTGTTTGTGTGTGTGTAGTGTGCATATGTATGTAGATAGAGAGACATAAAAAATGTATACATATTCCTTTGTTTCGATTCCCAGACCAAGCTTTGTGAGTGTTTATTGAGTGAAAACACCTAAAGCTCTATATGAGGTTCCGGCAGGGTGTAGTGGCAAACCCTGCTGTACTCTTTCACCACAACTTTCTCTCACTCTTTCTTCTTGTTTCTGATGTACTTGTATTTCAAAGGGCTAGCATTGTCACACTCTGTGTCACGCTGAATCTCCCTGAGAACTACGATAAGGGTACACGTGCCTCACAGCGTAACAACCGTATTTCGTATGTCGTTACGCTGTGAGTTCAAATTCCGCCGAGGTCGACTTTGCCTTTCATCCTTTCGGGGTCGATAAATTAAGTACCAGTTACGCACTGGGGTCGATGGAATCGACTTAATACTTATGTCTGTCCTTGTTTGTCCCATCTATGTTTAGCCCCTTGTGGGTAATAAAGAAATAGGTACACATGCCTGTGGAGTACTCAGCCACTTGCACGTTAATTTCATGAGCAAGCTGTTCCGTTGATTCGGATCAACTGGAACCCTTGTCATAACTGATGGAGTACCATGATCCATATTACACACATACATTCATATTCTTTCATACTTTTCCTGGTTTCACTGGAGGGCAGTCATCGAGGCTTCAAGTCAATAGCCTTCAGAAATATATATTTTCAATCTGGTGCTTATTTTATTGATTTATATCTATTAAAGCACTGGTTTACATAATGGAATACAAAATAAACAACAGCTTTTTTAGATCAGTGTAAACATAAACAAATACACAAATTTGGCAGGCTTCAGCACAGTTTTTTAGTACCAAATTCCATTCACAGAGCATTGCTCAAATTCAGGCCATACTGCAGAATTCTTGCCCAAGATGCAGTGCCGCACACACACACACATGTATGTATATGTATATATATATATATATATATATATATGTACATAAATACTAACACACACATACATAAGAAAAAGAGAGAAAATTAAATTAGGAATGAAAGGAGAATAATGAGAAAGAAAACTAAAACAGTTGCTAAGTACTTCACTATCAGTTAATAGATTATGTATCTGATGAATGTACTGACTTATACACACATTCATTCATTCCTTTGACTTCTCTCTCCACACACATTCATGTGTTTATATCTGTTTCTTTATTGCCCACAAGGGGCTAAACATAGAGGGGACAAACAAGGACAGACAAACGGATTAAGTCGATTACATCGACCCCAGTGCGTAACTGGTACTTAATTTATCGACCCCGAAAGGATGAAAGGCAAAGTCGACCTCGGCGGAATTTGAACTCAGAACGCAACGACAGACGCGTTCTGAGTTCAAATTCCGCCATGGTCAACTTTGCCTTTCATCCTTTCGGGGTCGATAAATTAAGTACCAGTTACGCACTGGGGTCGATGTAATCGACTTGGCAGACATGTGTCTCATACCCAAATCTTCAGTAATAATGGACTGAACTGAACCGTAACTAATCTGCACATCCTCTGATTTGAAGGTGAGTGTGCCAAATGGCTTCACTCTGAGTGCTTTAGTTTCGTTACTATGACAACAGTACTTATTGGTCATGTGTTTATATCTATCTGTCTATCTATCTATATAAATGCACACGCACACAAGCTTACATATTTGCATGAAGTAAAAAATGTATTGTGCATGTGCATATTAAATATTAAGTCTAATTGCACAGGTTTAGTGATGTCAAGAGAAAATGGAGGAAGCTCTACTTAGCTGAATGGGAAGTTAGTGGGTGTTATTTGTTTGGTGGCGATAATGAAATCTAGTGTTGCAATAAATGCTTGTCAGAGTGTCTGCCTTTTTGCAAAATCTCAGATCTTGCATTTAAAAGGTTAGCGTAACTATGCTAGGTATTCAAGAACGATGTTGTTTTCAGCTGTCCATAGATCTCAACTTCTATTTCCTGTTTCCAAGTGGTCTCAGTCTCTTTATGATTTTTCAGTTGATATAGTCAAAGTTCCTTTCAATCAACAAATGTAATGAATTTCTTTACACTTCACTTTTGTGTCTATCTAAAATTGAGAATATGGTTAAAGTACAACAGTCATACTTATAAAGTGTATACTACTTAAAGGTTTGGTGGTGCTGACCTCTGCTTCATATATGACTGCCATGTAGTGAATGAATGAACTTATCTTTTTATTTCTGAATGTATACTTAACATTAGCTAATTTGGGTGGCTTTTGAGTTACCAGATCCTTCATGTAGTCAGAGGAGCGTTAACTTAAGGTTTCCCCTATTGAATAATTTCTTATATTTATGGCTAGTAGGGGAATACTTATCACTTAACCCTTTCGTTACTCTATTTATTTTGAGATGCTCTGTGTTTCTTTCAATTACTTTAAATATAACAAAGAATTTAGTAAAATAACTTAGTTACCATTCAGCTTGTATTAGGAACATAAATTGTGATGAAGGTTTGGTGGAAGATATTAATTTAAAACTTATGGAAACAAGACATTTGTACAACAGAGCCAGAGCCGGTTTCAGCCGGGTTGGTAACGAAAAGGTTAGTACAACAGTCATACTTATAAAGTGTATACTACTTTAAGGTTTGGTGGTGCTGACCTCTGCTTCATATATGACTGCCATGTAGTGAATGAATGAACTTATCTTTTTATTTCTGAATGTATACTTAACATTAGCTAATTTGGGTGGCTTTTGAGTTACCAAATTCTTCATGTAGTCAGAGGAGCTTTAACTTAACCCTTTTGTTACCAACCCGGCTGAAACCAGCTCTGGATCTTCAATATAAATGTCTTGTTTTCATAAGTTTTGAATTAAAATCTTCCACCAAATCTTATTTGCAATTTATGTTCCTAACACTAGCTTAATGATAACGAAGTTATTTTACTAAATTCTGTGTTATATTTAAAACAATTGAAAGAAACACAGAGCATCTCTAAATAAATTCAGTAATGAAAGGGTTAAGGTTTCCCCTATTGAATAATTTCTTATATTTATGGCTAGTAGGGAAATACTTATCACTTAAAGTTAAAATATTCTAAGCAATCATGAACTTATACATATCTACAAATGTGTGTATGCATGTCTTTTGGTAATGTTTTCCTGGAGGGAACTCCAAAAGTGAATATTGTACCTAAAATTAACAGTGACACAAAAATATTATCAATTCTATTATAGTGTGTGTGTGTGTGTGTGTGTGAGTTATACTTAGAAATATTTTCACAGAAATACATACAGATAAACAACTGGGGTTGAAATTATATTAAATGATTGACAGGCTGACTGATTAAACGAAGCTGCTGACATAGAATTTTTTACACATTTACCTTCACCATTCCTCTTCCTCCTCCACAACAACAACAACAACAACAACTACATGTACCATTGACAACTAAACCCAATAACAATAAATCACATCAAAATTAATAATAAAAAAATCCGACATTCCTTTATAGTTTTCAATACTATCCACCAACAACATCACTATTTCCACCAGCCGGCCAGCCAGCCCCAAACTTCCAGTGTTACTACTGTACAGTGCAATGCCACCAACCGACCCCAACATATTCAGATTAGCAGCCAAAAAGCTAATAGTTTTATTAAATCTCTGACATAAATTACTCTGAGAGGCCTCAAAGCAAAGAGGGTGATTTCTAATAACTGTTTCAAATAAATCATTCAGAATGAAAAAGTATTTCTTAATTTACTTTGTAAATTACAGACAGTTGGAAATGTATTCTGTGTGTGTGTGTGTGTGTGTGTGAGAGAGAGAGAGAGGAAGAGAGAGAGAGAGAGAGAGAGAGAGAGAGAGAGAGAGAGAGAGAGAGAGAGAGAGAGAGAGAGAGAGAGAGCATACTGAAATGTACTGGAAACACAGAGAAAAGTTTTGCCAACCTAATGTGGTAGTACCGCTTGGGACAAATGCTACTGTTGTTTAGCCCTAGGAGACATCGTCTCCAGCTGGCTATACGACACATGATTTGTGTCCTTATATTTTCGAAAGGGGGAGTTTAGCACCCCCACCCAGCACAAAGCAGCATCTGTGGACACATGGTTTCAAGGTTATTCCTTTTTGTCGGCACAGAATAACTGTTTGGCTGAGATGGTGTTGTTAAACACTCATTCGAAAGGATAATTTCCTAAGTGACACACAGTCATTGATCTAATAAATATTACTTAGAAAAGTTGTTTTATTCTTTTATTCTTTTACTTGTTTCAGTCATTTGACTGTGGCCATGCTGGAGCACCGCCTTTAATCGAGCAACTCGACCCCGGGACTTATTCTTTTGTAAGCCCAGTACTTATTCTATCGGTCTCTTTTGCCGAACCGCTAAGTAACGGGGACATAAACACACCAGCATCGGTTGTCAAGCAATGCTAGGAGGACAAACAGAGACACAAACACACGCACGCATATATATATATATATACATATATACGACGGGCTTCTTTCAGTTTCCGTCTACCAAATCCACTCACAAGACTTTGGTCGGCCCGAGGCTATAGTAGAAGACACTTGCCCAAGGTGCCATGCAGTGGGACTGAACCCGGAACCATGTGGTTAAGATGTTGAAGTTAAGACAAATGCTTAAAAGCAGAATGCTGAAAACCCAAGTGCTTATACAAAGAGAAGAAAGAGCTATCTAGGTGACAACAAAAATCCTGGAAAAACAATATCCTAAGATTACAATGCATATTTAAAAAACAAAAATCAGTCATGCTCGCAGAGAAGTAGATTCCAGAAAGTCTAAACTCAAATTCAATGTTTGTCTAATCAAGCCTTTTTTACATGCTCACAATTGTCAACCAGAGATGTGTATTAAAATATCTGACGAATAAATCTAACTAAAAATTAAATGGTTTGCACCTGTAAGAAAACTGAATTTTTTTCCCCTTTAACAATTTCTGTTGTAACATAAATATTCACCTTGTATCCCGTCACCAACACAGAGCTGTGTCTATAGCTAAGACACATCACTCACAATAACCAAGTACAGTTCTCTCTGAGTAGCAGAGTAAATCCTTTAATTGAACAATGCAAGCATTACATCAATTTAAATACAGTGCTATCTTCAGTTGCAAAAAACACATGGATTTTCAACAGACAAGTCTACTCTGGTGCAAACATAGGTTTGGGTTTGATCTGAAGAGAACTCAAAAACCTTGGTGCAGTTTCTTATGGCTGCAGCTTAAATCCCCTCTCAACCAATTTCAGGGAGTCTGAACTGCTTTAGTCCCTGATTCAACTACAAAAAAATTAATGTAACTCTAAAAAAAGTACTACGCCAGTGGTACACCTCAGCTTTATAACTAGCAACATAATTAAATAGGTTTTGTTAGGCGGCGAGCTGGCAGAACCGTTATCACACCGGGCGAAATGCTTAGTGGTATTTCGTCTGCCGTTACGTTCTGAGTTCAAATTCCGCCGAGGTCTACTTTACCTTTCATCCTTTTGGGGGTCAATAAATTAAGTACCAGTTACCCACTGGGGTCGATGTAATCAACTTAATACCTATGCCTGTCCTTGTTTGTCCCCTCTGTGTTTAGCCCCTTGTGGGTAGTAAAGAAATAGGTTTTGTTAGCTAACAGTGCTGAGAAAGAATTGGATATTGGGTTGATAAGCCAATCTTTGAAGAACACAACATAAGTGAAGTCTGTGTATATATAAAAAGCTAACAAGATGAAATAGGATAAAAGGATTCACTAGTGTTAAGCAAATGAGAATAATGGTAACAGTTTTCTTTCTTGTTGTGTATCCTTAATCAGCCTTGAACAGACATATGACCAGGAAGTAGATGAATATTTAGGCATGGTCTATAGGTATTCTGTATAAGGCAAGATTTGAAATCAGAACAAAGCAGTTTAGGCCAGCATATAATCAGTAGCAGAAATGACTGTCAATGTTTAATTTAAGCATAAGGCTAGTAATTTTAGAGGGAGATGGTTAATGAATTACATTGATCCTAAGTTTTCTGATACCATTGACTATAGCAGGTTTTGAATTCAGAATGTAATAAACAGGAACAAATACTGCAAGGCATTTCCCGCCAACACTTTAACCAGTTTTAGTCAGCTTGCCAATAAATTCTGACACTGGAACAATTTTGCAGGTGAGCGGAATAGAGTCAATTAACCCTATGAGAGATAAAAGGTCATCAGACTTGGCAAGATTTGAAATCAGAACAAAGCAGCTTAGGCCAGCATATAATCAGTAGCAGAAAATTAATAATAATAATGATAGAAGAAGAAGAAGAAGAATTGAACAAAATCTAAAAAAAAAAAAAAAAAAAAAAAAAAGAAGAAAGAATGATGAAAGGAAAATCATTCCTAATAAAGATTCATGATAAAAGAAATAAATTTTCAAATAGATATAAAAGTCCTTGTGCAACCAACTGTATAAGTAAAAGAATTTAATTAAATATATAGCATGGTATGTTGCTAAGATTTGAACCTATATTAAAATTTTCATAGAGAAAAAAATATTTCTTTTTTACTTAATAAATTTAGCCGTTTTAGTGTGATTTTTCTTCTAACAATAGACTCAGCTGCCTATATCAGTCACATGAATAGTAAAATATATTTTCAAAGTAAGTTGATAAAATGAGAGGAATCATGATGATGGAGAGAGAGAGTATAATAAATGCAGCTATACTGAAGAAATGTCTATGTTAGCAACCCAGTTAATCTCTCTCTCTCTCTCACTCACTCACTCACTCTCTCTCTCTCCCTCCCTCTCTCACACACACAATCTTGTTTTGTGTAAGATGAAATAAGACAGATTTAATTAAAATATGAGGGATTTTTTCTTTTTAAGTACGATACTCTCCATAAATCAAACAGATGACCAAAGGTTGATACAAAATAATATATTCTAGATTCTTTTAAACTAAAACTTTGCTAAGTATTTAGAACACAAAAGATGCATCTTGCAGCTGTTGAGTACCAGAATCAATCACAGGAACAATATCCATGTGATATATTCAAAATTGGGTTGATATTTTTTTCCAGTGTTATTGATTGAAGAAAGAAAGAAAAATTCTAAGATAAACTTGCACAGCATGAAAAGGGAAAATACACGACAAACATTCAAATGTTTAGAATATGTTATTCTTTTGCTTGTTGTTCTTTTACTTTATATTTTTATTTTCATAAGTGCTCCTTTGATGAAGTCTCTCAATCTTTTAAGTAATTAAAATTGTGTTACTTTCTAACAATGGTTAATATGGTCCAAGGCATATGCCTGAAATGAAAAGAAACATGTTGGGATGGCCACAGCTGGAACACCTATAACCCTTCGACATTCCGATTACTCTATCAAATGTAATACTTATCCGGTCACATTGCTTTGAACTAATCATGCATTACCTTGTAGCTTCGAGATTTCAATGATATGATTGTTTGGACATAAAACAGGTAGGGTATTTGGGCTGGATATGGCCAGATTAAATGTTAAAGGATTAATCCAAGACCTTGCTCAGTTAGGGCTGACATTGGTTATGACAAAGAACTAATACTGATTTCAAATTTTGGCACAAGGCTACCAATTTCAGTGAAGTCAATTACATTGGCCTCAATATTCAACTGGTACTTATTTTATTGACCCTGAAAGGATGAAAGGCAAAGTCGACCTTGGTGGGATTTGAACTCAGAACATGGAGACAGATGAAATGCTGCTAAGCACTTTACTCTTTTACTTGTTTTAGTCATTTGACTGCGGCCATGCTGGAGCACCGCCTTTAGTCGAGAAAATCGACCCCGGGACTTATTCTTTTTGTAAGCCCAATACTTATTCTATCAGTCTCTTTTGCCGAACCGCTAAGTGACGGGGATGTAAACACACCAGCATCGGTTGTCAAGCAATGCTAGGGGGACAAACACAGACACACAAACACATACATATATATACATATACATATATACGACAGGCTTCTTTCAGTTTCCGTCTACCAAATCCACCCACAAGGCATTGGTCGACCCGGGCCTATAGCAGAAAACACTTGCCCAAGATGCCACGCAGTGGGACTGAACCCGGAATCATGTGGTTGGTTAGCAAGCTACTTACCACACAGCCACTCCTGCGCCTACGTTTTTTTTTCGGTGGTTTTGCTTACGTTTATAAAGAAACAAGTGTGAAACTACCAGTGTATTTCACCAGAAACAAATGGAAGAAAGTAGATAACTACGAAACCAGTCACTATGTAATCACTTGAAATGTGCATACTAAATGACAGGTATGAATGGCCAGTCATTAGTTCTATCTCCCAATGGCAGATGGCTTGGAACATGACAACTCCTCTAACCCATGCCACAGCATGGAATGAATGTAAAATGGCCATGACACGTATATGTAATATGTGTGAGTGTATTTACACACGAATGAATATATGATGTAATAAATGAAAGAACAGAGACAACATCGGGCACCCCTCCCAACAAAGTGCCGGTGGTATAATCAAGGCGGCGAGCTGGCAGAAACGTTAGCACGCCGGACGAAATTCTTTGCGGTATTTCGTCTGCCGTTACGTTCTGAGTTCAAATTTCGCCGAGGTCAACTTTGCCTTTCATCCTTTCGGGGTCGATTAAATAAGTACCAGTTACGCACTGGGGGTCGATATAATCAACTTAATACCTATGTCTGTCCTTGTTTGTCCCCTCTATGTTTAGCCCCTTGTGGGTAATAAAGAAATAGGTATAATCAAATAAACTCTTAAGTGAGTAGTATTAAAGATGATATCAAGGCAGAGAAACCATATCCAAAATGGGATATACAAGCATCACATGGTCCCTAATCTGTTTCATAGGGTAGTTTTTCCAAAGGACAACTGACATGGATTATGTTGACTCATTATATCAGCATATAAAAAGGGACATTAAATGACTATAATACATATATAAAATATGTTTATTACACATGCAAATACACTAGAGAGGGTGAATAGCCTATGTATGTATATGCAAGCAATATGGCTGCATCTTTGTCAATTCCATGTTTGATGTAGTCTCAGTTTTGTCATTGTTATTACTGATTTCTGGTCTCACTGAGGAAACAAGGAGCTGGGAATTGTGGCAATTTACTGTACTTGAAAAGACATGTGAAGCTAAGTAAGATTGCCGTCTTCCTTTCAAATGCCAATGTCACATGACCTGTGCTGGTGTTGCGTAAATGCACCCATGCTGGTGGCACGTAAGAGGCACCCAGCCTACTCTGTTAAGTGGTTGGCATTAGGAAAGACACCCAGCTGTAGAAATCATGTCACAACAGACATTTGGAGTTTGGCCAGCTCCATATCAAACCATACAACCCATGCCAGCATGGAAAATGGATGTTAAACTAGGATGATGAATGTGCTTTTAGGCTTGAAATCTGTAGAATGTGTTGGTTGCATTCCTGTTCAGGCCAAATGATTATTGGAATTGTAAACAAATATACATAGATGTCACATATGCATAACATATGTATAGTTTTTTTTATATCCTAATACTCATTAAAGGCTGCAATCCATTAGATACACATATAGTCAGCCAATGAAAAGCACTAGTTAAGCTGCTCATTCTTCGCATAAATACTAGATACATTGTGGAGGCGCAATGGCCCAGTGGTTAGGGCAGCGAACTTGCGGTCGTAGGATTGCGGTTTCGATTCCCAGACCGAGCGTTGTGAGTGTTTATTGAGCGAAAACACCTAAAGCTCCACGATGCTCCGGCAGGGATGGTGGTGATCCCTGCTGTACTCTTTCACCACAACTTTCTCTCACTCTTACTTCCTGTTTCTGTTGTACCTGTATTTCAAAGGGCCGGCCTTGTCACTCTCTGTGTCATGCTGAATATCCCGAGAACTACGTTAAGGGTACACGTGTCTGTGGAGTGCTCAGCCACTTACACGTTAATTTCACAAGCAGGCTGTTCCGTTGATTCGGATCAACCGGAACCCTCATCGTCGTAACCGACGGAGTGCTTCCATCCATCTATATTATACCCCACCCCTGTACACACTTTCAAATGATGGAATATTTTAAGTGCTTCTTTTTTAAATTGTATTTTTAAATAAAATAATTGAACAGTGTACTAACTGACATAATTTCAAGGAGCAGCAAAAGAATAGTGGGAGGGGGAACACACAAAAAAAACCAAAAAAAACCAACAAGCAAGGAATAATCAAGGAGAGTCAGCTTAGAGCAAATAAATAAATCAATCAATAGACAGGTGAAGTTCTCACTGGCTTAGAGTTTGTGCTATTATTGAAATGGTTTCTTCAACCAACAAGCTAACTTGTCTCATGTTCCAGCTCAGAAGGATCAAAGTGCAATATAAGGCGAAGGAGAAAAGGAAGGTGGTTGGGCAGGAAAAAAAAATGAACATATATTAATTGGAGTATAATGAATTAAAGTGATTTTTCCAATGCCAGTTGGTAATTTAAATAGGAAACAACTCTACAGTTTCAAGGGAAACCCTCTGTAAATAGAATATTAAAAGAGAAAAAAATCAATCTGAGAAGCACAAACGAACACATAAATACAACAAAGTATTTCTGGCATCTCAGATTGTAAAATGCAGGGGAGTGCATAAAGCAGCGAAATGCATGGAATCGGCACAAAGGGAAACTCTGCATAATGTGAACTGTGCATGATTTGAGCATTTGTGATAATGGGGGGAAGTGAGAGAAATCCTGCTAAAAAGAGAAAAATTAATACAGCAAAATAGAACCATTCTAAATTTGATGCTTTTTGTGGTCTTTTGCAAGAGAAACCACTAACTGCCATTTACATTCAATGAAATCATGCCAAGCTCAGCTGAATCAACAGATTTCAAAAGTCACCTGCAGATAACATTTTTTTTCTCTATTTCTAACTTGGCCAATAGAAATTACTACAGATGAAAATGGCTCCAAGTAAAATATTCCAGAATAGAACAATAGAGACAACAGAAATAAATAAATAGAAAAAAAAGAAAAAGAAAAACAGTACAAAAGAATTCTTTACAAACCATTTTAATCCACTCATTTTCCATTTGGAAAACAACAGATAAATTGAAAGCAATTTACTAAGATAAATTAGAGACAATTTAAGCAAAAAGCATTTGATTATTAATTTTTACATTCTGCATACTAGATTAAAAATATCCAAAGAAACAATTCTAAATGAGATTTTGCATTAATGTAAAATTAGCTAAGGAAAATAAATTTTTAATTGTCCAGAAAAACAATCAAGGCATTTATCATTTTGAGAGAAAGGAAATTTTAATAAAAGATCAAGTTGAGATTAAAAATAATTTCAGATGAGATATGTATAAACAGGCAGAAGTATTGGTTATCCTGATAATGGTAACAATACCCAAAGTATACAAAGAAGTAAATAATTTCTTCAGGAGCTTTTACTAAAATACAGCTATTAATGAAATATATCCTCCTCAAAAATAATTAAAAGTCAGTTATTATTTACTTTTTTAAAATCAAAACTATTGAAAAGCATGAGAAATATGACCACCACTACAATCATGTTATTATCAAGATAGATTTTATTTTTCAGTTATTCAGCCACTAAGGAATAAAAAGGTTGTTTCATAAAGCAAAGGTTGTTGGTGTAAATACAGTAAAATTAATAATTCAAACTGAATCACTATTACAGTTAGGATCTAAGTTAAAGTACATTACTTCCCTCAACTGACAAAGCTGAAAACCCCCACCAAAAAAACCCAGATGCCACATATACTTCACCACTAGATAACACCTTTCCCAAGTGAGAGGATTTGATCTTAGCACCAATGAGTGAAACGCATACTCTTTTACTCGTTTCAGTCATCTGACAGCGGCCATGCTGGAGCACCGCCTTTAATCGAGCAACTCGACCCCAGGACTTATTCTTTAGTAAGCCCAGTACTTATTCTATCGGTCTCTTTTGCCGAACCGCTAAGTAACAGAGACATAAACACACCAGCATCGGTTGTCAAGCAATACTAGGGGGACAAACACACACACACAAACGCATATATATATACATATATACGACAGGCTTCTTTCAGTTTCCGTCTACCAAATCCACTCACAAGGCTTTGGTCGGCCCGAGGCTATAGCAGAAGACACTTGACCAAGGTGCCACGCAGTGGGACTGAACCCGGGACCATGTGGTTGGTAAACAAGCTACTTACCACACAGCCATGCGGCATTCTATACTAATGTTCTTTTATATCTCTATGACTTCTATTTTGGAGATAAACGATTAGCATCTAAGAAAGATGACTGTTACATTCAGTATTTAAATTGGAAGAAGTTCCTTTGCAAACTATCTCCCTTTTTTCTTTACTTGCTTTACTACACTGCCAATGAACCAGATGAAATAATAAAGATGAAATATGAACCCAAGAAAATTCTTTGGTTAAAGATGACAAGGAATTAGATCAAAGGCATTGAAAAACTATTGTCCATCCAAGAGTATGTTTGTTTCACTGGCTGTTTATAATTATTCTTAACTATTTTGATTATTTTTCAATCTCAACTATGTGATTTTAGAAATCATTTGATTCAAACAAGATTTGGTTTGTATAATCTTAAAAGTTTTTCACAACACAGAGTTTTTAACTAGAAGATTGATTTGTTAATTTATATTTGGTAAATAGTTAACTTTCTGGACACAAATGATGATGATGATCTGGATATCAGAAAATAAGTGAGCAAATTAAAAGGAATGTGTGTGTGTGTGTGTGAGAGAGAGAGAGAAATAGTCAATTACAAATTAATGAAACAATGATGGAAATCTCACACATCAGAAATTCATAAGTCCATGGTCCAATTAAGCTTTCAACATCCTATTAACAGCAGTCTAACACCATTCAACAATCTTTATCACATATAACCATTAGATTAAGCAAAGTAAAGACACGATGGACACACACACACACAGATAAAATGTAACTCTCATCAGTGGAGAAATTTTCATTATATGAAGGATGGTTCTGAATAGTAATAATTACTTTCAATGAGAGGATGTTAAAATTGCTTTTACACTTTATCTAGCTTCATAAAAGTAAATGGGATGGAAACAGTATTTGGTTGAAAACTGTTGTTTTCTATTGGGATTTTAGCAACAACATCCTGACATTTCATCAACTGAGGACAAAAGAAACTATGTGCTAATTTGCTAAAAGCCAGACTAAAAATAAAATCCACACACACACAAAAGCCGAATTCATTTTGTTATTAAAGAAGCTAAAGTTGCATATATAATTATAGCAAAATTGATACCATAGCAACAAATTGAAATTGAACTGACACAAGTGTTCTGGGAATAGATGTGCTCAATACTATGCATTTATAATAATATGTGTGTGTGTGCGTGTGTATGTGTATGTATATATATATGACAAATTGATGAATATATACATACATACAGAGAGAGTGAAGGAGAGACAAGGATTTTAAATATCACTCCACAGATTGCAAAAGCAAAGTGCAGTCTCCAAGAATGTAAAGCAAGATAGATTGGTGAGAATACGGTGCAGATGGCATGGACTGCACAATAGATATACTCTACATTGTTAGACAATACCTGCACGGACCAGCAGGCACAGTTGATGGGAATTGATATAGATAAGGCTTCAGTCAGTATCCATGGTCTATGTAGAAAGGATGGATGTCCCCTTACCCAGGCAAAACAGTGGGCAAGACAATGGATGCCACGATGAAATTGGGGCTGAAGAAAATAGTCAAACATTATAGAACATATTTTAAGTCAGGAAATAACTAAGTTGATAAAGTATTTAAACGAATGATATACAAATATAACTAAAAAATTAAATTTTTAAAAAATTTCAATTGTAATTAGTATACATTCATTAATATTTGAACTTAAATATCATTAATCAGACATTCACTCACACATGTAAATATAATAAACAGAACTAATTGCCTGACTTCTTAGTTGATATTCAGTCAATGAGGGTAAATCTTAATGTGGTAATGAAAGCAATTCTCTAAGCTATATCTATTTCAGCATTCATCACATATACAGTGTCCACATTGTTCTATGGTGGTAAACTACTACTCTTGCTCTGATAGCTATTTACGACTAAGCTACTACTCTGATAGCTATTTACAGCGAGGTGGTTTTGGTAAGTAGAAGTATCTTTAAAATGGTAATGATGGAGCACAAACAATAGTCATTACTGAATATTAACCATTTATCTGTTGTTGATTGACAAAATTGTAAAATGTAATGTTAAAAACAATTTAATCTATTATTATTTTTTAAAATTCAAATTTACACAGTACTTTGTAAGAAAAGAAAAAAAGGCACTAACAGCTATATATAAATATTTGTTTTTTTTGTGTTGAAAACCAAACAGATGACCTCTTTTTGGCTTGTGATAAGATTTACTGGCACTTATAAGTTAATTGGCTAATATCTTTTAATTGCAATGCCTACATCTTCTCATATAAAAACCCTGTGGCACAATCAGTGAAGGCTTAGATTCAAAAAGAATTTATTTGTCCACGAATGTAGCATGAGGAAACACATAGACCCAGCTTTCATCAAGATGACAGTGCCATTGATAGACTAAAGATTCACAGATTTTAAGAAATGTCTCAAATATTATGTTATTCAATCTTAGGAAATATTCTAAGTCTGATAATTAATGAGGTTTAGCTTTATGAAAAAACTAAGTTCAAGTTTAATCCTCATAAGACAACAGGGCTGATCTTGGTGCTGCTATTTACTCTTTTACTTGTTTCGGTCATTTTGACTGCGGCCATGCTGGAGCACCGCCTTTAATCGAGCAAATCGACCTCGGGACTTATTCTTTGTAAGTCCAGTACTACTTATTCTATCGGTCTCTTTTGCCGAACCGCTAAGTGACGGGGACGTAAACACACCAGCATCGGTTGTCAAGCAATGCTAGGGGGACAAACACAGACACACAAACATACACGCACACATACATATATATATATATATGTATATACGACGGGCTTCTTTCAGTTTCCGTCTACCAAATCCACTCACAAGGCATTCGTCGGCCAGCAGCTGTAGCAGAAGACACTTGCCCAAGATACCACGCAGTGGGACTGAACCCTGAACCATGTGGTTGGTTAGCAAGCTACTTACCACACAGCCACTCCTGCGCCTATTTCTCAAGAATATATCTACATGGCCTTCTACATGGGATGGAGCCAGCCTACGTATGCATACCTTCCCTTCTTGGGACACAAAACTCTACTTGTGAAGACGTGTTGAGGCAAGTGAGGATCAGAATCGAAATCGATCAATGGAAATTGCGGATGTGCTACCAGTGCCGGTGGCATGTCGAAACTCTGCTTGTGAAGACCCATTGAGGCAAGTGAGGATCAGAATCGAAATCGATCAATGGAAATTGCAGATGTGTTACCAGTGCCGGTGGCATGTAAGAGAACTTTCCGTTTCGCGACCGTTGCCAGCACCGCCCCGTTTCGTGTCCGTTGCCAGCCTCGCCTGGCCCTCGTGCCGGTGGCACATAAAAAGCACCATCCGTTCGTGGCCGTTTGCCAGCTCTGTCTGGCACCAGTGCGGGTGGCACGTAAAAAGCACTCACTACACTCACGGAGTGGTTGGCGTTAGGAAGGGCATCCAACCGTAGAAACACTGCCAGATTTGACTGGGCCTGATGAAGCCTTCTGGCTTCACAGACCCCAGTAGAACCGTCCAACCCATGCTAGCATGGAAAACGGACGCTAAATGATGATGATGATGATATCTACTTTTCTTTATTGATTGAGATTCAGATCCTGTATTATACAACTTTTCATTTTCACAATTACTATTTTAACATTTGATAACAATGATTCAATTATCTTTAGCTAAAAGGTTGAAAAATTCCAAAATGGCAAAGATTTAGGTTTTCCAAAAGAAAATATATGATTTGAAAACTAATATAAAAATATTTACAATGCATACATTATTTCGAAAAGTAGACAAGTAATGAAACTAGAATTTTTAGAAAGAAATGACCACTATAAGCGTAAAGAAAATAATCAGTTAATGGTACTAACGAGTCTGAAAACACCAGTTTCCTTGTAATGTAGAACTGAATGGGATGAGATCAAGCAGTGAATATCATAATTATGTGGTCATTAATTTAGTATTTAATGTCCAGACTATTATTAAAAATCATATTTTTTAGGAATCTGCAACAGTATTGTTATTTAATCCAAAGTCAGTAATCAGGATGCAGGAAAACATATATATATATATATATGTGTGTGTATATATATATATATTATATATATATATATATATTACTCTTTTACTTGTTTCAGTCATTTGACTGCGGCCATGCTGGAGCACCGCCTTTAGTCGAGCAAATCGACCCCGGGACTTATTCTTTGTAAGCCCAGTACTTATTTTATCGGTCTCTTTTGCCGAACCACTAAGTTACAGGGACGTAAACACACCAGCATCAGTTGTCAAGCAATGCTAGGGGGACAAACACAGACACACAAACACACACACACACACATATATATATATACGACAGGCTTCTTTCCGTTTCCGTCTACCAAATCCACTCACAAGGCATTGGTCGGCCCGGGGCTATAGCAGAAGACACTTGCCCAAGATGCCACGCAGTGGGACTGAACCCGGAACCATGTGGTTGGTAAGCAAGCTACTTACCACACAGCCACTCCTGCGCCTATTTATAACTTAACCGTATGTACTTTATAAAATCTCTGACGAAGCCTAGAGAAACACCCAAGTACCTCAATTTCATCGACTTATTACTTCAGTCTACTGAAGGAATAAATGTAGAATGAGGTATTTTTGCCTCTTAGCTGATACAGCTGTAAGTTATTTTCTCAATTTATATTCCTCTGTGCTATATTTTAATAATTACTGGTATCTTTATATATTAATATATTTTATATGTAAAGCATAATATGTTATACATGAATGTATATTCTTGTAATTGTCATTTTAGTAAATAAATAAATAAGTTGACATAATATAATCTCTAAAAGTTGATGAACCACCTATTGATCCCCTCCATTTTCTAATTGCTTTCTCTATATATACACACACACACACATATATATATATACACATATGTATATGTACATATACACGTATACGTATATATACGTATACGTATATATACATATACATGTATATATACATATAATATATAAGTATATATACATACACACGTATATATATATATATATAAGTATATATACATACATATATATATATATACATATATATATATATATATATACCCACACATATATATACATATATAAACACACATATATACATATATCAATTAAAAACGTAATATATTTCGCTTGAAGCCAAATATAATACATTAAAGTTAGTTACGCATGCTAGATTCTTCAGCGAAAAAGCACCTGGTGGCAAGTCTTTAATTTATCTCCAGCCAAATGTAAGAAGGAAAAAGAATTGTTCTCTTTTCTTTTTTGAAAGAAAACTTCTTCGTACAAGCACGAGGATTTGGACTGTACCTTTTACGATAAGTATTGTTTTCATTTGTTTGTTTATTTTCCTTTAAGGTAAGCTAACATCTCAGTTACGATTTACGACGCCATCTTTGTTTACTTCTGAGAATAACTTTCTTTCAATTTCTGTTTCGCTTTCAATCTATCTTTCATTTCATCTCTATATAACTAATATTTAAAAATCCTTTTCATTTCTTTATTTTCCTGTAATTTAAGCTAACACCTGAGCTACAACTGAGTTAGAAATATAATCGTAATTAGTTTAGAATTATATATTTCTTTCATTTCCTCACTCTCTTCTCCCTTACATATATTCCCCCACTTCCAGCTCCTTTCTCCCTTCCTTTATCTCTCTTTACGCTTACTCTTTCCCTCTCTCTTGCATATCTTACTCTTTTTCTCATCTCTCTCCCTCCGTTTCATATCCTCCTCTTTTCTCATTTGCCCATTCTTCTCACTCCGTCTCTCTCACATCCTTCATCCTGTCTCTCCTTCACTCTGTCTCTCTTTCTCTTGCTATCCTCTCCCTCTCTCTGTTTCTCTTTCTCTTCCCCTCCTCTCCTTCACTCTGCCTCTCTTTCTCTTCCCCTCTTCTCCTTCACTCTGTCTCTCCGAGATGACCTCACACCCCAGGTCTTAATGACATACTCATGTGACACTTTAATTGTATACATAAGACAACATAATATAGTCATATGCAATACATATTGCCCACCGGGTGCCCCAAATCGCACAGGCAAGTTTGAAGATTGCCTCACAAGAATGAAAGAAATCCTCATGAATCTGGAACACCATGTGACCATATTTCTTATGGGTGATTTCAACTTCCCCAACGTCAAATGTCCGAAGGTCTCATACTCTCAGGAATGAATCATTGCAAGCAAGTACAGGTGAGTCCCTGCTCAACCTCACCAATGCCTTATTCATGGAGCAAGTTGTACTCAAACCAACTAGGGCGAATAACATTCTGGATCTCTGCTTCACAAACAATATGGACATCATTCATGATGTGAAAGTGACACCGACATTAGTCTCGGATCACAACATAATAGAGCTGTCTATGTTTGGGCCAAAAGTAACCAGAGACATACAGCCTAAAGGAAGCACCTGAAATCTCTCCAATCTGAACTTCCACAAAGCAGATTGGAAATCGATCCAAAAAGAGATCCTCAGAGAGGACTGGCCAAAATGTCTCTTCACACCAGACATTGACATGAAACTAGAATGTTTCATGTCTTCTGTGCAAGACGTATGCTAGAAATATGTCCCAGAGCACAAGGCCAAAACAAATAGGAGCAAGATTCCAAAAGAGAGGAAGATCCTCATGAGACGACAGACGAAGGTTTCAAATCGACTCAACCAACATCCCGCCTAAAAACAACACTGATAGAGATCGAAAAAAGCCTGCAACAATCCTATGTGAAGGAGAAAGCAGACAAAGAAGCCTGGGTTATAAAAAACATTAAGTCAAACCCAAAGGCCTTCTTTCATTATGCGAAAGAAACAGTTTCAGTACACTACAAGATAGGGACCTCTCCTCCAAAACGATGGCTCCCTCACAGACAGTCCAACTAAAATCAGTGAGATACTGAATGACCAGTTCAAAAGTGTCTTTACTCAACAAATCAAATGTGGACGTAATATACCTTGATTTTGCAAAAGCTTTTGACAAGGTGGATTATGGTATGATATGCCACAAACTGCGTGACCTCGGCATAGCTGGAAAACTTGGAGTGTGGTTACATGACTTCCTGAAAGATAGGAGTCAGGCAGCAGTGGTTAATGGAGCCACCTCTATGAACACACAAATAGTGAGCGGTGTTCCACAGGGCACTGTCTTGGGACCACTGCTTTTTATAGTGGCCCTCTCAGATATGCCCTCAAATGCCCGGATAGCTACTCTGGCAAGCTATGCAGACGATACGAAAGTCTTGCAGAAAATACAGAACCCCAGCGATGTTGCACACCTGCAGCAGGAGTTGGACTCAATCTACAGATGGGCTGAGGATAATAATATGCAGTTTAATGCTGAAAAATTCCAGGCCCTGCGCTACCAGCATCCAAAACTGAATATTAAACTTACAGGATACACCGGTCCACAGGGAATTTCAATCCCAGAGCCTAAGTCTGTGAGGGACCTGGGTATCGACATGAGTGATGATACCTCTTTCCAAGTGTATATTACCAGGATGGCGACAAAGTGCAGATGACTGGCTGTATGGATCCTAAGAACATTCAGAACCAGAGATAAGGAAACCATGATGGTCCTCTGGCGGACATTCGTCCTCAGCCACCTGGATTACTGCTCACAGCTATGGTCACCCACCAGTGTGAAATTAACAGCGGACCTTGAAGCAATCCAGAGAAGATTCACAAAGAAGATCGTCTCTTTGCAACAGCTCAGCTACTGGGAAAGGTTGAAACAGCTAAGACTCTACTCCCTGGAGAGAAGACGGGAGAGGTATGCAGTAATATATATCTGGAAGATCCCAGAAGGAATTGTGCCAAATTTTGGCATTGTAAGCTACACCAATGCTAGAATGGGGCGATACTGCATAGTGCCAAAGATCACAGCAATGCCATCATGCATCAGGACCAGCTACTGCAACAGCCTGGGTTTCAAGGGCCCACAGCTTTTTAATATTCTCCCAAAGAGTCTGAGGAACTTGCACAAAGTAGATGTAGCGGTTTTTAAATCAAAGCTAGACATCTTCCTGTCAAGAGTCCCAGATGAACCTACCTCACGGCAAGAGGTGCAAATGAGGGTAGCTATATGAAACTCCATTCTTCACCAAGTCCCACATATTAGAGGTGGCGCTTAGTAATAACAGTGTAGCACAAAATGGCAGTGCATCAGCAAGGCCACAGCTCTGAGCTGAAAAAAAAAAAAAAACTTAGAAAGGTTTTGGCCAGTATTGGCCCAGGCCATGTCTAACTTAATAGCACCACCTGGCGAAGTCTTTGAATTCAGGATTTGGGCACTAAGGCCCATTCGAGCAGAGAGTTATTGTTTATAGAGACATATCCGGGTGTGGGTGGTTTGTCCGGGACTGTTTGAAGGAATTTGTTCAAAGACTTCTTGAATTTTGTGTGGTCAGTTTCTTTTTTGACGTGTCCTGGTGTAATGTTGAAGAGAGCGGGTCCAGTTGAGGTGAAATAATTGTGCCGTATTGTTGTTATGTGATGCGATTTAGATTTTTGTTGTGGACGGATGGCACGTGGTCCAAGCCTTGGATGTATTTTGAAGGTGATGCCAACATCATTCGGACAGTGCTGATGGAATATTTTCCACATCATACAGATAATGTAGCGTTCACGGCGTCGTTGGAGTGAATACAGTTTCAGCTTCTCTAGTCTACCCCAGTAGTCAAGGTCTGACATGCCATCTATCTTTTTTGTGATTGACCTTTGGGGAGCTTCAATTCTCATAATATTTTGTTTTGTGTAGGGAGACCACACTGGACAGCAGTATTCAAGGTAGGGTCGGGCAAAAGTGGATAAGAGAAGGATCATGGTGTGGGAATCTCTCGAAGGTTCTGAGAATCCAGGAACACATTCTGCGGGCTATGTCAACTTTGCTGCTTATATGTGTAGCTCAGCTTATGTTGTTGTCCACAGTTACTCCAAAGTCTCTGATGTTACACATATATATATACTCTTTTACTTGTTTGTCATTTGACTGCGGCCATGCTGGAGCACCACCTTTAGTCGAGCATCGACCCAGAGACTTATTCTTTGTAAGCCTAGTACTTATTTTATTGGTCTCTTTTTTGCCGAACTGCTAAGTTACGGGGACGTAAACACACCAGCATCGGTTGTAAAGCGATGTTGGGAGGACAAATACAGACACACAAACATGTACATACATACATATATATATATATATATATATATATATATACATATATACGATGGGCTTCTTTCAGTTTCCGTCTACCAAATCCACTCACAAGGCTTTGGTCGGCCTGAAGTAATAGTTGAAGACATTTGCCCAAGGTGCCACGCAGTGGGACTGAACCCAGAACCATATGGTTGGTAAGCAAGCTACTTACCACACAGCCACTCCTGCATCTATATATATATATATATATATTATATATATATATATATATATACACACACACACACACATATATACATACACACACATATATATACACACACACATATATATATATATACACACACATATATGTGTATATATATATATATATAAATATATATATATATCTATACATATTTATGCATAGAACGTACACACACATCCCATATATATAAAGACATCACAACACCCATTTATCTCCCCCACCCCTCTGCCAAGGTAAGATCATGGATAACATCTGACCATAGTCAAACAACTGAGTAGTAGTTACAATAAAATGTGTGGAATAAATAATAACTTCCAGGAATTTTATGAGCAATAAAATATTTCTAGTAGATTATTTTTTATTGTGTACATTCTCTCTTTTACTGGTTTCAGTCATTTGACTGCGGCCATGCTGGAGCACCGCCTTTAATCGAGCAACTTGACCCTGGGACTTATTCTTTTGTAAGCCCAGTACTTATTCTATCAGTCTCTTTTGCCGAACCGCTAAGTAACGGGGACATAAGCACACCAGCATCGGTTGTCAAGCAATGCTAGGGGGACAAATACAGACACACGCACACACATATATATATACATATATACGACGGGCTTCTTTCAGTTTCCGTCTACCAAATCCACTCACAAGGCTTTGGTTGGCCCGAGGCTATAGTAGAAGACACTTGCCCAAGGTTCCACGCAGTGGGACTGAACCCGGAACCATGTGGTTGGTAAACAAGCTACTTACCACACAGCCACTCCTGCGCCTATTTTTTGTTTTTTGCTTAAATTTGTATCACAAATAGATTAGAAAGTAAATTAGTTTAGGCTCTGCAATCTATCTTAAAGTAAAGAAAACAACAAATCTAATTATTATTGTTATGTTAACTGGAATTGAATAAGTCACATTAATTACATTTCTATGGAGCTATGTCCTCTGAAGAGTGTGTTAATATACGTCAGCAATGAACTTCTGTTCACAGCTGAAAGAGAGCAGGTAACTTGTATCTTGCCCAGGATATCAATCGTCTGGAAGCTGTTCAGCAACGTGCAACCAAAAGAATACCCTCCATCAGGCATTTGCCATATCCTGAACGCCTTACTTCCCTGGGCATGGACACATTGAAACTCCGACGTCTGGCAGCTGACTTGGCAGACACCCATAAAATTATCAACCATCGTACAAACAATAACTCTGAGCACCTTTTCAAACTCCACCCGTCTAACACCCGTGGACATATTTACAAAGTCAGAAAACAGCACAGCTCCCATGACTTCAGGAAACATTTTTTCACGCTGAGAATTGCTGAAGCATGGAACAAACTGTCGGCATCAGTTGTTAGTTGTCAGAGCACTGCATCCTTCAAAACTTCCATGCTTCCTGAGATTCGCCAACACTACACCTGATTTTCTCCCCTCCATACACACACAAGCATGTATCTGACTCATACATTGTTCGCTTTCCAGACATTTGTACATTACTGCATGAACTTTATATGCACTTTCTGACAAGTTGTGGTGCACCTGAGCACTGTATACAATAATTTCATTATTATTATTATTATTAAATTTAATAGATATCAGTAATATTGAAAGGACTGCTCGACTCCCATTTCTTACATACAAACAATATTGTTTTTTGGAAAACTGAACATGATGACATATGCATTTAGATACTACTGATTTCTTTCTTTCTTTCTTCCTTTTTTTCTTCTTAACAACTTGGGATTAATTCAACTCAAATAGTAAGATGAAATTCAATTTGATTCTTTTACATCAAGGGACCTCTATTAGATGCATAATACCATTGATATTTAAAAAAAAAAATGTTGTGAATATTGGTTGTAGGGACTTAATACAAATCAAAACAAATCAAGCAGTTTATTAAAAGGAAACAACTTGAAGAAATAATTGAACAAAACATAACCAGAATTTGTTTAGCTCAAATTAGGCATTACAATAGAATAAAGATTATTTGAATAAGACAACTGATGATTACATACTGGTGATCATAGTTTCAGTTTACTGGTTAGATGCCCTCAATTAAAGTCTGTTGCAGGTTGTATGAGTGACTGTATCAAATGGCAAACTTGCTGATGTGTAGATTTTATTTCATTTTAAACAATGCATGTGTGCTCAGAAAAGGTGAGGTGTTTGTGTATGTTAGTGCTATTGTATTATTAACAAAGGCTCCATAGTGGCTGTTTGTATTTAGGGACTGGCTGTTTGTATTTAGGGACTATCTTATTAGCTTTTTAATCTTGAATAGTGTTAAGTTTTCACATGAGAACTATTAATTGTAAAAATGTTCATTTTCCCAAGCTTACTTTCTGCAACACCATATGCTCACTTGATTCCTTCATAGAAGCAACACGGTCCCTTCACATTCACGCATTCATTACAGTGTTGGCAGAAATTGAATTAAAACAACTGCATGGTTTATTAAATTCATAAAAAAAAAAAAGGAAGGATTTTTAAGAGACATTATTCTTCTTAGTTTTATAAAAAAATCAAATTGATGGTTTGATTAAAAACCAACTAGTATAATAAGAAAAATATGTGTGTGTGTGCGTGAGTGAGTATATAAATATTACAATGGAAATCTGAAAGAATTTCAAGTAAAAATCAAATCTTACAGCAATAGGTAAGCAGCAAATGACGCAGCAAAGATAGAGACATAAAGAGAATGAGGAGGGTGTAGGAAATGTAAAGACACAGAAGGTTAAACGGTGTTTTTATGGTGGATATTTCTGATTAAAGGAACATATCTAAAGGAAGCTGTAACTACAAGTGGTAAAGAAGTTTTCATCACAATGGCTTTGAAAGTTACAGGAATATAAAAGTAGTTTTATTTGCAGTCAAAGACAGGAAAAAGAAGGAATTTCAAAGAAGCTCAAATCTATTGGTGTTTGTGCAGCAAACACATGCAATGGCCATAGCATACTAGACACTTAAATAATATAAATCATTGTCTGGAATAAAAAAAAAGGGTTAGACACTAAAAATCATCTACGGAATGAAAAATTTTAAACTATATACACACACATATATATATACATAGAAAGAGAGAGAGAGAGAGAGAGAGAAGTACGCATACATCATACAATTAGTCTATAGTAAGGAACCATTAAAACAATCTATTCTAAGTGTTAAGGATGATGCATAAAGATTATATCTACACAACAAGCTTGGTGTATGACAGGGTGACATAGCAGTACAAATACATGGTGAATACATGGTGTATATTTTACAGCTGGGCAGATACATTATGTGTATGTGAGAGAGAGAAAATGTATGTATGTATGCATGTGTATATATATATATATATATATATATACTCACAGACACACACACACATACACATATGTATGTATTTCATGCTCATCAATGTAGACAAAAAATAATAGAAACAAATAGTATATAAAGAGTTTGTTAGATATCAGTCTTACCCCTGGCTCCAACCGGGTTCGGCATGCTTTATCTCTTATTGGTTTAAATTGGTTATTAGTCCATACAGTATCATCCTGCTGGCAACTTGGATTATCACATAGGGATGTATCCAGTAATTCTAATAATGGAAACAATATATACTATTAATGAGTAGACAGCCAACATGATCTGAAAACTGATTAATCAGCAACTCTTATCACTTTGTATCAGGCATATTTTCATAGCACTTAACATATTAATTCCTTTGTTTTTCTTCAAGAGCACATAATCAATAATGATTGTATTGCAGTGAATGAAAAAAAAAATGATAAAAAAAAAGAAAAAGAAAAAAACAATTGGATTATTTTACTTATTTGAGAAAATTTCAGATTCTTTTACTTATTTGAGAAAATGTAGATATTAGAGATGAACAGTTAATTGATACAAGAATACAGAGTGTGGAGGAAAATATAGATCTAGAATTAATAAAAAAATTTTAGTACCAAATAATAGTTCCAGTATCAAGCGGGAAAATGATAAATTTATAAGGAATATTACTGATACATTTGAACAGAGAAATCAACCCTAGGATAAACATATTTAGTCAATGAAATAGTTACAATATGTTGTAATAAGGATTAATAAAAAAAAACACTATCAGATACTACTCAAAATGCAACAATAACAAATTCAATACATTAATATAACCCAAATGAATTAATGGTCTGAATGAAAAATATTCAAAATATCAATAATTCTTTTCCTTAAAATCACAATATTATCATTATTATTATTTTTACAATTATAAATAAAAATGTCTAAAAATGGTTTACAGATAAGGTCTATAAATGTATAATATCATATTATCTTAAAACAATATAATGGCAAAGACACTACACAATATTAATAATTTTTTTATTATCTAAATCCAGATTTTGAAGAAATTTCTATTTGCAAAACTTTCAAAAGAACTGAATTTTCTGTAGTTTTAGTACTTTTAAGATTATCATTTTATCAGATTATTTGATTTGCAATAACAAAAGAACAAAAAAAAAAACCTTCCAAAAATCACAAAAGATTAGTTTAAACATTATATTTCTAACAGACATGAATTTATCAATGAGTTTTATGATTAGGCTTCAGACAACATTCAGATAAAATAATGCTGAAAGTGCCCCCTTATACATCCCTATATGTATACATTGTACAATGGTATTGCACACAAATGTATAAGAGAACTAAATGATAAGGTTTAATACACATAATCAATCTATAGTGCAAATCAACTGGAAATGATTTCTCTCACAGTATTGACACACTGCAAACAAAGTAATTCAGTAGAAGCAGCAGTAATCATCATCATCAAAGGAGCTGAGTGAGCAGAGGACAACAGGGCGTCCTGTTTTAACACTTTGGTATTTAGTGGCTGTTATTTTCAATCTAAATAACAGCACTGAAATGAACTGGAACACACAGCTGCATCCTTCATTTAATTCAACCATTTCTGATTAATCAATAACAATGAGTCACATAATACTAACCAGAAAATATAAATGAATGCCTACTATCCCACAAGATTAACTTTTCATCTCTCCTATTTAAAATAAGCACTATTTATTATTGAGATGAAATATTAATAGCATGATAATTATAAAAACTAGGATGGACCAAAAATGTTGTTTGCCTCTAAGAAGTCAATAATTTTATTTATCAGAAAATAAAAACTGCCTTATATACATAAAAGTAGATTTATTTTGCGAAGTAAACTATACATTTGTTTTTAATGCTAAAACACAACCTGCAGGTTACAAATATCTTTATATAAGAATAAGCCAATGAATACATTTGAACGTGCATATACAGTGAAATAGTAAAATGGTGATAAATTAGTTTAACCCTTTAGTGTTCAGATTACTCTGTTAAATGTAATACTTTTTCACTCAAATTGTTTCGGATTAATCCTGGATTATCTCACAGCTTTGAGGTTTCAATGATGTGATTGTTTATTTTTAGAATGGCATTGTAGGTTAGGTGTGAGAGGTTAGATATCACCAGTTTGAATATAAAACATGTAGAATATATTGGGCCGGATTTGGCCAGTTTAAACACTAAAGGGTTCAATAGCTACACATCTTAAGTAAACTCCTCTCTCTACAGATTTTCTTAAACAGGCTTCCAAGAAATGCAATGTTTTCTAAATGTGAATAAAAATGGAAGAAAATGAAAATTTTAGAAGACTGTTACTGTCTAAAACCTTTAAGTATGTTATTATGACTGCCATTCCTAATCTTTCTTTCTCTCTATACAAAAACACTGAGCACAAGATAAGTATGTTCTGCTGTGTTTTTCCTTCAGAAAGCTTGAATGCAATAACTATTGATGGGAGATGCAAACTTGAAAAATGCATCTTCGGATGTTTTGTAAGGTTTTCATGTCAGTCATCAAATGTTCAGCATTAATTTCTTTTTTTGTGAGTTGCAGCCATGGCAACACTTCATTTCTTACAAACAAAAATACAATTATTTATTTGTTTTTAGAATCAAAGAGCAAACCATTTACACTCTTCCACATCCATAGCTAATGCCATTAACCTCATAAAATAATAAAGATCTGTGCTTATACAGGCGACACAGTTTGACTTTCAAAAATAAAGGTGGTTTTGATTGCTTAATTCACCTTAATTTACAACCTGTTTCAGGTGAAATGGCTAAATAGAAGGTTTATTATTACAGAAAATAAATATAAAAAAATCAAATAAGAAAACTAGTTACTACAGTAAAACGTTTCTGAAAGTCATCCATTCTGAACAATAAATATATTAAGTAAAAAGAATTCAATAAAAAGTTGTTACATTCTAGTTAATGGGAATGAGGACAATTCCGTACTGGACAACTATGGAGCTATTGATTCATATCCTGTTTCTGGTACTATAATTATTGAATGACCAATATAATCTAACGATAAATAAATATGACAGAATAGGAATGGCTCACAGCTGAAAATATGTTTTATAACTTTGCAGTTCTGTGTTCAACTACTCTAGTTGTTCTAGATAAGCTGCTTCAGTAATATGGTAATCTAATCATCTTGGTCAGCCTTGCCATTAAATCTATGGTGTTTGATAAACTGAAGTCCATTACCCTCAAGCATTCACCAAACTAGTGATTTATTTAAAAATGAGAGCCTCTAGGACAAGAAGCTAGAAATCTAGAAAATATCATCCCAAATACACACACATCATTTAATGCTAACTTTTTCATGCTTGTATGGGTCAGACAGAATTTGTTGAGGCAGATTTTCTACAGCCAGATGCCTTTCCTGTTGCTAACCCTCATCTATTACCAAGCAAGGTAATATTTCCCTATGCCAGACATGTTTTCCTTGGAAGCTTGAAAATGAACATCATGTTGTGTATGGCAGCGATGCCTGTTTACAGTCACCACTGGATGTAAAGACAAGAATGCAAACAAACACATACACAAGAATTTTTTTTCTAAAATCTTTTATTAGTTTACATTTAATAAATAGATAACTAATTGTGGAGGTGCAATGGTCCAGTGGTTAGGACAGCGGACGTTGTGAGTGTTTATTGAGCGAAAACACCTAAAGCTCCACGAGGCTCCGGCAGGGATGGTGGTGATCCCTGCTGTACTCTTTCACCACAACTTTCTCTCACTCTTACTTCCTGTTTCTGTTGTACCTGTATTTCAAAGGGCTGGCCTTGTCACTCTCTGTGTCACGCTGAATATCCCCGAGAACTATGTGTCTGTGGAGTGCTCAGCCACTTACACGTTAATTTCACGAGCAGGCTGTTCCGTTGATGCGGATCAACCGGAACCCTCATCGTCGTAACCGACGGAGTGCTTCCTCTCTGTCATGACATAAAATTGCTATGTTTTTAATTGTTGTAACATAGAATTCTGATGTTTATTGTTTTATTCTTTAGTTATCCAATGATGTCACCAATAATTGAATACAAAAATATCCTTTTTTAGATTGTATTTCTCTATGTTTCTAACTGTCATTATGTAGAATTCTTATGTTTATTTTTTTTATTCTTTCATTATCCAGTGACATCACCAATAGTTAAGTACAGAAATGCCTTCTCAATGCTCTCTTTGAAGGCGTTCATGTGCTGGAAATAATTCATTAGCTCATGTAGAATTTCATGCACTTTAAAATGTTATGTTAACATATATTTTCAGAAATTTCAATGGTATTTTCTATATCTAAATATATTAATACAATAGAAACAATTGTCGGCTTTATAAGATGAATTCTACAATAAAGATGTGAATTTCTCTATATGTATTTTTGTTTTCAAATATGCTGAATTTTTCGAAAAATTCTTGTAAATGATATTTGGATTTACTTGTCATACACAAGGAATTACTTTGGATGTATATTCTACTTACATTTACTAGTGTCTGATTGTTAGATATAGGTAACCAAAACTGAGTGCTTTATTGATATCTGCCTGGATTTTTTAATCCTTTTTTTTTTCTTTTATATATATATATATATATCTACATATATATATATATATATATATATATAAATAGTCACCCCAGCAGTCAAATAAATTCCCAGAGAACAAATAAATACAAAAAATTCTTACAACTTCTCTCTTTTGGTCACAGATTTCTCAGAACATAACTATCAAACAGGGTGACACTTAACTAAATGTAGTTCTTATATCACTCATAGCTAATCCACATAATAAATAACTATTCTATTAAATCACACCATTTAAGTCTCTTGTTTCAAATAAGCTACAAAGGATATTTACCCAGCATTCTACATTTGCTACAATTCACACTGACTGCTCTAACCTACAAACTACTGGTGTTAACATGCAGAGAAAATATCAAACACTATTTCTGGTATGCATGCACAGTGAGATACATACAATTACATATTTCATCTCTTTATCATAAATATGATTATTAAAAGAATAAAGTAATTAAATGAGAAAACCCACACACACAATATTCAGTGAACCTTCATTGGATAGAGGCTTGGGTCAATATGAAATTTATTTTAGGGAAGAAATATATGTTAAAAAATGTTTAAAAAAGCAACCTTAAAATAAAATTAAGTTTTTCATTTCAAATCAGTGACCTAAAGAGATAATATCTATTTTTGTTGCACTTATAAAAATTCGATAACAATAATTTTTATTGAACTGGATATTATGAGTAGAAAATAAAGAAAAGTACATGATTTTACAAACATTATAAGAGTTGAAAATTTAAAAACTTAGCCAATCATACAACATAAATAGAAAATTCCAAACAGAACTGTTACTACATGCAATTCCCAAACACCAAAGCAACAATGTTTAATACTTTGAAGAAGCAAATGTATTTGTACTGAAAGATGTCCTGTAATAATCAGATTACAAGGACAACATATCAAGGCAGCATTTGAATCTAGTACAAAGTATCAGAACTTGGTAATATTGAATTTATTCGTATATGGTCAGAAGCTGTTCAAATCACTTTGGAGCATTGCATAAATCACGATGAAACATTCTCAGACATTGACTCATATGTACACAGTGTCCTCAATATTTATACACCGATAATAATTGGTATCAATTATACAAATCATGCATTTTATTTTACTAATACAATAAATCCAGTCTATGTATTTTTTTTTTTTTTAACTAAAACGTTTAAGCAGGCCAAAATTTAATTTATTTAACTTTTCAATGTAAAAGACAGTTAATAAAAATTTGGATTAAAATTCACATAAAATTTATTTATCAGAAATGGCACTTTTCTGGTATTTTCTGTGTCCTTGCTGAAATTACAGCAAGCTGAAAACTTCAAATTTCTAAATTATGTTTTAGTTTTAAATTTTTTTTTATTACATTTAAAACAAGATGAAGTCGAATGAGAAAAACTGCTCACTGTAAAAATTATTGATGTAATGAAAAGGAACTTGGATGGAAAATATATTAGTCTATAAACAAAGCTGTTTCTACAATACATTTCATACAAAAATGATAGGCTGTTGAATGGATGTTCTTTTTATAGAAATCAGTTTAGATAGATTCTAGTAAGAGTTAGACCTTACTCAATAATCAATACATAATTGCAAGCCAACAAGCAATAATACTAAGATCAATTTCAACATATAACATTAAATTTCCCACAATTTCAATTAAAGAAAATATATTTGTGAAGAGGTAATAATTTATTGAAGTTATAATCTAAACAAAGTATGTAATTACAACTTCTACAAGATGTGGGATGAAAATTAACTTGTTCATTTGACTTTGATTATATAAAGAGAGAAATGTGTAATAGCTAGTGTAATATCTAATGTCTTATTAGAACAATTGTTTTTCTCCTAGCTAACCAGTGAACTGTGAAATAAACATTAAACCAGGTTGTATAGAGATGTAGCACAATGGCTATAATATAGTTTGAAATCATGGTCATATGGTCAGTAGTCTAAGCATATATTTGTCTATGCATGTATCAAACACAACCATACTTCTAGACACATCAAATCTGAACTACCCAGAATATGGATTATGCGAAGTAATTAGTCACTTATAACAAAGGTAAATTGCAGAAATAAACAAATTATGAAAGTTAATTCTTACTGTCTTCAAATCAAATGAAATTACTAACTTTACTAAATAAAACATAGCAAGACAAATGAACAAACAAAACACAACAGTTATACTTGGAATACATTTGAGGCATGCAAATCATTAAAAAGTTAGTGTCCATTAAAAAGGTGTGGGGGAATAAAAACAATGGAACTGAACTAAAAAAAAAAATTAAAAAAACCAATGATAGTAGCATAGCAAAGACAGTTGACAACTGGCAGGAGTGAAATGGTTAAAGGACAATGAGAGGAAGTGATGGGCAGCAGGATGATGAAAAATAATAAAATGAAATAAAATAAAACCCAAAAGGCATTGTGCTGGCCAAAGTTTACAGTGTAAACTACATATCTATTTGGGGCACAGATTGGGGTCAGAGAGGGAAATATACAGAGAGAACACAACAGGAGGGTTCGAGGTGGGTCCCATTTGTCCAACAGTTCTCATATTTGCTCTCACGAAATTGCTGGGATTAATTTGTAACCACAAAAATATGTTTTAGTAACATTGTTTCCTCCATTTTTATTTTGACTTTGGGTCATTTTAATATTTTAATAAAATGTAAATAACAAGAGATATTAGAACCGGGGTGAAAGCAAACTGTTAACCGACAACAAGCTGTTGAACCAGTCATTCACCTTCAAACTCTGCCTTTTCAGATAACCTCATACTGGACGACTTCTTGAATGGATATGCGGATGGTGGGTGGAGATGAGCCTCAGCAACTGGGTCACTTATCCCGTACAGGCTAAATAAGTGCATGGTATCAGCCACGTCTGCAGCAGGGTATGATCTACGATGATGGTCTCTATATTGTTCTGAAATTGAGCAAGTGGTGGTCAGACAGGTAATCGCAACATATTTTGGACATTGCAGCTGGTTCATGGGTTGATGTAAGTGTATTTTATAAAAACAAAGAAAAAACCAAAAAAAAAAAAAAAAAAAAAAAACCCAAAACAAAACAAAATTAAAAAGCAGGGCTCAACAAATTTTGAAAATACTAACTTTACAAAACCATCCATCAGAAACCTAATGGCTACACCTTATTAATTTAAGATTTAACCATAAAACTATATTCTTGAATAGCATACCAGATTTACATGCTATATCAATCTATCTTGGTGTAAATTAGAAACAGTTCTTAGAAGTATGAATAATTAGATAATTTTGTGAATGGAATTTCACAACTCTGGAAGTCCAATATAATTTAACAATTCATTTAACATTCACGTAATTGAAATTTGTAGCTTAGTTTTATGACAATGCTAATCCATACAAAAATTATGGATAACATTAAAATCAGATGCAATAAACAAGCCCTCTAGTTTATTGTCAAGTATTGATATCCAGATAACATCTTATTGCAGAAAAGAAATTTTACATACTGTTAAGAAATTTGAAATTTATGCAGGTTATGTAACTTACATGTCAACTTAATTTGATGAGGGTGAATGTGTAGAGATAATTTATGGAAGGAAAAGAAAAATAAATATTGGGACAAAAAATGTAAAGTACGATGAAATTATGCTGACCCATCATTGTCAAGAGTAAAAGTAACATTTTTTTCAGTGTTGTCCTTAAATTCTAAAAATATTCAACTGATTAGCTCACAAAGAATTTAATAATATAAATTTAGATAACTTTATAATGTCTCAACATCCCCAAATGTATTAAAAAAAAAAACTGAAACAAAAAGAAAATCATTTAAATAAACAAAACTACAAAAGCAGCCATTATATGTCAATCAAACATGTACAGTCACAAATTGGGTGAGAGAGGTTTCTTACTAGAAAAATACTCTGGAGAAAATATCAACTTATCAGTGACATCTGCAAATAAAAATTGGATTGTGTTTCAAACGTTAAACTCAGGTTAAGACAATTATAGTAGGCATAAAATGAAAGTAATTCAAGCTACACAGACAATGAATAGTGCATAGAAGAGCAGCAACTAAAGATTAAAAAAGAAAGTAGCCAAAAAAAGTCAATAAATCACTATAATTATTAATAACTATGTCGTCTGTCCAAAAATCATTAAACAGTGGAGCAAAAGGTACTGATTGAAGAAAACCATGAAAGAATAAAGTTCTGTTAACCTATTTCTAATTCAGATGTAATCCTGTTTGAAGCATAAGGAGCAAGTCAACAACAACATGAGAAGTACTGATTCAATGACGTGATGATTTTTGAAACTTTTCCAATAACTTCAATTTACAAGTGCATGAGTCAAATTTATTTCTAAGAATACTAATGTGTTGAAAACAACTTGTAATCAATAGGATTTGTTGCATACAGACTACACACGTTCACACACACTGAGAAATTATACATGAACTTGTATTAATAAAGCCAGAATTTATGGCACTGATGAATTGAAAATTGATCAAAGACTACCACATTAAGTAATAGAAACTATGGTGATAAAGACAAAATATCACTGAAAATTGATTTAGAAAATGCTGAAATAATGTGTGTGTTTAAGAAAATGAATTTATAACAAATAAGCGAACAATCTGATAATTCACAAATGATCATGCTGCTTTACCATTCATAATAAATTTACAAAAAAATAAATAAAAAGAGTTTAAAAAAGATGATGATGGTCACAAAAATGTATGTAAACCAATTTTGGAATGAACTGAGAAAAAAATATAAATAAAAAATACAAAGACATTGGAATGTAAAGACAATGCATAAAAAATGGTAATAAAGGCTCAGAGAATAATGAGAACTAGGAAAAGACATGGATATAAGAAAGATATGACATGGACAGGAAGCAATAAAACAGGAATGAAGAAAGCAGACAAATGACAAGCTTAAGATAACAAAAAACCAACAAGAAGAATGAAAAAAAAAAACTTTGTTTAGATTCTAAATGAAAAACTGCTCTAAAGATGTCGCACTTAACATTTTAAAATCAAGGCTAAATATATATATATATATATATATATATATATATATGTATGTATGTATATGACTGGAGATGATAAGTTTTATGCTAGTTCTAACAGACTTATTGAGATTATATCTAAAAAAAAGTTATTTAAGTATATTTATTTAGGGTTTTAGTGCCAAAAGACAGTTTACGGCCTTTAGACTATACAATTAGGGTTGATATAATTGACTGTTCCCTTTTCTAAATAAATCTTAGGCCTTTTACCTATGCAAGAAATCATTATTCTAATATTTTGTATGCTTAGGTAGGTTTCTTTTTTGGATAATTACAGGATTATGGTTTGGGTTAAAACTGGTATCATCATGATTATGTATATGCTTTGATCAAAAGGGATTTTAGAGTTAACTCTAGAGAATTTGTAATGACAAGGAAATATATTGATAAAACCATAATTTCATATTAATCTAAAAAAAAAAAAAAAGGAAAAAGTTCAAGGGTCTTTTAGAAAACCCTTTCTCTGAATAATTCATCTCAAATAATCATAAACATTTAAAGTGAAGATTAAGTATAAGATATTCAACAGAATGATAATAATAATATGACTGAGATACCAATTTTTAAAAAAGTCTAAACACAAATTTAAGGATTTATTAAATTGAAGATTTTATTAAAATATCAAAAGCATAAGAAAACCACACACACAACAGAGAAAAAGAGGTCAACAAGAAGCAACAGTCAACTGGCTACTTGTACCTTCAAAATCATCTTCATCAGGCCCTGAAAAATGATTCAATTCAGTCAGTATGTAATATATTTCAAGCCAATGATAATAAATCACAAACTTTCTCAGATAGTAAATACAAATATAATAATGATGATGAAAAGACCAAAAAAAAAAAAAAAAATCATCAAATAAAATATAGAATTTAAATTTCATGTTCCTAATTGCCTTAGTTGACTGCAACATGAACTTACATGTAACTATATAAATCAGTAGCAAACTTATTATCCATTTCAATGTACACAAATTTTTTTCAAATGAGAAAAGTTTTAATAAAAGAAAAAAAGTGACAACAGAGGGTTAAAGAGAGTAAGAAGCAAATAGACAGAGAATGTCCATGTGTGGACAGCAATTTATTTTTAAAATAACTTATTATTTGAGAAATAATTTGCAATAACTGTTAAAGCTAATGAACTGATTTGCAATTGTAATCACACTTCTAATCATCTTTCTGCTCCTTATTCAAAGCACTTAATAGATAATAAATTTGGCCAACACAAAAACAATACAAGCATCAAATCTATAATAGATTATACCTATTTCTTTATTACCCACAAGGGGCTAAAAACAGGGGACAAACAAGGACAGACACAGGTATTAAGTCGATTATATCGACTCCAGTGCGTAACTGGTACTTAATTTATCGACCCCGAAAGAATGAAAAGCAAAGTCAACCTCGGCGGAATTTGAACTCACAACGTAACGACAAATGAAATACGGCTACGCATTTCGCCCGGCTAACGATTCTGCCAGCTCGCCGTCCAAAATCTATAATAATGGTATAATCTATAATAGATTATACCATCCCAGTTTTAGAACAGGTACACCATATCACCACAATAAAAACAACTTGATGTTGGCATCAAGAAGGGTAACCAGTTGTAAAACACTGCTTCAAAAAAGTTCCATCTAACTTATGTCAGCATGGAAAAGTAGAATTAAAAATGACGATGATAGGGGCTTTGATTTCTCAAATTAATCACAACAGTATAAATAACACTGAACCTGCAATTGAAAGTTACAAGAATACCACATTTTACATCTTAAATAATTCCCAAGATACTGCTACAATATTAAGAACATCATCCTTTCCACCTACAAACAGAAAAAAATATAAATTACCTATACACCATATACTAACTCTACCCTCATACAATGTGCTTGAAAGCATAACATTTGGAGCAGGCATACAAATGAAGCCTTCAAGAAGCCTTTTATGTAGTAACTTGACCTGCTAGAAATAATAGCCAACTATTTCTTAAAAACCTACTCTACTGTCTTAAAGGATGGATAACAATGGAACGTCTGGTCGTATACCTAACTGATCAAGGCCGATCTGAGGCTAAACACCAGACATTTAACTACAAATTGAATAGTGGAGCAAATGCAATATAGCTTGACTGACACATTACATCATAAAAATATATCACTGCATATCAAAATATACACTGTATAGGGAAGCACTCCGTCGGTTACGACGACGAGGGTTCCGGTTGATCCGATCAACGGAACAGCCTGCTCGTGAAATTAACGTGTAAGTGGCTGAGCACTCCACAGACACACGTGTACCCTTAACGCAGTTCTCGGGGATATTCAGCGTGACACAGAGAGTGACAAGGCCGGCCCCTTTGAAATACGGGTACAACAGAAACAGGAAGTAAGAGTGAGAGAAAGTTGTGGTGAAAGAGTACAGCAGGGATCACCACCATCCCCTGCCGGAGCCTCGTGGAGCTTTAGGTGTTTTCGCTCAATAAACACTCACAACGCTCGGTCTGGGAATCGAAACCGCGATCCTATGACCGCGAGTCCGCTGCCCTAACCACTGGGCCATTGTGCCTCCTATACACTGTATACTCATTATAAGACAAGAAATATCCAGAGTGATGGATCTGTGGGTTGCATCCAGACATTCATTTCCCTATTTGCTATAAGTTTGCTTCAGTTGGGCGAGTTAAAGCAACGTAATAACAACAAAATAAATCTTTCTAAATAATAGACTGACTAGTTTCAGATGAATTTGTATCATTTTCCGTATTTCAAAATATATTAATCTTAGCTCAGCATGACCAAAATATGATAGCCATGGTCATCTTTGTTGAACCATGCTTCTTTTAGCCAGCTGCCTTTGTAACACCACAAACAACAGTAACAATATATCCAAATAGTAAAATATTTCACAAATTTCATTAACTACATGTTTAATTTCTGTTTCAAATTCAATTACAAGGCTAATTAACCAATAATATCCCTACTTTAAATATTTAAGATTTAAAATAAAATTAGACATTCTCTAGTTGTACAGTAATCAGGGTTTAAATTGGATTCGATTCAAAATCTTTCTATGCTCAAATGTCTTGTAGATAAGTTTTAAAATACAAAGAATATGCTGCCGATTATCCTTTATTTCACAACAATGAAGAATAGAATTACAACAAACTATTTGGCTTGTGTGTAAGTGCACGAACCCATCTACATGTGTAATACATATATAAGAGTTGAATACATAGCAATGTTTGTATGTGAAGGAAGAAAGGAAAGAAGGTATGAATAAAAAAAAGAAAGAAAAAGAGTAACAAGGCAGGAAGTCAGTTTCAACAAAGGAAATTTGTTGTAACATGTAAACTTTTTCCAGTTTAGGAACTAGTTTTGGCATGGAAGGACTAAAAATTAAAAGGCTACTGCAAGAAGTGTCAAGTGAAATATAATTGTGTACACAAATTAGGATGTCTGCATATTCCCCAAACTGAATAATAGAATTAGGAACCAATTTATTTTGTACTAGCAGTATCGCCCGGCGTTGCTCGGGTTTGTAAGGGAAATAACTATATAAGCATTTTTAGACAGTTACTTCCTTTATAGATGCCAATTCGGGCTTTCTTAGCCATTTCTGTTTTGGTGTCTTCAAGCCATGAAGTCGTTGTTCTAAAAGAACGCTGGTCTCCTTGACAACGCTTTACGACGTTGATTTCCTTAAACTCCCTTCCCCACAGCTTCACGAGGGAGGGAAGAAGGGGGAGAAACAAACACAGGTGCAGGTGTTTGAGCGTGGACGCCAACTCCGCCGCCATCGACACACGAAAAATTATGCATTAAAATGGAATAAAAAATGATGTTAAATTATTTTTAAAATCGTAGACTCATCGTAGACGCACGCTAATAGCCAGACGGGCTCGATATTAATCACGACTATAAGATACCCGAATTTGGTTAAACTGCACTGCAAAATGTGGGAGGAGTTAGGAATCTAAATCGTAGGAGACAGACACTCACACAACTACAGTTTTATATATATAGATTATCTGGAAAAAAGACATTTAACCAATTCAAAGAATTAATATGTTATAATAGAAACAAATTAATTCTAGGTACACTCACCCACATACTTGTTACGTCGGCTCTTTATTTCGCTTGGCTTTATAAGATGCTCCCCATTTGTTTGAGCAGCTATACTACTAATAATTTCATAGTCAGTTGGTGATGAAATGGGAGGTGGAGAAGGAGATGACGCTCGTTCCTGTTCACTGTCTGAATGGTATTGGTTGGGAAAAACCAAATGATCATACAAAGGTTCCGAGTCTTCTGTGCTCTGACTGCAGAGAAATAGAAAGCTCAGTGGCTTTAATTACTAGCAATGATATTGAAAATATTAAAAACAAATACATGACAAATACCATGAAGACCAAATGCTATTTTGTCCAATCCCCACTACACAATTTTCCCTTTTTTCTGTTTTAAACTGGTCAGCCCCAGACTGTCCACCATAACCTGAAATTCTTTGGATTAACGGAGAGCTAGTTGTGAAAACTGAATTGTAAGATATTACATTTGACTTTATAGTCCTTGTAAGATAGTGACTGTTGCAGGAAAAAGTATAGCCATTTGAGCCTGATGTTTATAACTCCATACTATAAGATGATGATAATAATAATATTGATAGCTTCAAATTTTGACACAAGGTCAGTGATTTCAGGGAGAAGCAAGTAAGTTGATAACTCAAATGGTCTCTTTTACTGACCCTGAAATGATGAAAGACAACGTTGCCCTGGGTAGCATTTGAACACTGAACATAAAGACCTGGAAGAAATGCTTCTAAGCATTTTGTCTGATGCACTAACAATTCTGCCAGTTTGCTGCCTTCAATAATAATAATAATCATCATCATCGTTTAATGTCCGTTCTCCATGCTAGCATGGGTTGGACGGTTCGACCGGGGATCTGGGAAGCCAGAAGGCTGCACCAGGCTCCAGAATTTCTTTTATTGCCACAAAGGCAACAGATAGGAAAGGTAATATTAATAATAATAATATTTATATAGTTCCATTGGTCAGTTGGTTAAATAGCTGACTCTTTTCAATTAAAGATACAAAAATTTGCTTTTACTTATAAAACTTAAAGCAAACCATTCAAAATACATTTCAAGCATAAAAGCAGAAAGAGAAAGTAGGAAGGTACAATTTATCTTTTAGAAAGTCCGAGAGATGCCAAAGTTTAGGTAACAAGCTGAAGTAAAAGGTGAAACTCAATACAGTGAAAATAAACCTTAAAATATCAAACAAGTCAAGCTTTTAGTCTAATGAGCTCCATACTAATTTTTTTCTAAATGGCATTAGTTTAGTCAATTCATACATGAAATGTGTTCAAAACAGGTGTAAAAACATGGAAAAGCAAAAAAATACCATTTAGTACCAAAATGAAATAAATTTTTAGATTAATTTAAGTAAACTCATTAAAGTTCTGGGTGCCAAAAAATCTGCAAGAGTATACGCATTGGTTTAGAAATATGAGAAATAATTTATTGATCTGCTGCTTAAACTTCAGGGGGGTCCTTTAAAATAATAAAAGCCAAGAAAACAGCATTACTTCCATACTTGACAGGCATGGTGGACACTGTGGGGCTCTTGACAGAGCTACACAGCAAACGAAGGTTACAAGATATACTGGGACTAAATGGAAAAAAGGATCACAGGATAAGAGCAATAACCAAGTTCATCATAATGATGACAACAATTTCTTGAAAAGGCATAATGCCACAGATTTATAGGGGAGGGAAAAGGGAGATTGTTACATTCATGCCTTTCCCGTGGGCATTAGCACTGTAAGTGAAAGCAGTTCTAGCTGGGAATTGAAACCGGGTCACGGACTCAGCTCACCAGGAACATACCACCACACAACAGTGCCTGCCACTGTAATGATAAATAACAAATAACAACAGTAATAATAATGATGCCTAAATATGAAGCAATTTAAAATGTCAGTGAAGCAAATGGCCTTCTGAACTCAGATCAGAATATAGAGAAAAGCAGAGGTACTGCAACAAAAGTACGAACAGAGTTCCATTAATATCTAACTTGGGACATGTATAGCAATCAAATTTGCTGGATGATGAGAAAATATATGAACAAGTAATGCATTATTAAATGACAAATGTGTTGTAATATTGCATTGTAACTGTTGTAAATGGTACATTTCTTCAGTTTGCAAACTTAATTCGCAACAGAATGGGAAGCTCGTATTCCCAAGTAATTTTCAATAGAACTCTGTCACCACTGGTTTAACTCATTCAGGCCAGGATTTCCTTTCATCTAACTACCACAAGAATGTTTTACTTTAGAAACAGGAAAAAATTTCCATATGGATTTGCTTAGTTGCTTTGAATCTTAAGAGCAGAAAACTGATTACAGCATTACCATTATTACATCCACCTTTGACTTGTATTTAGATTACTTGGAAGATATTAGTTTGGAGGTAGACATCCAGCCTGATCGAGTTAAAGCATAGCCTTATCTCCATTTCAACATACGAAACAAAGGCAGGCCTACAGTAAGAATACCAAAAGAACTCTACAGAAATGAAAGACTAAACACAAAATAGAACAAAATGTAAAGACCAAATATAAACAACCTACCTCTGCGAAGAAGACTGATTAGGATGATTGAAAAAGACTAGAATCCAACAGTTAATTAACATTTCCATGGAAAACCATGGAGATTTCTGGAGATGAAAATGTGTATAATAATGGCAAAACACAGATATATCCAGGTTTCACCTTATGCTGTAATTGGTTTAGATTTTCTGCCATCTACCAGTATCTTCCATAACTGATCCTAGACACTAAAAGATGAGGAGTTGGCCTCTTATTTGATAATAGGTGTAACAGAGTCAAATCGTTAGAACTCTTGGGTTGATACGTGATTAGCAGTGAAAGTATTATATTAGTAAATATATATATATTTTTTAAAGTTAATCAGAGAAGTAAAAAGCTGTCCAGATAGAATACATGAGCCTCAGTTCCAATCTATTTGTGCCTACATTGTGCAAAAGAGGACAATTCAGTTTGTTGTGTATTTTTCTTTGGATTTTGTATTTTTTAATTTTTTTTTTTTAATTATATTCAGAAATTTTTTAAGAAATAAGTAGTCAAAGTTGATTCCCTACGTGTACACGGATGCATTCTTAATATACTAACCAACCACAGTCTGGTGAGACGCACCTATTGCTTGTACTGCTCTTGGTTGTGTGATACAGATCATTTGGCTTGGGCAGTGGGGCTGGGGGCCTTTTGTCGATGTTTGGGTTTGATTCCGACAAGGGTGGCGATGGTGGATCAAGATTGCGGATGAAAAAATTTTCTGTGTCTTCACGGTGAACCCATGCATCGTTAAAGAAAGGTGTGAATACAGAATCTGAAACAGAAAAATAAACTAGATAGCAAAACTATCTTATATAAGTATACATAAAATTAATTAACACATTACCTGGTGTGTGTATGTGTGTGAAAGAGAGAGAGAGAGAGAGGTGGAATAGGAAATATTTACATATAATTCACACTTAGCCAAAGGTACAATGACAAAAATCATGTTAGACAAGAAAAAATTCTAACAACGAAAATTTGGTAAGCTCTCAATCATCAACAATTTGCAAAAAGCTGGGTCTTTACATCCATTCTATAATTATTAAAAGTCTTCTTAACACTTTAACAATTACAGCCAAAAACTAATGCTCTTAAAAATTCTTCTCAACAACTAATTAAACCTACACCCTCTTCATGTATGTGTGTGTATATATATCATCATCATCATCATTTAGCGTCCGTTTTCCATGCTAGCATGGGTTGGGCGGTTCAACTGGGGTCTGGGGAGCCCGAAGGCTGCACCAGGCCAGTCAGATCTGGCAGTGTTTCTACAGCTGGATGCCCTTCCTAACGCCAACCACTCCGAGAGTGTAGTGGGTGATTTTATGTGCCACCGACACAGGTGCCAGACGAGGCTGGCGAACGGCCACGCTCGGATGGTGTTTTTATGTGCCACCGACACAGGTGCCAGACGAGGCTGGCAGACGGCCACGCTCGGATGGTGTTTTTATGTGCCACCGACACAGGTGCCAGATGAGGCTGGCGGACGGCCACGATCGGATGGTGTTTGTTACGTCCCCAAAGCACGGAGGCCAGTCTATGCGGTACTGGCTACGGCCACGTTCGGATGATTTTCTTGTGTGCCACCGGCACTGGTACCACAAAGATACAAATTCCATTGATGTTCATCTATTTTGATTTGTTTTGATTTGATTTTCACTTGCCTCAACAGGTCTTCACAAGTGTCACAAGAAGGAAGGTATGCACAGGTGGACTGACTACGTCCCAGGTAGGGGCCACGGGTTATGGCCTGACTAGTCTTGCCGGGTCTTCGGATGGTGTTTTTATGTGCCACCGACACAGGTGCCAGATGAGATATATATATATATATACAGTAAAAGCAATTAAGGTTCAAGTGAGTTCTATTGAATTCACTTATATATACCGGAGTAAACACATAAATGTGAAAAAAAGAGTACTCAAATACCAGTGGTAGAGTAATATGCTTTATTTAAAGCAGCAGAAAATTCAACAAAACCTGTTACTCTGAGTTTCACGTTGCCGTTCGTCGGACAGTTTTTGCTAGATTCTAGCAAAAACTGTCCGACGAACGGCAACGTGAATCTCAGAGTAACAGGTTTTGTTGAATTTTCTGCTGCTTTAAATAAAGTATATATATATATATATATATATATATATATATATATATATATATATATATATATATGTATGTATATATATACATATAAATATATACATGTATATATATATATATGCATAGTTACGTACGCTCCGGTTTTAAAACCCAGTGTGAAACCGTATGGTCAGCTGTAAGGAATGATATTTTGATTATAATACCCACTTGACTTAATGTGTATTAAGTATGTTGGCCTATCCACTTCTCAATATGGTGTGACTATTTATTTTTAGAATGACACTTTGGGGCAGATGTGAGAGGCTGGATCTGGTAGTTTTGAACATGAATCAGGTAAAATATCTGGGTCAGATATGGCCAGTTTAAATGCTAAAAGGTTAAATATATGCACCAATATAAAACATAAAAGGAGCAATAGAGTGACCAACCCTTTGCCTTCTTAAATGGGTGCCTATAATGATGTTTAATATGTGTTAAAATCTTAGTTGTTAACTTGTAGTGTTTGAAATATTTTGCTCAACAAAACAAATTCATTAATAATGTTCCAGTGTAGCTGGCCAAGACGCACATACAAGTTACACTTAGTGGTAAAGAGACTTTGACATGAAAAATGTATCTGGCTCCAAAAACATCTACAAACATCTACAGCTGATCACTACACAACTGCACTGTTGAGCCATGTGTTTGCATGTTTGGCCTAGTTTATCAAGTTAGTCATTAACACTTTAGTGTTCAGGTTATTCAATCAAACATAGTGCCTATTGATTCCCATTGATTTGAATTAATCAAGCATTTTCTCATATCTTCAAGATCTTGATGGTGTAATTACTTAATGTAGATTAACATTGTAGGGTGGGTGTGAGAGCCTGGATCTGGTCAGTTTGAACATAAAACAGATTAAATATTTTGGCCGGATATGGCCGGTTTAAATACTAAAGGGTTAAATGATTCAGAAAAAAATTATAAAATGGTCAATCAACTGGCAGTGAAGTATGAAAATGCTTGACAACCAACCAACAATTGCATATACAACAGTCCATATTAGGATTGCTGAGACCCAAACCAATTGCTGATTAAATACTCATATACGTTACAGTTCTGTATTCAATGATAATCCAATACTTACACCTTTCCCCATTCTAACTTGACTCACTCTGATATTAGCCACAAAGGATCGTCTTTTGGTTTTGATGATGAGTATTCAGTTGTTGGACCAACTCAACTACTTCCTCATTAAATTAACTTGTAAGTGGCTGAGTATTCTATAAACCTGTTTACTCTTAACCCTTTCGTTACCAACCCGGCTGAAACCGGCCCTGGCTCTGAGTACAAATGCCTTGTTTTCATAAATTTTGAATTAAAATCTTCCACCAAACCTCAGTCACAATTTATGTTCCTAACACTAGCTTAATGATAACTAAGTTATTTTACTAAATTCTTTGTTATATTTAAAGTAATTGAAAGATACACAGAGCTTCTCAAAATAAATACAATAACGAAAGGGTTAAGAGAATTTTCAAGCTGAATCATCTTGGCTGCACAACACACAACAAGCCTGGGCCTCTGAATAACAGGTACAATGCATCAGGCAGGCTTCCATACAGTTTCATCAAACCAATTCTCTTACATGGGTACCAAAGGCTAAAGTAGAAGACACTTGTCCAAGATGTCACCAAACAGGATAGAACACAGTTCCCTATGACTGCAACGTGATCTTCTCGATCAAATGTTGAATCTACATCCACACCATAATTCTCCATTAGTTGTACAGAATCAAGATGGCTGAAACATGGTTCACAATTGAAAAAGAAAAAAAACAACACCTACTTGAAGAACATGTGAATTTAAATGAAGTAGTACAATCTCAAAACAAACAATAATAATTGAGCGTCCAGGTAATTTTGGATTAATTTAATAATTTCTAGATTAAAAAGAAAAAAAAAAGAAAGAAGTTTTTAAAAGGAAACTGAAATGTTGATACATACGCTGGTGTTGGAAAGTGTGTGACGTAGTCATGAAGTATGCTTTCAGCCTCTCAGCCACAGAGCTTCCTTCTGAGATCAAAGTGGTCACATTTTCATCATGCAATAGAGCAGTACCAATACTATCAGCGATAGCAAGGACTAGAATGGGTATCTGGTGTTGCAGATGAGCTGCAAATGCTCTGAAATATATAAGGAAAGGATAACAGAATAATACTTTCTAATTTAAGTATGTGCTCTCAAACTTTAGTAAGTTATAATGAATTACATTGATTTTACTATTTGACTTCATACCTATTTCATTGACCTCATCTCTTCACAAGAATGAAAGGCAATATTGTCTCTGGAGAGATTGGAGCTCAAAACAAGAGTGTACATTACAAGGCATTTCATTTAACAGCACTTAACACTAATGCTGCTTCTAGTCACCAAGCTAATAGTAATAAGCATTAACACAATTTTCTTTTTTGACACATTGATAAGTCTGTTAATAAATAAATTTTCTTTTTGAACAAATTTTGCTCTGTTTTCTAGTTAATAGCAAGGAAATGTAGAAAATTACTAGTTACAAAATCTAGAAAAGATGTTATAATGTAGCTGTTATCTCAAGGAAACAACTACATCTGAAACACAAAAGTTTTGCATTTACAAAACTTTGATGCCTATGAAAAATAAAAATACTTAAGATGTAGTATCAATATTATTCACTTCAACAACTTTGCCATTATATTTTGTACCAATAAGTATCTAGAATATACATTTCACATTATATATAATTCAAGTTCATTGTAAGAGGGAATTCTCAAGCAAGACTCAAACTCAAAAGACAAGTCACCCAACAATGATAATGAGTTAATTTAGCACCTTCCATGCAATTTGCCACCAACTTTTATAGAAGCTAATTTAGTGATTAAAAGATTTAAATTAACAAACCTGAACTTAATGCAAGCTATAAAATTCAGTGTGCTCAAAAAGTCTTGTCACTTCATTAGTGACTAGCTTGAACTCTCTCTCAAGAAGAACTTAAATAAAACTCAAGGTAAAATCATACACAGACACACACAAATTTAGACAAAAATCTAGAAATACTAGGTTTTACAAAGAAAAAGTAAAAGAAACTGATGTGGATTCTCCAAATCCAATCTATTAGTAGCACAGTGAAGATTTTTAAGACATTCCAAAGATTCTTAATTTGAGATTATTTAGATGAACAGATGCACACACTTTGGGTTTGTGCTTTGACAGCTCAACCAACACACTAACTCAACCACATATTTACAAACACTAGCAATTCTTTTAATTCAAAAGAATCTTGTTGTCTTGTTAGCAACCGGCTTAAACTCTCTTAAGGACTTAAATAAAAATTGTATATACATACATGCAGATATATACATGCATACATATATATATGCACATGCATATACAAATTATTTTCAAATACGTTTTTCATAAAAATCTTCCTCACATCATTTGCAAAGGACGTGGTGAAAAAAAATCTTTTAAACTCTTGTCAAAACGGAAAAACCCCCAACTTATATGAGTGTGCTATTCCAAAAGTCCACCAAGGCATTCTCTTGTGAAAATTGGGCTGGCAGTGATGGGATACTCAGCTAATGCTGGCATCTTGCTAAAGTGCACCCAGTTCATCTTGTAAAGTGGTTGTCAAATGAACAGAAACAACATAGAGAAGAGGAGATACTTGAAACTTACTGGGTCCAAGAGAATTTCTTTGGTGCTGATGCTGTGACAAAATACACTTAGCAAAATATTATGATGTATATATTTTACATAAACAAAAGAACTTAGATCTGGGTTATGACTTTGGGTCATACAAGGCTTCCTACTACACTGCATTATAAGGCTGACTAGGAGTAAAATTGTCAAAGTGTGAAATAAAATACTCACCTCATTGTTGAAAGGGAAGCTTGTCTCTGAGCCGAATAAATCAATATGTAACCATGGAAAAGTGTATCCCTCATGAGGTTAGCACCATGATATGAAGTTAACATGATGTTCAATCTCACTCTAAGATCATCTAGGAATATATCAACCAGCCACTGGCCATTATCCTTATTAACAACACGGAAGAATTCTTGATTGAGCAATGGGGCAAGAGCAAATTCCATGGGAAATTTATCACCACACATCATACACACAGCAATTCTGAAAGAGAGGAAGATTTGAAACAAGTAATTAATAATTCAAAACACACAAAAAGAATATTCTTAACAACTAAGGTATTAAGAAAAATTCACCAAAGACAAGAGGACAATGGCTGCAGAATCACAAGCATTATGCTATGAACTAGCCAAGAACTTCATAGCAATAGATTCTTTTGTGACAGACGTCTAAATGAAACAAGAATTCAATCAACTGAACTGTATCAACATGCAAAAGGCATTCAATATACAGCAATGCACAAAAACATGCTAAAACATCTCTTTGAGATAGCATTATACTGACTCTTAATGAAATAATTAACCTTCATTACTATACTTATATAAATTTCAAATTACATCAATCTATGCTATAATAAGCTGCTTATTGATTAATCAGAGATATGTAACTTTTATTAAAAGAAAGCAATTACTAAGGTCTACACTGTCTAGAAAATTCTTAAAAATTCCAATTTTGATATACTTAAAAAAAAAAAAAAAATCAAAATGTGGTTTTCAAGGCCTTATTATTAATGAAAATTTTGACTACATTATTCAATCAGAAAAATTTATTTTAATTCTCTGCAAGAGAGTGTTTTTGAACACTCCAGTTATACTTCAAACTAGAGAAGTGTGCCCTGTCCCATCTTATTTACTCATAAGTTTCTGAAAACTGGATATTTGTTAATGAAATTTTTTACATGGAGTTCCGTATGGCTGCAGTCCAATGGCTGAAACTAGGGAAAAAATACAGTTCAGATGGTGTAGATTCACATTATTTCATAATTTGCTGTGAAAACTTCTTTAGAAGGGGGCGTGGTGGCTAATTCACATGCCTTGATTTTGTTTCTTCATTACTTTCAAGAAAATGTGTATTTTTTTAATCAAATTCTCTGTAAATATTTTTCAGAAGGAGCAGATTATAATTATATTAGAATTAAATGTGAAAAAAACTGGAAGTGGGGGCAATATTTCCCATCCTGACTTTGTTTCCTCATGCTTTGATGGTGTAGATTACAATTATGTTGAAAAAAAAAAATTTTTTTTAATGACTTTTCCAACAATTCTCTGAAAGGAATCTTTGTTGAAAGAAGTATACAATACATATATTTCTTTCATAATTCTATCACAATCTTAATCCCTCTCTTTTAAGTAAACTCAAAAGTACCCCCATCCTCTATATGGTTGTTTAGTATGCCAGAAATAGCAGAGATCATGTGGGTCTAAAAAGTAATTGCTTTCTCAACATAACTAAAATCTACTTCATCAAAACAAATTAAGAAACAAAGTTGAGATGTGTGAAATACTTGTCCCCACCCAACTTCTTTCTTTTACACATTAAGCTTTAATGTAATCATGAGCAACATCATCTGAAAGGTATTTGTAGAAAATTTCATTAAAAAATATCCATTTTTTTAATGCTATGTGGTGTGTGAATTATCCCTGACTGCCTTAACCCTTTCGTTACCGTACTTATTTTGAGATGCTCTGTGTTTCTTTCAATTACTTTAAATATAACAAAGTATTTCATAAAATAACTTAGTCGTCATTCAGCTAGTGTTAGGAACATAAATTGTGACTAAGGTTTGGAGGAAGATCTTTATTCAAAACTTATGAAAACAAGACATTTGTAGTACAGAGCCAGAGGTGGTTTCTGCCGGGTTGGTGTTGAAAGGGTTAAGAATTGTTTCTCTATTATATATTTTAACCCTTTCTGTTACCATATTTCTGTTGAGATGCTGTGTGTTTCTTTCAATTACTTTAAATATAACAAAGAATTTAGTAAAATAACTTAGTCGTCATTAAGCTAGTGTTAGGAACATAAATTGTGACTAAAGTTTGGTGGAAGATTTTAATTGAAAACTTATGGAAAGAAGACATTTATACTACAGAGCCAGAGGCGGTTTTGGCCGGGTTGGTAACGAAAGGGTTAATAATTCTGGTATAATCACAATCTACACGATCCAAAATGTATTGGTACAAAGTTTTATGAAAAAATATTCATTTTTCAGAAAGTCATAAGGAAACAAGGTCAGTGGACACACTTCTGTAGTTATGCCCTAAATTTATTTATCGAATGAGTACAATCAGACGAATAAAGGATACAAAGGAAAAATTAGATGTAAAATACCAGGAAAATTACACAAATTGGGAATCCACAGCATAAATATCATTTAGTGACTGGCAGAAAACTGTCAGAGGGAATTTTTCTGCCAGATTTCCATTACAAAAACGAAAAACAAAAATGACTGGTTGACATTCTTACCTCATATCTGCTTCTAAATAATCTGAACTCTGCCAACATGATAATAATGCCGAAGCAGCAGGACGTATTATGCTTTGCAATGCATGCTCAGTTTGTGCTTGAATGAATTTCCTTCTTTCAGTGCCTTCAGGTTCAGATGGAATGTAATAGAATTTACACTGCAGGCTGAAATGGAATTTCAAACCAAAGTGTAAGGATGCTATGAGGGCAGTGGCAAAAGACGTTAGCAGCTGGGTTTTTTTTTTTTTTTTTTGATTTTCACAAATACTTTCATTTTTAATTTGAAATAATAAAAATAGCATAGAAAAAACAAAACAAAACAAATATTCTTTAATGTAAAATTTGTCATATTTATAAACACAACCCAATATCAGTGACATGATATAAGTCACTGCTCTTTCGTAATAACAGGAGTACCAAGGTTTTTGATGTTGTAAGTGTTAAGTTTTAATGCTATGCTCCAAAATAATGGTTAACATATAGAATTAAAACAACTGAAATGAATGTTGAAATCTGTAGCAATCCATAGCATATTATATAGAAATTAATGCATGAATTAAACAGACGAAGGTATCTTTTCAGGTGAGAGAAAATGCTCAGTCACAAAACAGTGTATTTTGGTTTCAAATATTGAAATAAATGATTTTTAACAAAGATTGAAGACTCAAAAACATTTGCTGGTGTAAAGGTAAATGTAAATCCTTTCTGCCTTTCTTCATAGCAGTAATAACATAAGTGGAATAACCACAATTAGGGACTGAAATAGCTTGCCAAGAGTTTATATATTTTCTTTGATTTTTTTTTTTTTAATTTTGAAATCTATATTTGAAAAGGTTCTCAACTACAGGAGGGTATGATGATTTTAGTAATTTTTTCCTTTCTTTCATTATTACACAGAGGCTCTCCTTGATGTGCTTGACACCTGTATGTCAAACATGGGCTGGAAAGATATACAGTAGTTGTGATTAGGGGAGAGGTACAAGCATTAAGTAGGCTAGAATAATAGTAAAGAAATAGAGGGAAGATATGGTACATCTGTAGACTTGTGACGCAGGTGGGCTGTTGATTGGAAAATCATTGTCAATCAGCTTAATGAGCATTATTAAGTGTGCTACTCCACAGCTTTGAAGAATGCCAATTATTAATGAATACTGCAGTTATTGGATGGATATTTGACAAAGTCCAAGAAAGAGTTCCACTGCAGCAGAATGAAACTAAGTCAGTGTCAAACTCTGAATCATTTCAAGACAAACACTGAACAAGTACATAACTGAGAATAAAGAATACGTGACAGCACTCGACGTTGGTGATATTTAATTCTAACAAGAACAGAGATGGTTACTTTTGCATAGTACTTATTTATCTACTGTAAGAGGCAGGTTAAATCAATGAGAGTTCAGGGTCATATTTATAAACACAACCCAATATCAGTGACATGATATAAGTCACTGCTCTTTCGTAATAACAGGAGTACCAAGGTTTTTGATGTTGTGAGTGTTAGGTTTTAATGCTATGCTCCCAAATAATGGTTAACATATGGAATTAACCCCTTACCCAACAATTATTTTGAAAATAAATGTATTTTTTCAGACACATTTTTTAATTGTTTTATTTTACTATGTTTTGAATGGTGATTTCGAGGTATATTTCAAACCTTATTTATTATGAATTTTAATATTTTAAAATCTTTTGACGAGTTAACTCGCCAGAGATAGAAAAAAACGATTTCGATCAAAATGCATATATTCGTTTCTGCCGGGTAAGGGGTTAAAACAACTGAAATGAATGTTGAAATCTGTAGCAATCCATAGCATATTATATAGGAATTAATGCATGAATTAAACAGATGAAGGTATCTTTTCAGGTGAGAGAAAATGCTCAGTCACAAAACACTCTCATCAACAACGATTGCAAATTTCAAAACATGACATATAACTGATTAATTTCTTTCATTTGAAATGCTAACATCAATGCATGACTTATTCTTTGAGTAAAGAAATTTTCATGCTATCTTATATTTACTACTACTATGGCAATCCCTCAAGGTCGAGGATGATGGTCTTCGCGCAAATTTATTGGTGAGTCCGTAGGTGACCGATAAGACCAATTCTTGCTTGAAAAGATCGGTCGCAGTGCGGACATCTAGTGCCGGAAGGGAGAGTCGCACGTGGTTGTTGTTGGCGCTCCTTCCGTCGTCGTCTTTTCTCCTCCAGCTCTGCAGACCTTTTCGACTCAAAAGTCGCCGTTCCCTCATGGATGGTGGTTTTCCAGAGTGGTCTGTTTTTTGCCGTTTCCTCCCAGTTGGTGAAGTCGATGTCACACTTTTTGAGGTTCGTTTTCAGGGAGTCCTTGTAGCGTTTCTTCAGGCCTCCTTTTGTACGCTTGCCGTCTTTGAGTTGGGAGTAGAAGATCTGTTTGGGAAGTCGTTCGTCAAATCGTTTCAGATCGTATCTTATATTCACACACTGGTTGACTAGATTAAACTTTCAGCTATTCGTTAACCCTAATAAGATAATGAAACTCACCAATAGCAGTGAACTGAGAAAAAAATTGTATACTTACTTGTCTGCAAATTGTTGTCCTTGTTCTCTTAACTGATTTATCTCACGTTCACTAAGCAGAGGATTATGGAACTGGATTATCACAAATCGTAGCCTGTCCAAAACTAAACCATCTTCTCTAGCCAAATCAGACAACCAAGTCTGCTCCAAACTCACTTGCACATATTCAAATGTGTGATGAGAGTTATACACACAAACACAGCCTAAAAAGAAGAAGTTATGGCAGCAAATAACAAACAAGAAATGCCATTAATAATGACAAGTAAAATGAAATTCATAAAATTTGTTTTTTACCAATGTCCAATTTAAATGGTCAAAATGTTTAGATATAAATAATATTCAGAATAAAAAGAAACCTATTTAAATGGTACTTAAAAGCATTGAAAGATAGAGTGACGTCCCCTGATCAATGCGCCATTCAATTTTAGTATTTTACCAGTTTGAGTTGAAGGAAGTTTACTAATATAGGAATTGAAAAGTCGGTGGTTATGTTAATTTAGTTTCCAAGTCTTCAACTATAGCCTCAGGCTGACCAAAGCCTTGTGAGTGGATTTGGTAGACGGAAACTGAAAGAAGCCCGTCGTATATATATTTCTTTACTACCCACAAGGGGCTAAACACAGAGAGGACAAACTAGGACAGACAAACGGATTAAGTCGATTACATTGACCCCAGTGCGTAACAGGTACTTATTTAATCGACCCCGAAAGGATGAAAGGCAAAGTCGACCTCGGCGGAATTTGAACTTAACAGTAAACGAAATACGGTTACATATTTCGCCCGGCATGCTAACGTTTCTGCCAGCACGTATATATGTTTATATATATATGTATGTGTGTGTGTATATGTTTGTGTGTCTGTTTGTCCCCCCCAACATTGCTTGACAACCGATGGTGGTGTGTTTACATCCCTGTAACTTAGTGGTTTGGCAAAAGAAACTTATTAGAATAAGTACTAGGCTTCCAAAGAATAAGTCCTGGGGTCGATTTGCTTGATTAAAGGCAGTGCTCCAGCATGGCTGCAGTCAAATGACTGAAACAAGTAAAAGTGTAGGTCTATTCATGCATTTCTAAATGACAAGATCTCTGTATTTATTAACTATGATGAAATAATGCATTATATATTTTGAATAAGTTATCAGAAAAAGGAATATCTTTTTAGAGAAAAAATATTCCACCAAAATGATTGTGTATGTATGTATGTATGTACATAAATGGTGGTGGTGGTGGGGCTTTTTGTAGTACTTCATTTCATCTAAAGACAATACAGCATATGACAGAGTTTAGAGAGAAATAATCTACTGAATTTGTATTTTATGAATTTGATAAAATGGCCAGATATTTGAAGCAGAGGAGACAACAAAAATAGGATCTGAGCTCAGCACTGTCGGCTAACACTGATTGATTAATAAGTCTCTGGTGCAGTGAGCCATTCTTGTCTGTTTTTGACCATTTTGGCACAGGCTGGACAAGATTAAGGTAGTATTTCCCTTGTGTCACCAACCAGTACCTACTTTCCAAGTAAGGTTGTTTTTTTTTTTTTATATTCCACTAGTCTTCATACATAAAAACCATCAAGCTACAGAATATTTACAGGAGGTTTAAACATGTCACCATGGCTCAAACAGTGTGAGCGCAAAAACATACTGGGGTAAACACACACCCTTCTTTCTCCTATTTTTCTTTGCGGTTGTGAATTACAGGGTGACAAAAAACACCCAGTACACTCTGTAAAATGGTTGATGTTTAAAAGAACATCCAGCTGTAGAAGTCATGCCAAAACTGATATACTGTCATCAGACACATTGGATTCTGTTAAACCATACAACCCATGCCAACACAGTAAGCATAATAACGACACACATACTACATATATATGTGCACACAAACTGTGCTGATTGTGGACGAAAGTGCCATCGTTCATACTAATTGTGTTGGTTGCAAGCATGTCTGGGCTGTTTGTGGTTCAGTAGACTGGGGGAGGATTAATTCGCTTAGAAGCAGGAGAGGGACAGCAGAAATGGCATCCAGATGGTAAAAATGCTGCCTCTTAAAAAAACGTGTGACCCATGCAAGCATGGGAAAGTAGACATTAAAACAGCAATGGTGTGTGTGTGTGTGTGTGTGTGTTTGTGAGAGAGAGAGAGATTATATAAAATGAACTTCCTTGTGGTTACTTTCCACCAATTTCACTCAAAAGGTATTGGTCAACCTGAAAGCTATACAAGACAATTACCGAAAGAGACAAGAACCATATAGAGATATATAACATGAAAACACATGGTTACAAAGTGAACTTTGCAACTGTTTATCCATGCCTGCACCTAACAAAAATACTTAATTCTCAATGATTTAGGGCATTTACATGTAAATAAGTGGGGAAGCACTCCGTCGGTTACGACGACGAGGGTTACGGTTGATCCGAATCAACGGAACAGCCTGCTCGTGAAATTAACGTGTAAGTGGCTGAGCACTCCACAGACACGTGTACCCTTAACGTAGTTCTCGGGGATATTCAGCGTGACACAGAGAGTGATAAGGCCGGCCCCTTGAAATACAGGTACAACAGAAATAGGAAGTAAGAGTGAGAGAAAGTTGTGGTGAAAGAGTACAGCAGGGATCACCACCATCCCCTGCCGGAGCCTCGTGAAGCTTTAGGTGTTTTCGTTCAATAAACACTCACAACGCCCGGTCTGGGAATCGAAACCGCGATCCTATGACCGCGAGTCCGCTGCCCTAACCACTGGGCCATTGCGCCTCCATGTAAATAAGTATCATACAGAGGTATAGACTAGTACTGTAAACAACAACACAATAATAGACAAGTCCTTTATTAGATTGCAGTGACATACTGGAATCCTCCAACAAGATAAATCTATGGAAGACTGTCTTGGAGGAAAAACACCTCTGTATCTTTATTATCTGCAATCTGGGAAATGATCCATCAAATTGCAACGCTTTTCAATAATGATGAGTTAAAAAAGAGAAAATAATTCAAAATAGAAAGTTAGAGGGAAACAATTTTGTATAGCTGCCCAAATATTAAAACATCATGGTGAAACAGACCTAAAATCATTGGAGTGGTAAAGTAGTATACTTAAATGTTTGCTAAGACTGGTTGCTTGGTGGGAAGTAATTGAGAGAGCTCTCGTCATGGATGGATGGATCAGCAATCTATTGCAAATGATCTGCTTCTCCCCCCCCACACACAACTAAGTGAACAGACACAATGCATATTTAAATAAGTTATGAGGTAAAACTTAAAAAAAAACAAACAACAAAACAATTCATTACAATCACGGACTACCAAGTGATTGTGTGCATCTAGAAAAGTCTGCAGTAAATTTGAACTCAATCTGCGACTTACCAGTTCCATGCTTATCCATTCAGTCATTTTATTTCTCTACAGTGAATAAGATAATGAAATGCTGGATGGCAGTGGCTCATCATCATCATCATCATTTAACATCCATTTTCCATGCTGGCATGGGTTGGACGGTTTGACCAGGCTGGCATTTGGGAAGGCTGCACCAGACTCCATTCTGATTTAGCATAGTTTTCTATGGCTGGATGCCCTTCCTAATTCAGAGTGTAATGGGTGATTTTACGTGCCATTTGTGTGACACTGGGGTGCTTTTACATACCACCGCCATGGTTGCCAATTTGTGTGAGATCAGTATTTGCCACAAATGCGATTTTGCTCAGCTTGATAGGTCTTCTCAAGTACAACATAATGCCAAAAGTCTGTCATTGCCTCCATGGGGCCCAACACTCGAAAGGAAGTCAACCACTTTGCCTCTGTGAGGCCTAACGCTCAAAAGGAACTCAGTCACTTTGCCTCTGTGAGGCCCAACGCTAAAAAGGTGTTCTTTACATGCCACCAGCACAGGTCCTCTCAAACTCAGCACAATGCCAAAGGTCTCTGTCACTAGCCATTGCTTCTGTGAGGCAGTAGTAAAGTGATAATTGAATAATTTAACATTTGCTAAAGGTGATTTTTATTACAAACTTAAACTTCTAAGAATCTCATTGTAAATTATTCTTTCCTTCTACAAAAACCAAAACAAAAACAAGTTCTATAGCTTCAAGATCTAAAAGTAGATGGTTAATACTTTATCTCTCTTGGAATTTTTATTGATGCAAATGCAAATGCAAACAGCTTTATTACCAGAGAAAAATAAAAAAATCTATTTACCATGTGGTTTAAAGGTAGGGGTTACAAATGCATGCTGTTCTTGAGTGACATCACCATCAATGGGACGGTAATCAAGACTGAACAAAATATCTTGACAGTTATATTCATCTTCTACACATAAATGCTGAAACAATAAAAAAACATTAAACGGTATGTTTAGAACAATATTCATAGAAATTCTTACATTAACAAACGATCAAAACATTTTTAGGGGAATATTGGATCCCAGAGGATGGAAACATGAAAAAGAACCCTGGCAGAATTTGAATTCAAAACATTGGGAATGAAGACAGACATGGAAAATCAAGCAGTCTGGTGTTCTACCACTTTTTCTCCCATCCATAAATACAATAATGGATAAAGAATCCATTTTCAAGATCCGGGTGTTGAGTATTTTAAATTTAGAATGTTTGTAGTTGTCACTCACGTACATTGACCAACTAAATGTTTCAACATACAAAGATCTCAACATGACCTTCCCCACATCACTGCAGTCATTGTCTTTCACTTGGTTTAGCCTCAGGTCTGTCCTGATTCAGCAGACCTATAATCAAATTTATTCCAGCCATGACTATCCCACCATCCTTTTTCAGCCTTAGGAGACCTAAGGCTACATTATCCAGTGTGTCATTGTTTGTAAGCTGTTAGGATATGATTTGATATAAATAAGACTGATATTTCTAGCAAGTTGAACAAATATCTAGAGGCACCCTTGATGGTGCGGTTAAAGACTTGCTCTCGCAAGTTACAATGCAAATATTTCATTTTACTGAACTATACAAACAATGCTCAGATAATAATTTGTATAAAGGAATGTTAATAGTATTGAAAGAAAGAGACTAATTCCTTAACAATTATAAAAGAATGTTTAATGGTGCCAATACACTAGACTGAAACATATCTGTAAAACTGCTTTCTGATAATCTTGTTTCAGAAATATAAAATTTAAACAGCACTTAGATAAATGCGTGTATTTAATCATTTTCCTCAAAATCAGAAATCCATTCAATTGATTCAAGCTATCCAAAGGTCAGAATTTGGGGTTTTGAATGAAGAATTTTAAATATATCAAAATATAAACTTTCACTTCCCGCAATTAATACTTGAAAAACAAATAACAAAAGAATTCTTAATTATTCCTATTTTGTATTATCAAAAGAAATTTAATGAAAAAAAAAAAAAATGACTTCTGTGACAAATGTAGATGGCCTCTATGATGAGTGAAACTTATTTCTACAAGTGCAGCTGACATATATGTGAGTGAAGCTAGCTTCTACGACGAATGCAACTGTTTTCTATGACAAGTGCAACTAGCTTCTACAATAAATATAGCCTACTCTTCAATAAGCACATCTTATAATAAATAATAAGCTTGTGTGAAGTTTGGACAGACATACTGTGCTCTTTTACTCCTTTACTTGTTTCAGTCATTTGACTGCAGCCATGCTGGAGCACCGCCTTTAATCAAGCAAATCGGCCCCGGGACTTATTCTTTTGTAAGCCCAGTACTTATTCTATCGGTCTCTTTTGCCGAACTGCTAAGTAACGGGGACATAAACACACCAGCATCGGTTGTCAAGCAATGCTAGGGGGACAAACACAGACACACAAACGCATATATATACATATATACGACGGGCTTCTTTCAGTTTCCATCTACCAAATCCACTCACAAGGCTTTGGTCAGCCCGAGGCTATAGTAGAAGACACTTGCCCAGGGTGCCACGCAGTGGGACTGAACCCGAAACCATGTGGTTGGTAAGCAAGCTACTTACCACACAGCCACTCCTGCGCCTATAACTGTGCTATGTGACTCAGCTTAATGGTCTAGTGAGCCATGCTATTTAATGAGATTAAGAAATCAACATGGGAGCTCAACTTAACTATGCTGCAGTTGGTGTCAAAAGGAATTAAATTCTATCAGGATATTCCAGTTTCAAGCTCTATACCATGTCAGGCTCAAAAGGCTTCTGGAAAGTATTGGAAAGGCTAAATCTTTAAAGCACTAGTGAACGTTACAAACCGCTACTTCTGATCTAAATGCATTGTAGAATGCCTTAATTGAAAACAGCTGATCTAGATGCATTACGGGATACCTTTGCAATAGATATAAATTCTCTGTGTTTGGTCATAGTACATCATCATCATCATCATTTAGCGTCCGCCTTCCATGCTGGCATGGGTTGGACGGTTCAACTGGGGTCTGTGAAGCCAGAAGGCTGCATCAGGCCCAGTCTGATCTGGCAGTGTTTCTACGGCTGGATGCCCTTCCTAACGCCAACCACTCCGTGAGTGTAGTGGGTGCTTTTTATGTGCACAGGTGCCAGACGGATGGTGCTTTTTACGTGCCACCAGCACGGGGCCAGGCGAGGCTGGCAACGGCCACGATTGGATGGTGCTTTTTACGTGCCACACTTGAATGATTTAGCCCATACTTGAAACATTCCTTAGTAAGTAAAGACATTTTAAGTTCTACAAAATAGTTATGAAATAATTACACATCCATTTCTAGCACCTACACTCTCCACATAAATAGTTCTTTTATCACTATAATGAAAGCATTACATTCAAAACTCCTCACAAGCTTTAACCCTTTCGTTACTGTATTTCTGTTGAGATGCTCTGTGTTTCTTTCAATTATTTTAAATATAAATATAATATTTGTTATCATCATCATCAAACGATGATGATGATGATGATAACAAATAATTTAGTAAAATAACTTAGTTATCATTAAGCTGGTATTAGGAACATAAATTGAGACTAAGGCTTGGTGGAATATTTTAATTCAAAATTTATGAAAACAAGACATTTTACCACAGAGCCAGAGCCGGTTTTGACCGGGTTGGTAACGAAAGGGTTAAAAGGACCTTCTTTTAACTCCTAAATTGTAAAATGTCAAAATTCTATAAGGTAAAAAAAACAACAACAACAAAAACAAATAAGAACAGCTAGTGAAGCCTTCGCTGCCTTCCACACTACAGATATATTTTAACCAACTTAAATTAGTAACTCAATAACATTTTATTGTGTACACACACACACACACAACAAACAAAACATGTGATCTTCCCATTCATATGCAGTATAACAGAAAAGTGAGGAGTTGGGGGTGGGGGATGCAATGACTTACCCTGATTTCCTGATTGATATTAGATGCTAGTCCATCCTTTCCTAAAAGAACCAGATAGAAAGGTTGTTCGATGCCCTTGAGAGCAGCAGCACTTTCTGAAATATCAGGCCTGAAATATATAAAAAAAAAAATATCATAAAAATGTCATGTTTTACCTCACTACTTAAATACATGATTAGAAATCATCATCATCATGTGACCGACCAGACCATCAGATGTTGTTACACATCGCTGGTCACAATGCATTTGCATTGTTTTAGCCTTCGAATGACGCCACCCCACTGGCTAAGCGAGCAGGCCAACAGAAGAAAGAGTGGTGAAAGAGTACAGCAGGGATCACCACCCCTTGCTGGAGCCTCATGGAGCTTTTAGGTGTTTTCGCTCAATAAACACACACAACGCCCGGTCTGGGAATCGAAACCGCGATCCTGCGACCGCGAGTCCTAACCACTAACCACTGGGCCATTGCGCCTCCACATGATTAGAAATAGAAAACATGAAATATGAACAACGAAATGCTTAGTTTAATAAAACCCAATAATAATACTGAAGAAAGGCAAGGAAAGATGTTTCCCTTCAATAATGAACTTATTGAGTGAATAAACTTTGATGGGCTCAGCACTGGCAATTGAAATTCTATTTTAATTGCTAATTTCTGCAGTTTTAAATTCAATGCACCAGCATTAAATTAAATCCTAAAGTATTAATGTTACAATGTGCTATTAATTGTTGGCTTAGAGACCATTTAGTACTCATCTAAAAAATTAAAAATTAAAGAAGCCATAAATATTGACATGAGAATATTGATTCTTGCAGATTAAACAGTCCTACAAAAACTCAAACATCATCATCATCATCATCGTTTAACGTCCGTTTTCCGCACTAGCACAGGTTGGACGGTTCAACTGGGGTCTGGGAAGCCAGGGGCTGCACCAGGCTCCAGTCTGATCTGGCAGTGTTTCTACAGCTGGATGCCCTTCCTAACGCCAGCCACTCCGCGAGTGTAGTGGGTGCTTTTTATGTGCCACCCGCACAGGTGCCAGTGGAGTCTGGCATCGGCCACGATCGATTGGTGCTTTTAACGTGCCACCGCATGGAAGCTAGCCAAGGCGGCGCTGGCATCGGCCACGTTCGGATGGTGCTTTTTATGTGCCACCGGCACAGAAGCCAAGTTAGCAAAGTTAAAGATGCTCAGTATATATAAAATTCAATGGTTCTATACTTTGATTACATAAATTAACTGTTTTCTTCGCAGTTGTAAATAGATTTATAATTTGTATGTTGATCAGTCTCCTGAAGGCTTTTTTGCTATTTCAAGTGAACCATATTAATTTAATGTTCTTACTTAACAGCAGTTTTATTTCCCAAAACAGAGGCAGGAACATTTAGCTAATTTTAGAACAATTTGTAAATGGCACAGCGGATTAAGACAAGGTTTTCCAGCCAAGATACTTGTATTAAACATAAAAATAAAATACACACACAAAAAAAAACATAGATAACAACAAATTTCCTATACAGAGAAAGGTGTAACTGAAACGACCAATGAAAAAGAAAAACAATGAAATTAGTAAGTAAAACAACCAGTCACACAAAATACATAGAAAATTGTTTAACCCTTTTGTTACTGTATTTATTTTGAGATGCTCTGTGTATCTTTCAATTACTTCAAATATAACAAAGAATTTTGTAAAATAACTTCATTATCATTCAGCTAGTGTTAGGAACATAAATTGCAACTAAGGTTTGGTGGAAGATTTTAATTCAGAACTTATGAAAACAAGACATTTGTACTATAGAGCCAGAGCCAGTTTTGGCCGGGTTGGTAACGAAAGGGTTAAAACTCTAGTGTTATACATTATTTACATTTAGAACTGTATTATCTAGTGTTCTAATTCAAAATGTTCTAAAATGATAAACTTTTGAATGGATTTGGTTAGTTGTAGATTAATTAGTTTTCTTTGATATAGTTTTCTTTCTCTGATATAACTCTTTAAAAGAATACAGTTATTTATTAGAAAAGAAAAACAAGTAACAACTGCAAACATAGCATAAGTTTTTCTTAAAATAAAAGATAGATTCAATAATGAAAAGATAATGGTCTGTTTTACAGCACACTCAACTTGGAATCTTACAGTTGAATTTAATCCTTTATCTGTCCTATATATAAACATGCTACAAATTCCAAATTTTTTTCAATCACCAGAGTAATTTGGAAATATGAAAGGAAAGTTTTATATTACTCAGAACATATGAAACAATGATAAACTAAATCTGTCTAATGGAATTAAAAATTATTTTTATGCATTTGTGTACATTTAAACTAATTAAATATTATTTTACAGAATAATTGAATTAAAATTTCTTTGATTAAAACTCTTTCTAACATGGAAGTATCCAAAGAACATTTAAGGTACATAATGCTTTATGAGTACAAAAAAGGAAACTGCAGCCGAAGTGACTTGAAACATACACTCAGTTTATGTGAAAGAATGCTTGAATGAAAGAACTTGCAGAAGATGGTTTGCAAAATTCGAAAGTGGAGATTTCAGCCTTGAAGATGAAGATCAAACAGGACGTACAGTTGAGTTTGATGATAAGCTCCTTGAGGCATTACTTGAAGAAAATCCTGCATTATCAGTTGAAGAAATGGCAATAAAGCTTAGTTCAAACCATACAACTGTTCATCATCATCTTCAACAACTTTGAAAATGGGTGCCTCATGAATTGTCCGAAAGCAACTGCAAATCCCGAGTTGACATCTGCTCTTCTCTCCATTCTCATGAACTCATTTCACCCTTTGTGGATAGACTTGTGACTGATGACGAAAAATGGATCTTCTATCGAAATGTTAAACATTGTAAACAGTGGCTTGGTAAAAGCTCAACCACAACCAAGAAGGGAACTTCATGGGAAAAAGATTCTTCTCTCTATCTGGTGGGATAGCAAAGGAATAATTCATTTTGAATTGTTGCCACCTAATGCAACAATCAATGCTCAAGTCTACTGTTAGCAATTAGAGCGTTTGAACCAAGCTTTGAAGAAAAAAAGACCTGCTTTAGTGAATCGAAAAGGAGTGACGTTTCATCAGGACAATGCACGACACCACACTGCAAAGATCACATCACAGAAGATTGAAGAGCTTGGTTGGGAAAAAATTCCTCATCCACCTTATTCTCCCGAACTTGCTCCTTCAGACTACCATTTGCTTCATAGTTTACAGAATCATTTGGGGGACACTTTCACAAACCAGGAGGAGGTTGAAACTGACATTTCAGGGTTCTTTGCTTTGGAACCAAAAGAGTTGGGATTAAAAAGCTTGTAAATAGATGGAAGGAAGTCATAGATAATCAGGGAAAGTACATTGATGATTAAATTTCAATTAAATATAACATTTGATCACTTGTTTTCTTTATTCAAAATTCAGACAGAATTTATGGGATGACCTGATATTAAACTTGCATATTTTCATGATATACTTTTGAGAGAGAGAGAGAGAGAGGGGGGTGAGGGAGGGAGGGAGGGGGAGGGAGAGAGAGAGAGAGAGAGAGAGAGAGAGAGATACTCTGAAGCTGAAAAAGATTTTGTTAAATCATCATCTATTTTAATGGGTGAACATATATTAGGTAAGTAAGCAAAAGGGTGGAGTCCGATGTATTATCCACTAAAGAACATTGGTTACCTCGCTGGCCTGTGACTGAGAATTTTCTGTGCCATTGCTTCCACACACTGTTCTCGGAAATAACATCTTTCCTTTGAAGGGCATTGGATAAATCCTAGATGATTTAATATCATCACTTTGCGATCTTCCTCCAGATGATCAAGCAACTGATACCTGAAAGAGAATTAGTGTGATGAGACCAAATTTATGAACAGAATGACATTTATTTCCCTCATCTGTGTTTTATAAAAGAAGAAGAAGGTAAAGGAGATTAAGTAGACTTTTATTGCATCATTGTTAATTATTATGGAATTAATGAAAGGCAAAGTTAAGGCAAAGTTAACATGGACTCAAGACAGTAATATAGTAAACTACACAAACTTAAGAATTTTGAATCAAAGAAGGAGCCTCAACATATTTGTTAATCATCATCATCATCATCAGTTAGCGTCCGCTTTCCATGCTAGCATGGGTTGGACGGTTCAACTGGGGTCTGTGAAGCCAGAAGGCTGCACCAGGCCCAGTCTGATCTGGCAGTGTTTCTTCGGCTGGATGCCCTTCCTAACGCCAACCACTCCGCAAGTGTAGTGGGTGCTTTTTACGTGCCACCCGCACAGGTGCCAGACGGAGCTGGCAAACGGCCACGGACGGATGGTGCTTTTTACGTGCCACCGGCACGGGGGACAGGCGAGGCTGGCAACAGCCACGATCGGATGGTGCTTTTACGTGCCACTGGTACGGGGGCCAGGCGAGGCTGGCAACGGACATGAGCGGATGGTTAATATTAGCAAAAATATCACATTTGTCTTAAAAAATGGGAAAAGACATTTGGATAATGTAGTCTGTGCTTGAAAATAAATATGAAATGATCACTGCGGGAAGCTTCTGATTCAAGGTCATCTTCGACCCAGGGCTACAACTCAAATAACTAGCTTAACATATTAGCCCGACTATATTTACTGTTCTTATTGTAACTATAAAGATAGTAGGATATCCAGGCATAGAAGTCACATAAAAACAAAAAAAATGCAATGTCTCCAACTCATCTTGGAGAGCAACAAGTGCAAATAAGAACTGACTTGGACACTGTTGCTTCATCCAGACCAAGTCAGCAATGGAAAGTAAATGTAAAATGGTGATTTCAAGCCCACTTCAGTGAAAGATTAAGAAGCAAAAATTCAAACCTCAATTTCAACCAATAATCTATCACTTTATTTACTTACTGTTATATAGATTCTTATTTGTAAACAGCATTTAAAAAAAAAAACTAAGTATTAAAATGGGAAGGTGAAGAAGATCATTAAATATGGTGAGTAGGTGTGATAAGAAAAAGAAAATTTGTAATCTTTTTCTATCCACATTAATCATAACTTAATGGTGTTTTCTCACATTTTGGTAATCAGTGGTAAGATTTAAAAAATGACATCAGATTTCTTTACAGATTTATATACATTTTATTCTCTATGGTGAAGCATCTACATGGCTGTTATGTTACCCAACATCATACAAGCAACTGATGGAACATCATTAAAAATTGATAAATTAAAACCAATGTTTGCTACATAGGCGCAGGAGTGGCTGTGTGGTAAGTAGCTTGCTTACCAACCACATGGTTCCGGGTTCAGTCCCACTGCGTGGCACCTTGGGCAAGTGTCTTCTACTATAGCCTCGGGCTGACCAATTGTGAGTGGATTTGGTAGACGGAAACTGAAAAAAGCCCGTTGTATATATGTATATATATATGTGTGTGTGTTTGTCCCCCTAGCATTGCTTGACAACCGATGCTGGTGTGTTTACGTCCCCGTCACTTAGCGGTTCGGCAAAAGAGACCGATAGAATACTGGGCTTACAAAGAATAAGTCCCGGGGTCGAGTTGCTCGACTAAAGGCGGTGCTCCAGCATGGCCGCAGTCAAATGACTGAAACAAGTAAAAAAGTATATGCTTTTACGTTTTTTTTAACAATTGAAATAATGAGAACAAATAAAGCGTTTTCTCTCCATCTTTTATATTTTGCTCAGATTCTGAAGTTTGTATTCACATTGTAGTATGTAATTCACATAATACAGCCATTTTAATTTGGTTCAAAACAAAGGAAAATACTAGCAATATTCTCAGTGTTTTAATTTGCTTTAATGAATCTTGCTAACAATTAAAAGCTCTATGTTCTTTAACCCTTTCGTTACTAACCCGGCTGAAACCGGCTCTGGCTCTGAGTACAAATTTATTGTTTTCATAAGTTTTGAATTAAAATCTTCCACCAAACCTTAATGACAATTTATGTTCCTAACACTAGCTTAATGAGAACTAAGTTATTTTACTAAATTCTTTGTTATATTTAAAGTAACTGAAAGAAACACAAAGCGTCTCAAAATAAATACGGTAATGAAAGGGTTAAGGTGTAATACCACATATTCATGTAAAGTGCAAATTATGTTAAAGTTATATTAATACTGCCGCTACCTTTTTTCTTGTTTCATTCACATACCCCTTGCTTAGAACCACATTCCATCTTATTCACTCATGTTCCACCCACCCTATCCTATCAAACTCACACTCCTACATCATCCCAGCCAATTCCTCATATCTAAAAACATGTATCACCAGCATCCCTCTACCTCACTAATTCTTACTAGGCTGACTCTCATGTATTGTTTCTCCCTCTATTTCATCCTATTCTTTTACTCATTCTATCACATTCAATTAAACTTAATACATTTCATTCAGTCTTCCCAAATAAACCCCTACCAGGTCCCTGTGACAACTTTAATCTGTGATAAATCCCAATTAGATTAGTGACATAATACTCAAGTTGGTAAAGGGATACAGGTGGATAAATTGTACAAGTCATCAGATTATATAGATAGAAGCACTCCGTCGGTTACGACGATGAGGGTTCCGGTTGATCCAAATCAACAGAACAGCCTGCTCGTGAAATTAACGTATAAGTGGCTGAGCACTCCACAGACACGTGTACCCTTAACGTAGTTCTCGGGGATATTCAGCGTGACACAGAGAGTGACAAGGCCGGCCCTTTGAAATACAGGTACATCAGAAACAGGAAGTAAGAGTGAGAGAAAGTTGTGGTGAAAGAGTACAGCAGGGATCACCACCATCCCCCGCTGGAGCCTCGTGGAGCTTTTAGGTGTTTTCGCTCAATAAACACTCACAACGCCCGGTCTGGGAATCGAAACCGCGATCCTATGACCGCGAGTCCGCTGCCCTAACCACTGGGCCATTGCGCCTCCACTACAAGTCATCAGATTAACCATAAATAAAACCATGCCCAATTAATATAACAGAAATTTGTTTCAAATTCTTAGGTTGAATCAAACAAGCTACAATGTGACTTTATCCAAAAAGTGGAATAGATGGTGAAAGCTATTTATTTTTCCTGGTAACATTACTTAAGAGAGGAAAAACAGTCATCTAGAATTTGAAATGAAGATGCAAATGTTTAGAGTTGTTTAACTAAGATACTGTAAATATAAACATTTCAGGCTAGTGTTTGACAGTTAACTGGGTGAGACTGGGGGATATATATCAGCCAACACCACTGTCATATCTCCCTTGAGGGAAGAAATACAGTATTCTCCTTTAATCTTGCCTATAAACCAGTCTTAGCTTTCAATGTCATTTCTTGGACTGCCTCATCTACTGACTGTACTGTCAATAGTGATATCCAGCCACATATCAACACATGATCATACTAATAGCCAAAAGGTTGAAAATAGATGGGGAAAGCTGAGTAAACAGACACCATAAACTGATTAAAAATGGGCCTAACTTTATCAAGAGAATGGCAAGTGAGAAGCATGTGTTTTATCTAGAAAAAGAATGAAATTTTCACATTTAGCAAAAAAATTTTAAAATCTGAAAATAAGTTTTTCTTTACTCTTTTACTTGTTTCAGTCATTTGACTGCGGCCATGCTGGAGCACCACCTTTAGTCAAGCAACTCGACCCCGGGACTTATTCTTTTTGTAAGCCCAGTACTTATTCTATCGGTCTCTTTTTGCCGAACCGCTAAGTTACGGGGGACGTAAACACACCAGCATCGGTTGTCAAGCAATGCTAGGGGAACAAACACAGACACACATACATATATATATATATATATATACGACAGGCTTCTTTCAGTTTCCGTCTACCAAATCTACTCACAAGGCATTGGTCAGCCCGGGGCTATAGCAGAAGACACTTGCCCAAGATTCCACGCAGTGGGACTGAACCCGGAACCATGTAGTTGGTTAGCAAGCTACTTACCACACAGCCACTCCTGCGCCTACGAACTTTTTCTATACTTTTTTCTATACTCAACAAACAATACAAACTGTAACATTTCATTGAGTGGCAAACAGTAACTAAAATCCTTAACCTAATTATTTCAATGAGTTTTATTTCGGGAGGAAAATTAAATTGAAAAATACTGAAAATAATGTTTCAAACTTACATACTCCCATTTTTGCTGAAGTGTTCTGATACCAGAGATATCTAAGTTCTGACATGAAATTATCAGAGGCTAACTCTAAATTGAAATAAGAGGAATCTTTGTCTCTATTTCTTTAATAAATCAGCATTGGGTAAAATGAGAATGTTAAAATTTGTATTTAGACTAGAGGCAAGTATTTTACATGTCAAATTAGAAAAGGCAACCAAGCAGAACAAAAAATTCTTTATTAGAATGTTCAATCATCATCATTTCACATTTGCATTCCATGACAGCACCAATGAGATCGCAAGACAAGGAACTCTGAGAGAGGGAGTGTGGTGGTAAATACATAAAGGATATGCCTGTATGTATGGATGGTAAAGCCTGTCATGCATGTATGTGTGGGTGTATATATAAATATATATACACACATATAGACACATATATACACATACATATATATATATACACATATATATAAACACACATACACACACATATATACATGTATATATACGTATATATATATACACACATATATATAGATAAACATGTATATATACATATATATAGATATTGACTAGCTTACGGTAACCTGCTCTACGCGCGGGTAAGAGTGTGGTTGTTACATTCTGTTGCTTCCTTTCTGTTGTTTATCACCACATTCTCCCTCTTTGTTTCTCTCTCCCTTTCCCACTGTTTTACTCTTCTTTTCTCTCGGACTCTCCCTCGCTTTCTCTTACTCTCTATCTTTCTCTATCTATGTCTCTCCCATTTATAAATAAAAGAGCTTAAGTAAGTTGAGAAAGAAAATATTTTGAAAGATCAGTCAGTGACACCAGAAAGGTCTGCTTCAAGGCAGACAGCAAAACACTAACATTTAAAAGGGACAGACAAACTTGTGAGCTGAATAAAAATAATAAAATATTGGAAACCAAAGTTTGAAGGGATAGAATCTGAGGATAGTAGAGTCACCATGGCTGGCATTTCTTAACGACAGATAGCAACGTAGTGGCAACGGCTGGAGTAAAATTTTGAATTTGATGGAAAAGAAAATGCCTAAACACCCACTCCTGTAAATTTTAATCCCCTTCCAGCCCCATTTAGACGCCTTTTCACTCTAGGGTACACTAGAAATAAAAGAGGAGTCAGTGAGTGCTCAAATAGTACATAATGTTGTGTATCTGATAGACAGTAACTATTCCAAATAAAATGCAAGAGATGAAATACATAAGCAGGCAGTTTAACCAGGAGATTTGTATGCCACATACAGTTGAAAGCCTTATCGATTTCAAGGGTAACAACATGGTTTTCATCAAATTTCTGGTGAGTGACACAAGGAATAAAGCCTTCAGAATAATTGGCTTTACAAAAGTCATACCAGTGGTCACTGCAGGAGAGAGATTCAAGGTGATTCAAAAGGTTGTTGTTAATGACACTCTTCATTACATCTGAGATGCTGGAAGTATGATAAGATGATAGCTGGCAAGGTTAGAGATAGCTTTTCTTGGGAATGGTACACACTGTGCCATATTCTCAAAAATTAGTGTCTATCTATCTATAGAGAGAGAGAGGGTGAAGGGAGTGACTGAAGAGTTTGGTGAGGATAGGGACTAATTAAACAGACAAAAGAAAAAAAATATTAGAAGTACATTATAATAATGCTTTAAACTATTACAATGTAAATCTCACAAAGTATCCAAAGAACTCATTCTAGTGGTGACCCATAACCCATTTAAAAATCAGCAAACTATTCAAGTAATAATTTAAGAGAAGATAATTAAAGTAATTTTCTGTTGACTTCTTTGAACTCAAGACTGCAAGCACTCTTACATAGCAGGAAGTGAAGCTGTGAGTGAACTTGGTTCACAACCCAGTTTTTATACTCAATTGAACCCAACTTGACTTCACTTACATCTGGTATTGTTCTTCAGAGAAGCATAAAGGTTATACACTTTCACTTCCCTCCCCTAGAAATTTGCAGCCTTCCACTTAAGTGCTTAGATAGTGAGTACCTACACTACTTACAGCTGAGAATTGCATCTCCTATGGTGTTTTGAAGCCAAGATCAGAAATGCTATCAAATTATAAAAGGTAATGAAACAAAATGAATATAAAGTAAATGGCTTGAACAACTTAAAAACAATTTTCAATATTTAGACAAGAGGTGTCAATCTCTAATTGTGGAGGGAATATGTGGAAGGAGTAGAGCCAGGAAGACATGGGACAAAGTGGTGAGAAAGGATCTTTAGCCGATAGAACTCACAAAGAGGATGATACAGAACTGAGAGTCTTGGCAGTTTGCTGAACTCGAGAAGACACGCCAAGCTAAGTAAAATTGTGGTTGTTCTTTGCCTACAGGCAGGTTTCTTGCATCCGTCTCTAGCTGAGCATCTTGTGGGCTCGTGGGTGCTGATGCTACGTAAAAGCACCCAGTACACTCTGTAAAGTGACTGGTGTTAGGAAGGGCATCCAGCGGTTGGATGGAACCTACACTTGCCTCCTTATGAGAGCTCAAAATCTCTCGTGGAAGCGCCATCCAACCAAAATGCAAATATATGGGAAACTACCACCTGTGTCATCTCTTGTGAAAGGTAAGAGAGTCCAGTTTGCTGGACATTGTTGTAGAGCTGAAAACGAGGCAATTTCTCCTCTTCTCCTCTGGAAGTCATCTACTCACAATACCAGAGGGCGCACACTCTCCTACCCTGATGTAATCTCCAGGGATACAGGCATCCAGCAACAGGACCTCCGTAATGTCATGATGGACCGTGAAGTCTGGCGTAGCATGGTAAATTCCATTGTCTCGACCACGGTCGAACAATGATGATGATGAAGGGCATCCTGTATTAGAAACCATGCCAAAACAGACATAGAGTCTGGGCAGCTCTTCAGCTGGCAAGCTCCTATCAAACCATTCAACATAGGCAAGCATGGAAAGCATCATCATCATCATCATCATCATCGTTTAACGTCCGTTCTCCATGCTAGCATGGGTTGGACGGTTTGACCGGGGATCTGGGAAGCCAGAAGGCTGCACCAGGCTCCAGTCTTATCTGGCAATGTTTCTACAGCTGGATGCTCTTCCTAACGCCAACCACTCCGTGAGTGTAGTGGGTGCTTTTTACGTGCCACCTGCACAGGTGCCAGGCGAGGCTGGCATCGGCCACGGTCTGATTGGTGCATTTTACGTGCCACCGGCACGGAAGCCAGTCGAGGCAGCACTGGCTTCGGCCACGATTCGGATGGTGCTTTTTACGTACCACCAGTCCAGGGGTCCTGGCATCTGCAGGGTGCCAGTCATAGGATTGGTTCAATTTCGATGGCGATGATGATGATGAATAAACAACAATAGTGCATGTTTCTATTTAATGAACAGCAAATACAACTTTACCAGAACACAAACGTAACAATTCATTATCAAAAAAGAATAAATCTAACAGTTACTTTACCTTGGATCATTCTGTAAGGCATTTGTTATGATTTTGAGGTCATCTTGTGTCAGTCTAACTGATGGGTTGAGTTCTGTGAAAATCTCCGATTTTTCCCACATTAACTCTTGGAAATCCTGCTTGGCCCGCATTCGCAAATCCACTTGGTGTTGTTCATACACTTCTTCTCGCTCTCGCTCATTCAAACTGGTGTAACATTCTTTGCCAACAAAGTTGATATATGTTTCACTAATTGGCTTGCCTGGTTTAACTTGCTTGTTTTCTTCTAGAAAGTCTTTGAATTTTTTTTTTAATCTGCAAAAGTAATGAATATCTTTTAACCCTTTAGTGTTCGCATTATTCTGCCAAAATTAATCCTTTTTTATCCACATTGTCTTGAACTAATCATGCATTATCTTGTAACTATAAGATTTTGATGAGGTAGCTGTTAATTTTTAAAACGATATTGTAGGGTTGGTGTGAGAGACCAGATCTGGCCAGTTTGAACATAAAACAGGCAGAATATTTTTGGCCGGATATGGCTGGTTTAAATGCTAAAGGGTTAAGGAAACTATGGGACAAATGATTTAAGCACCAAAAGCTGTTCTTACAATCACATCAGCTATTACTGAGGGAGACCTATCTTTAGAATATGTCCTAGAGACAAGAAATCATGGTCGGTGATAGCTTTGTATGTTTTCTCCATCCAAGCATGAAGTCTATCAGTTCTTCTGTTTTAGTTTAATAACTACAATTTCGCTAGTAAACAATAACCAAATCAACATCTACTTACATAAGAACTAGTTCATATGTCCTCCATATCTAGTTCTTCTACACCTAGCAGCCTTCACATGCCTTCCACACACATTCAACCACCTTTTACACCTGTTGCTTATCCAGCAACCTTGCATTCACTCAACCACTTTGCACTCAAAAGATAAAATTACAAAGTATCAATCAATCAATATTGATTACTTATATTGGCATAGTTTAAGCTGTAAGATGGAGATATAGTCAAGTGAACCAACTTCAGTACAAGCTTGCTAACTTGCTTTGCTAACTGCAGAGAGAGGAAAGGAAAAACTGACTTTGACAGAATTGAAAGTCAGGGATAATAATAAATACCTTGAATGGAGAACAAATAAATCAGGATATAAACTGTAATTGTTTGTTTTAATTAATGCTTTTATTGTTATACATAACACCCCTTATGTTGTAGGAGGTCAGCAACCATTATCCCCAAGGCTATTGAGACTGCTTTTCATTAATTATCCTGCTTATAATAATAATTGAGGCGCAATGGCCCAGTGGTTAGGGCAGCGGACTCGCGGTCGCAGGATCGCGGTTTCGATTCCCAGACCGGGCATTGTGTGTGCTTATTGATCGAAAACACCTAAAAGCTTCACGACGCTCCGGCAGGGGGTGGTGATCCCTGCTGTACTCTTTCACCACTCTTTCTCCTGTTGGCCTGCTTGCTTAGCCAGCGGGGTGGCGTCATTCGAAGGCTAAAACAATGCGAACGCATTGTGACCAGCGATGTGTAACAACATCTGATGGTCTGGTTGGTCACGTGATCAAGTGATAATAATAATTAGGCATGTGTTCATATGCTGTCATGTTTAATGTTTAACTAAAGAAGTAAATGGCCTTTAATAGTATGTAAACTAGTCAATCATAAATTCTTTGACCATATTAAGTAGCATTTTTGTTTGGCAGCCAAGTAAGGACTGGAAAATATCAGATAGGTAGGTAAACAACAACTGAAACGAACAATAATACAAAATGTTATAAACAAGTTGGTTATGGGCACAACTCCAGAAACAAAAGTAAAAAAAAACAAAAAAAAACTTCAATGGCTGCCAAATAAAATGACAAAAGTGAAAGTAATGTCCTAAATTCAAGGATTAACTAAATTATGGAAACGTTATCCACCAGGAGATAATTTGAACAAAATAAATTATCGAACAAACATATCCAAATACTTTTGTAGTGCATAGATGACCAAAAAAAAAAAAGTGTTTACAAAAAGCTGAAAATGAAGAGGGGTACATAACAGCTTTCTACATAGGGAAGAAAATATAGGGAGGGTGGTTAGACATTATTTGTCTAAAACATGTGCTTTTACTGATAAATACAGATCCAACAAAAACAAACAAAACCAAATATCATGAGTGGATCCACTCGTTATTAAAATTAAACTTACTCTAATTTCTTATGCTGTTCCTGTAACGCATTGACATGGTTCTTGAATGTCGTCTCTGCTTCAGAAGATTTGAGCAAATCAAATGGTAAGCGCTTATCATCACTGTCTAACCAATTACAATCCTTCCAAGTCTGACCCTCTCCACACATATTGATAAAAAATTTTGGCATATCTGGATGGCGGAAAATATAGTTCTGACAGGAAATCCAGCTCCTGGTGAAAATGGAAACATACAAAATGAAAATCAAAACATACAAATATGTAAAAAAAAAAAAAAAAAAAAAAAAAAGTAACAATCTGAGATGAGAAAAAATTTTTTAAAGTGAAAATGATTAATGGTTAGGGTAGCCATACTTAACCCTTTTGTTACCATGCTATCATAAAATACACTCTCTCTTTTACTTGTTTCAGCCATTTGACTGCGGCCATGCTGGAGCACCGCCTTTAGTTGAGCAAATCGACCCCGGGATTTTTGTAAGCCCAGTACTTATTCTATCAGTCTCTTTTGCCGAACCGCTAAGTAACGGGGACGTAAACACACCAGCATCGGTTGTCAAGCAATGCTAAGGGGACAAACACAGACACACAAATACACACACACATACATATATATATATATACATATATACGACAGGCTTCTTTCAGTTTCCGCCTACCAAATCCACTCACAAGGCATTGGTCGGCCCGGGGCTATAGCAGAAGACACTTGCCCAAGGTGCCACGCAGTGGGACTGAAACCGGAACCATGTGGTTGGTTAGCAAGCTACTTACCATACAGCCACTCCTGCTTATATTTTAATTAATTTTGAAATTAACATGAATCTAGGAGTTTAGAAAAATATTTCATTAAACTGATGTTTGGTTTCAGGTGGTTGGTATAAAAAAGCCAGAAAACAACAGACTGGAATGACTGGAAAAATTACACTAATGCTTTTGTCAATGTCCAAAGGACATTTTCAAATTTAAAAAAATGGAAAAGAAAACGAAACAAAAATAGAACAAAAGAAAAACAACACAGGAATCTAAGATGTATAGTTTATAAATGTCCCCTGGGTAGTTAATAATAACTAAAAAGGGTGAAAACTTGAAGACAGAAAATAATATGTATTTCTTTACTACCCACAAGGAGCTAAACACAGAGGGGACAAACAAGGACAGACAAACGGATTAAGTCGATTATATCGACCCCAGTGCGTAACTGGTACCTATTTAATCGACCCCGAAAGGATGAAAGGCAAAGTCGACCTTGGCGGAGTTTGAACTCAGAACGTAATGGCAGACGAAATACGGCTACGCATTTCGCCCGGCGTGCTAACGTCTCTGCCAGCTCACCGCCTTAAAATAATACTGATATAAACAATTCCTAGCTTTATGTACTTAAAAGTGTGATATATTTGTTCATTTAGAGTGCTTCATTTTAAGAGAGGCTTGTGGAATACTCGGACATCATCAAGTATAAGAACTGATTAGAATATGAGAGTCTGTCTAATTGCGTTGTGGTAGAGTCATATTAGCTACTTAAAAAAATAAATGCTGGTGTATAATTTAGTCTTTTTTTTATTTTATAGCAAAGTCATATATTTACATCTGGGTCACTGATACTCTATTTTACAAGTGTGCATGTGTGTGTGTGTGTGTGTGTGTTATGTTCATGCAAGTACACAGGACTAACATAACTCAGCAGGTAATATACTGGGAAATCAATTCAGAGGAGACAAATTTAAATTCATTGTCACCATTTAATTGCACAAGATATAAAATGTTAATGTTGCCAGCCTCGCCTGGCCCCCGTGCCGGTGGCACGTAAAAAGCACCATCCGTTCGTGGCCGTTGCCAGCCTCGACTGGCCTCGTGCCGGTGGCACATAAAAAGCACCATCTGATCGTGGCCGTTTGCCAGACTCATCTGGCACCTGTGCCGGTGGGACGTAAAAACCACCCACTACACTCATGGAGTGGTTGGCGTTAGGAAGGGCATCCAGCCGTAGAAACATTGCCAGATCAAACTGGGCCTGGTGCAGCCTTCTGGCTTCCAAGACCCCAGTTGAATCGTCCAACCCATGCTAGCATGGAAAGCGGACGCTAAACGATGATGATGATCCCTCAGCTCATGTGGTTGCTAGGGATAGGTCCCAGAAATTTAGGGAACCTCATCTGCAAAAGATAGCTTCACATCCTATCAACGGAGGATTCATCACTTGCTTAGTTAAAACAACAAAACAAGTTTAGCAATCAATTCAGCATGCAAAGCAGGAACCCAGAAAAGCCTAGCCCCTCAATCTCTGCTGGTTCCTTATAGTTCTCCAGATAAACGGAGGGGTTTAAAACTAGATGCCTTTAGTAACTCATGTATCTCGTCTCCTCTGTCAAAGTGGTTGGTATTAAGAAAGACATTCAGTTATAGAAACCAAGCTAAAAGTGGAATGTGATCACGTGACTGACCAGACCATCAGATGTTGTTACACATCGCTGGTCACAATGCGTTCGCATTGTTTTAGCCTTCGAATGACGCCACCCCGCTGGCTAAGCGAGCAGGCCAACAGGAGAAAGAGTGGTGAAAGAGTACAGCAGGGATCACCACCATCCCCTGTCGGAGCCTCATGGAGCTTTTAGGTGTTTTCGCTCAATAAACACTCACAACGCCCGGTCTGGGAATCGAAACCGCGATCCTATGATCGCGAGTCCGCTGCCCTAACCACTGGGCCATTGTGCCTCCACTACTTTGTTTATATAGTTAAAAGTTTGGGCCGCAGTCCATATACTAAAGTGGGATGGACCTTGCGAAGCTAATATGTTCTTTCCTACACGCATATTTAAAGCCTTCTGTGGTTATTTACTGGCTTATTAAGGGTTGTGGATAGGATGCTTGGCTAAATTCAGTCATGAATATCACTTTTCTCCATTCCTTTGCAAGTAGATTTTGAAGAAATAGCTGAGGTTTTATCCAACTAATAAAACCAATCAAATTGTATTGCTTAATGTGTGTGTGTGTTTGTTCATGTGTACACATATCTTAAAAGGGGGAAAATATACATGGAAGTAGCTTCATAAGTTCATATGTGCAAGGCGATAGAAATAGATAAGAACTCTCATTGAAGCATTTCAAGTACGTGTAGGCTCCATTTAACCCAATCAATTCTCTGCTGCCAGAACTTGAAACCATGGAAAGATTATATATATATATGAGAGAGGGGGAGAGGGAGAGGGAGAGAGAGGGAGAGGGAGAGAGAGAGAGAGGGGGAGGAAAACTCTGAAACACCTTTAATTAATAGATATAAAAACTTTAAACAACAACAGAATAGGTTGGTTAGGTCAAATGATGCAGATAACCAAAGTTCTTGCAAAGACACATTGAAAAAATGAGTAAACATCACTAATGTCCAATACCATTGTTGCTTTATACACTGGCATAGGCTGGAGAGGTGAACACTATGACAAATTCATAACCAATTACATTGACGATGGTAACGATGCTGCCATCATCAATGACTTAACTGATGCAGCTAAATGATGCCTGTGTACACCCAGGGGCAATTAAGGAAGCTAAATAAGCAGAGTTAAGTGAGTGAAGACAATCTACAGATCCTGTGCATCAGTGAAGCCAACACAAATAGGTTTTGACACGTGTAAATGTAATTGGAGATAAGAGTGGGGCGAAAGGAATTTAATAGATTTATTGAGCAAATTGAACAGTTATTTGTATGACTAAGATGACGTTTCATGATTGAGGAGTTTATATTTCATCATCCATGGTTTTGAAGTTTTAAAAAAATGGCCAAAATCAGTCCTGATTGTTATTATTGTAAGGCTTATAACATTCCAATTAGCCATTATAACAAAATTACTTAATTTTAATTTTTTTTTTTTAATTATACCAGTATATTAAAAAAATTATCATTTTATCAAAAATATTCATTTAACAAACTCCAGAAACTGATAATATTCTTAAAATTGTGCCTTGTATCAAAGTTATACAGCTATTTTGTCTAATAGCATGCATTCATTCAACATAAAATCACTTTAAAATTATACCAGTATATTAAAAAAAATTTCATTTTATCAAAAATATTTATTTAGCTATTAATAAATTATCATTAACTAGCACTATGACCCGACAATGCCGGGTCATAGTGCTAGTGCATGCATATACAGCTGCGTGCGTGCGCACATATATGCGAGTACTGTCCAAATCTCTGACCAATCACATACAGCTAGCTGGCATTCAATTGGTGTATCAAGTTTCGGGCATTTTGATTGAAATTTGGATAGGAAATTCACCAAAAATCACTTCTGTTGATTTTTTAATGGCTTTGCGGGGTGACTGGGGAAATGTAAAGATGTGCACGACCACCCTTGGATGGTTTTAAACGACCATAGAAAGTACGAACCCTCTAACTGAAAAATTGTGGATTTGTATAAAGAACACAGACGCAGACATTTTGCCGTTTATATATAGAGATGAAAATAGAGGTGAGAGAGGGAGACTGTTGCAAATGAAAACAGAAAATGTCACTTGCAACAAATTAATATTGTTTACTATTAAACATTAAAATCTACTTCACAGTGAATGCAATGAATATTTAAATTTGTGAAAAATTGGATGCAGTGAATGCAACAAATATTTAAATTTATGAAAAATTGGAGTTCAAAAATTCAATAAAATTCAGAAATCGAAATTATAAGAAATTTCTTAGAACATGAATTTATAAAAATATTTCCAGGTGGTCAAGTCTTTCATATTTGTTTTCTTTTAGTACTTTTGATAACTGTTACACACCTAATTAATAAGCAGCTTTCTCCATTATAATATAGATACCTGTAATCTGTATAAGTAAGATGCTGACAAAACAACATGGCTGTCAGATAATAAACTGTTAAGGGAGGTAAAATTACTGATTACATTGGCAACTGATGCCTTCTTAGGCTGGAAAGCATAATATAATGTTCTTAAGCATTATACAATATTTTAAGCCAATGGCAGGTCTGAATGTAACTTCTACCTTTTTAGATTTTGTCTGTTTCTCTACTCTTCTGAGTGTGGCAAAATGGAAAAGTACTCATGTAAATGGTTCATTGTTGGGGGGAGAGAAGGGGAAAGCAAAAAGAATGCCTTATAAAAGACAAGGTAGAAACCATCACAGTGAATCACTTAAGATTTTTCTCTTGGAGTCTCTTCATAAACCCTAAGCATAACATATTGATGTGTCTTCTGCTAAACACAATTTATGGCATTATATTGCTTAGCACTTTTGCAGACTTGATATTTTTTTTTAATATCTATGAACTTTTTCCTACAGTGTAGATGACTGAGGTATAGGCCACTGCCATTACCCCCCACCCCCTACTGGTATGGGTTGGATGAGGCTTGTTAGAGGTGGCAGCGGCGAGCTGGCAGAAACGTTAGCACTCCGGGCGAAATGCTTATCGGTATTTCGTCTGCCATTACGTCGTGAGTTCAAATCCCGCCGAGGTCGACTTTGCCTTTCATCCTTTTGGGGTCGATTAAATAAGTACCAGTTACGCACTGGGGTCGATATGATCGACTTAATCCGTTTGTCTGTCCTTGTTTGTCCCCTCTATGTTTAGCCCCTTGTGGGTAATAAAGAAATAGGTATTCAGTAGCTGGATGTCATTCTTGATGCCCACAACTCTCACTTCAAAAGAAGTGAGGGTTGTGGGCATCAGAGACACATGATAGTCTTCCACACAATATCTCTACTGAATTTCACTCAAAGTACATTGGTTGATTGAAGCTGAAAGCTAATGGTTGTAAAGCAAACAACTTCACTACAGTAATACTTTTAGAATGTTTTTTTTTTTTAGAGATGAACCTGTGGAGATCAAATGTTTTTAAAAATATCAGATTTGTTTGATCTCTGAATGTCAGCAAATATTTTATTTCAGGTTTTGTAAATAGATCAGTGCATGCATGTAAATATTAAATAAATGTCTCATCTCCTAAGATGAAGTTAAAAATCTGAAAGATTATATATAATCTTATTAATGATTCTCTGAAGCATTTAACGTTTCCCTACAGTTCGATACCTTTTAATAATATAGAAGGCCAAATCTTGTTATACTGAGTGACATAGTCAATTGCATTGTCTTTGGCATATTACTAACACACAATTTATCAACTCCTGAAGAATGAAAAGGCCAAGTTGACCTTGACTAGAATTAATATAAATTCAGAATATGGAGAGACACGTTAAATATTTTAAGGTATTTACTGCCATTTCACTGACTTAATAATGAAAACTTGAGAATTTTGATACTCTTTACTCTTTTACTCGTTTCAGTCATTTGACTGCGGCCATGCTGGAGCACCGCCTTTAGTCGAGCAAATCGACACCGGGACTAATTCTTTGTAAGCCCAGTACTTATTCTATTGGTCTCTTTTGCCGAACCGCTAAGTGACGGGGACGTAAACACACCAGCATCGGTTGTCAAGCAATGCTAGGGGGACAAACACACACACATATATATATATATATATACATATGACAGGCTTCTTTGAGTTTCCGTCTACCAAATCCACTCACAAGGCATTGGTCGGCCCGGGGCTATAGCAGAAGACACTTGCCCAAGATGCCACGCAGTGGGACTGAACCCAGAACCATGTGGTTGGTTAGCAGGCTACTTACCACAAAGCCACTCCTGCGCCGGTTGATATAAGTTAGTGCTAGTGACTTATTTTGGCTAAACACAACTGTGATGGCCAATTTTGTACAAGAGGGAGTGAGTAGAGTTGATGGAAGCACTTCTTTCATATTAGTGGCATTCATTTAATTGACTACTACGAGATAGAAAGGACAAACATATCACTTTAGCATAATTGAGCATAGAACAGTGAGGTCCTGACTGAATAAGGCATCATAATATATCAAAGCTGGCTTAAAAATTCTTTTGATAACACTGATGTGTTCTATACAGATTGATAATTATATGCTTAATTAAGCACAAGTCTATTTATTGGGAAAGAGAGAGAGATACAGTTGACTGCATTGACTCCCAATATATTAGTAGTATTTGTTTTATGGAAGAGAGACGGGGAGGAGGGGGGAGTGAGAGAGGCAGCAGAAACTACTGTGACAGGATTTGTAACAAAGAGAAGTGAAATGTCTAGCAACATTCAGCAAGCTTCCAAGCCATCACTCTACTTTCACAGTCATCTTCAGCAGACTCTTCAAATAAACAATATTTACTGAAAATATCCCATTAGATAAAGTATTTTAAGAGAATATTTAAAGTTACCTTAGTTGAGGAAATACTCAGCTGGCTGCCATTCTATCAATAAACCAAATGATTTACAAACCAGACACCATCTTATGAAAGGACACACTAGATAATCTCTAGAGTACACTATTTACTCTCTCTTTTACTCTTTTACTTGTTTCAGTCATGTGACTGTGGCCATGCTGGAGCACCGCCTTTAGTCGACCAAATCGACCCCGGGACTTATTCTTTGTAAGCCCAGTACTTATTCTATCGGTCTCTTTTTGCCGAACCGCTAAGTGACGGGGACGTAAACACACCAGCATCGGTTGTCAAGCAATGGTGGTGGTGGGGGGGGGGACAAACACAGACACACAAACATATATACACACATACATACATATATATATATATACACACATATACGACAGGCTTCTTTCAGTATCCGTCTACCAAATCCACTCACAAGGCATTGGTCGGCCCGGGGCTATAGCAGAAGACACACTTGCCCAAGGTGCCATGCAGTGGGAATGAACCCGGAACCATGTTGTTGGGAAGCAGCAAGCTACTTACCACACAGCCACTCCTAGCAAAAAAAAAAAAAAAAAAAAAAAAGACTGGTCATAGTTTGAATGGCTTTTTATCATAAGGTCAGCTTGCTTATATATCACAGCTGATCTGGACCAACCCTGTAGTTTATTTGAACCTAGGAAGCAATACTACTGCAATCACAAGTAGAAAAATTAACCATAACTTGTTCATGTTGTTGATGTCGAATTCTATGTTAGCCTCAAACAGAACTACGATTAAATGCATTCCAACTTCATTTAATCCCGACTGTATTATGTAAGATGCGTTTTCCTCTTTTTCAGCTTTAAGATGGTAGAATGTAATTTGAGGGATATTTGGCTGTTATTTCTTGTAAAGCTGACAAGCTCATATGAATTGATAGTAATCTGGACAATTTCTGTTAACTTGGATTTTAAGTACACTTGGGACTGTTGGATAGCTGGGGCTAACTAAACAACTATGGGATAGATGATTTAAGGTGGTGGAAGATGGGGGAGAATAAGATGAGGGAGTTAAAAAACGTTCATGGGTGAGGAACAGAAGGCAGAGAGAAAGGGAACAGAAGGGATAAAAGTGGAAAGGAAGTAGAAGAAAGAAGTGTTTTGTTAATAACAAATGTAGAGATTTAACCCTCCCTGTATCCCCCCCCCCATCTCTCTCACACACATTGAGCTAATAAATAAAATAAAAAGCAAACCAACAAAAGGTGAACAAATCTGATGTAGCTATTTCTTTATTACCCACAAGGGGCTAAACATAGAGGGGACAAACAAGGACAGACATAGGTATTAAGTTGACCCCAGTGCGGAACTGGTACTTAATTTATCGATCCCGAAAGGATGAAAGGCAAAGTCGACCTCGGCGGAATTTGAACTCAGAACGTAAAGGCAGATGCAATACCGCTAAACATTTCGCCCGGCGTGCTAACGTTTCTGCCAGCTCGCCGCCTTTTATGTATACCTATTTCTTTATACCCACAAGGGGCTAAACATAGAGGGGAAAAACAAGGACAGACATAGGTATTAAGTCGATTACATCGACCCCAGTGCGGAACTGGTACTTAATTTATCAACCCCGAAAGGATGAAAGGCAAAGTCAACCTCGGCGGAATTTGAACTCAGAACGTAACGACAGACGAAATACCGCTAAGCATTTCATCCAGCATGCTAACGTTTCTGCCAGCTCGCCGCCATGCTGTCAATAGAATATTTAGTTAAGTTTGCTCCTATGCATCAACTCCACTGTCCAATGATACGACATGTTCAGATGAATTAAAGATGAAAATTACACATCAGAGCTCTTACCTCTTACTTATTGAGCACATCATATTTATCCTCTACCTTTTTACAGGCTACAAGTGCCACATTTTTTTAACTATTTGGATGATGTGGTGCAAATATTTTATAACAGACAGAATTTTGGCTCTTGTATGTTTAAAGATGGTTTTTGTTAACTTTAAAATTAATATATAATGTAGCCCCTTTGATGTCAACATGCATGAGACCACCTTCATTTCTTAAATACCAAATTTCTTACTTTTACAGGGTTCATATTTAAGTTATATATAACCGATACATAATTTTATGCTAAGAATAGGCGCAGGAGTGGCTGTGTGGTAAGTAGCTTGTTTACCAACCACATGGTTCCGGGTTCAGTCCCACTGTGTGGCACCTTGGGCAAGTGTCTTCTACTATAGCCTCGGGCCGACCAAAGCCTTGTGAGTGGATTTGGTAGACGGAAACTGAAAGAAGCCCATCGTATATATATATATATATGCATGTGTATGTTTGTGTGTCTGTGTTTGTCCCCCTAGCATTGCTTGACAACTGATGCTGGTGTGCTTACGTCCCCATCACTTAGCGGTTCGGCAAAAGTCTGTATTACGTTGTGTTGACAGACTTGCACTTAAAATTCCTACCAATTTTAATCAAGTCCTGTTAGCTACAGAGGTGACAACACTACCTACTTATCTTTCACACACACACACACACACTTTCTTTCTCTCTCTCTTGCACAGTATTTCTTTCTCAACAACAACTTTTCTTCTCCTCTCTTTCCCCTCTCCACACAGCTATTGTTACAGACAGACGGAGTTTATCTTTTCTTTTATAATATAAAATTGATACTTGAAGAGTGGTTGGCGTTAGGAAGGGCATCCAGCCGTAGAAACACTGCCAGATTTGACTGGGCCTGATGAAGCCTTCTGGCTTCACAGACCCCAGTAGAACCGTCCAACCCATGCTAGCATGGAAAGCGGACGCTAAATGATGATGATGATGATAAAAGGAAAGGTGTTAAAGAATTCCTGCAGTGACATCAGAGAGTAAGAAGAGTGGATTTTGTATTTGTGTAAAGTACTTGTGTATTACAACTGTAACATTACAATTACTTTTACTTTTTGAACAGAATTAAAAGCCCTTTTGAATTCCCCTTTCATTTTCCCTTGGAATCTGTTTAGCAGTAGGTCAAAGGTGATTTGCCTGTTTTGCATTTATAGCCTTAGCAGCAACAGGAAGTCTAGACTGTCAGTGAATTAATTCTTTGGAACTGGAATTATTTATGACTTTTTCCAAATAGATGTAAGCATAAGTGTTCAAAGGCACCATGACAGATATCAAGGACCTAATGTTTTGTTAGCTTTAAGGGAATTTAATGCATTTTCTTACATGATGTAGGTCTGCAAATCTCCCTCAAAAGAGTAAAAAATGCATAGGCCTCTGACTAAATGATCCTCCTCACCAGAAAAAAAAAAACCAAAAAAAAAACTGAGTAGGCGCAGGAGTCGCTGTGTGGTAAGTAGCTTGCTAACCAACCACATGGTTCCGGGTTCAGTCCCACTGCGTGGCATCTTGGGCAGGTGTCTTCTGCTATAGCCCCGGGCCGACCAATGCCTTGTGAGTGGATTTGGTAGACGGAAACTGAAAGAAGCCTGTCGTATATATGTATATATATGTGTGTGTGTGTGTTTGTTCCCCTAGCATTGCTTGACAACCGATGCTGGTGTGTTTATGTCCCCGTCACTTAGCGGTTCGGCAAAAGATACCGATAGAATAAGTACTGGGCTTACAAAGAATAAGTCCCGGGGTTGATTTGCTCGACTAAAAGGCGGTGCTCCAGCATGGCCGCAGTCAAATGACTGAAACAAGTAAAAGAGAAAAGAGAAAGAGAGTACATTTATCTTTGTCAACATTGTGAGCTATAGAGAGGACTAGAATAATAATAATAATAAAGCAATATATAGTTCTCAATACAAAAACTACTTCTCTGAATTAAGAGGGTTTGTGACTATGACCAGCTGTTTTAGTACAATTTATCTATGACAGCATGAACTTATTAATATCCTCACCTCACTAGATTAGCCATAACAAATTAAATCATCCATATACAAGTCTTTATTGAGCCTTCACAATATCTTATCAGTAACATGAAGAAAGTTAGCTCATATCATACCATTGCCTTATGTTAATTCAATGTCCTAGATTAGCACATTAAACTGATATGTTATATCAGTTACTATAATGTTGAATTAGTGGAAGATACATCCCCACTTTGATGAGATGATAGATAGCCAGAAATAGCTCCATTAGAATTTAAGCTCAGAGTCATTTAACTGTCACTTCAAAATTTACTCCTCCTCCTCTTTTGCTATCTTTTACCTATTTTATTGATGCTGAAGCAATAGAATAGTTATATGTCTATTTATGTGGGATTTGAACTTCTAAACCATAGGCTTCCAACTTGCCAGATGTTCTAACTTGTATAGCTTTAGTTGCAAGAAAGCCAGCGTGGTGAGAGGTTGTGTGTCGTTCTCTCTATGGTGGGGGGACAAACACAGACGCACAAACATATACACACACGCATACATACATATGTATATAAATATATACGACAGGCTTCTTTCAGTTTCCGTCTACCAAATCCACTCACAAGGCATTGGTCGGCCTGAGGCTATAGCAGAAGACATTTGCCCAAGATGCCACGCAGTGGGACTGAACCTGGAACCATGTGGTTGGTAAGCAAGCTACTTACCACACAGCCACTCCTGCGCCTATATGTAAATTTATATAAATTTTCTTATTTCAGAGCCATGAATCCATCATCATTTTTTGGGGGAAATCTTCCTGTAAGCAAGATTATGGTAAACAGGGAACAGATGAGATTGATTCAAATGATTGTGAGATTGATTCTGGTGAGGATGAAGTGTCATCTGGAACATGCAACGATACTACATCAACCTATACTTTGAGTAATTCAGAAATAAGTAGTGATGAAGAAAACAATGGTAGAGTAATGACAACATCTGTAGAGATACTTGGCAAAACATTACTGTTACAACATGATCATTTTACTTCACTGGCAATGAGCAACTATTGATACAACCAGTGCCCTGTGACACAAATGAGATGGTTTCACCTATTGATGCCTATAAATTATTTGTAAGAGATATGATGACACACATTGTTAAAGAAACAAATAGATATGCCGATCAAATTCTTGGGACTCAAACAGTAACTAAGAAGTTACTTGTGTCACAGTGGTTTCCAACAAATAATGATGAATTGATGAAATTTTTTGGCATCATCATTAGTATGGGAGTTGTCAACATGCCAACAATGGAGTGTTACTGGTCAAAGAAGAAGGTATACAACTATAACTTCATGAAGGATAATATGACAAGAAATTGATTTTTCTTGCCTCTATAAATGTTGCACTTCAATGATAATGAAACTTTTGAAAAAAAAAACCCAGAAGATTGCATAAAATTCAACGACTCTTTGAAATGCTAATAACCAACTTCAAATCTGTGAACTCTCCAGGTGAAAAACCAGTGGTGGATGAATCATTGGCTCCTTTCAGACAATGATAAGAGGGGGCTGAGGACCGATCCTTGGTGAACCCTTACTTCTACCCAGAATTCTTTGCTATACTCATTGCCAACCCTTACCTTACTAATGGCATCCTTGTATAAGGCCTCTACAACTCTTATTAACCACTCGTCAATCCCCAGTTTCCGCATCGTCCACCAGATAAGGGATCAGGGGACCTGTCAAAGGCTTTCTCCAAATCCACAAAAGCCAGGTACAGGGGCTTATCTTTGGCTAGGTATTTCTCCTGCATTTGCCGTACCAGGAATGTAGCATCAGTGGTGCTTCTACCGGGCACAGAACCAAACTGCATCTCATCTAAGCAGACTCTCTCCCTAATTAGTTGGACTATGACCCTCTCCGTGACCATCACCTGACCCAGCAGTTTGATACCCCTGCAGATATTTCTAGCTAAAGCATCACCTTTACCTTTGAAGCAGTTGACTATGGTGTTGTATATAAGCTTTGTTAGCAGAATGACAATCACAAGCCATGGAGATGTCAATGATAGTGTAATAGCTAAAATTTGTAATACTTCCAGGACTTTTAATTAACATGCCCTTGCGGATAATAAAGGGATTCTGTGCATATAAAAGTAGTTATGTATGTCAGTAGTATGGTATTGTTTGAGACCCCCTTCGGCCATGACTGACCATGGGATTGCACCTAGAAAGTTACCCTCCCAGGCATCAGTCTGGGCAAGGTTGTTTATGGAAGACCAGCAGTTGCCCATGCAATACGAAATGGTAACAAAACCATTATTGAATTTGTAGTAGACAGTGGTTTTTACTGTTTAACTCTAGGTCAACCTTGGTTGAAGAAATCAAATGATCAAAGGTATTTATACCATGACCAATACTCTTTACTCTTTTACTTGTTTCAGTCATTTGACTGTGGCCATGCTGGAGCACCGCCTTTATTCGAGCAAATCGACCCCGGGACTTATTCTTTGTAAGCCCAGTACTTATTCTATCGGTCTCTTTTGCCGAACCGCTAAGTGACGGGGACGTAAACACACCAGCATCGGTTGTCAAGCAATGCTAGGGGGACAAACACAGACACACACACACGCATATATATATATATACATATATACGCCGGGCTTCTTTCAGTTCCCGTCTACCAAATCCACCCACAAGACATTGGTCGGCCCGGGGCTATAGCAGAAGACACTTGCCCAAGATGCCACGCAGTGGGACTGAACCCGGAACCATGTGGTTGGTTAGCAAGCTACTTACCACACAGCCACTCCTGCGTGTTCTTTCTTCTTTTTTAAAAGACACTAGGGTGAAATCTGGGAGATGTATAGCTACTTTTTCTAGCAGGTCAACTGAACATGTAGAAAAGTAGGTGGAGTTAACAGGATCTATTAACATAATTATTAGAATAATCTAGATTAGATAATTAAAAGAAATTATCCCAGAAATGGATAGTCATAAGACGAAATCTAAAAGCCATTCAAGCTTAAGTTTAGCGAAAAACACATAAAACAATGTAAGTATTATATCCAAAATTAATTTTCCACAATTATGCAAACCAATATTATAATTATAGCTGTATCAGTTACATAACCATAAGCTTTAACACAAAAAAATGCTTTTGAAGAATGAAATAAACAGATATTTGATACAAATTCTAAACTGAGAGGTGAAATATAGAAATAAATTACAAAAACCACAAATTCTTTAGATGATGGCAGTAGTTAAAAGAACAATAACATTAGTTTGATAGACACTATTCTCTTAATTGTGATGTAAATATAACATGTAAGGTGAATTGTGAATAAAAACAATCGTAGTAGCAGTTTGCAAAGGTGAAAATTTTTTTTTGTTTTACAAGGTTTTATGAAAATCTTCCAGTTCAGACATTTCCATATGCACTTATTCAACTATATTCAACTAGCAGTATCGCCCGGCGTTGCTCGGGTTTGTAAGGGAAATAACTATATAAGCATTTTTAGAGATGTAAAGTATAATAGCCATCTCAATATGGCTAACCACAAAGAGGGTGTTACTGTAGCTTTTTACGTTCTGAGATTTAATAATAAATTTTTAGAGAGTTACTTCCCTTATATAATAGCAAAAAAATGCATTAAAAATGGGAAAAAATGATGGTAAATTTTTTTAAAATTATAGACTCATCGTAGATGCGCACTAATACCCAGAAGGGCTCGATATGAATCACGACTATAAGATACCCAGTTTTGGTTAAACTGCACCGCAAAATGTGGGAGTAGTTAGGAATCTAAATCGTAGGAGACAGACACCACACAACTTTAGTTTTATATATAAAGATGTAATCTGAACAGCACAAAGGGTTATTGGAATTAAAATAACCAAAATTTTTGGTCTTGTTATTCGCAAGAATAGAAGTGTTGGTGTATTATTTACATTATCTAACGAGCTACAGAAAATAGAAATTACACTGAAACTGAATCAAATAGAATGACAGAAAAATTAAGTCCACTTACTTGTCAGAGATGACATCCAATGAAGTTAAGAAGTATTGTAATACTGTTGGCAGACTATCTAGATATCGCAATTCTCGTTGCCGCAACTGTTGTTCTTTTAAATGCATGGTATGTTTGCGAAAATGTTCTACAGCACTTTCAGTTCCAAATAATTCCACATAATGATTATAATCAGACTCCTTCATAAATTTCTTTTTCCATATAGTCCATGATGCTTTTGGATCTGTAACCTGAGTATTGAGCAGTTTTTTGTATGCCTTGGTAGCAACTTCTAAAATATCTTTGCGGGCTCGGTAGGCATCAGCAAAAGGAATAATTTTTTTCCTCATTTTTGTACCATCAATTAGGTGCGCAAGTGTCATAAATGCCAATTCTACATTGATGTTGTCAAGTGCAGAGGTCTCCACAATGGGAATATTGAGTTTACTGCGAGTGACCAATGCTCCAGCTTCCTTACAGAATCGGTCCACAGCCTCGTCATGCTTTGTAGTTGCCAGCACCACAGGTTTGCGGATCTTCTGCAAAGATTGAAGAATTTGAGAAACAAACTCAACCTGTCTCTCAATTGGCCGGTTGTGAACAGTGCTGACATCAAACACTACCATAAAGCCATCAATATTCAGCTTGCCATCTGGCATCAGCTTCTGCTCATAAGCGCTGTCTGTTTCCATCCCTGAAGAGAAAGAAAAAGAAACAAATTTAATTCAAAGGAAAACAATATTACTAAAATGACCACAACCACCCCGCCCCAAAAATCTTTCAATATAAAATACATTTGGTAAATAGGCTTTAAAACAAATGGCTAAGATGCAATGGTATATTGATATATACATATAGAAGCATCCCCATTGGAAGATGCATAAAGAAAGCTAGTTAAACATACAGTGAGAGAAAATGTATGTGTTAAAAAAGGAAAAGAAAAGTATATGTATAATGGGAGGCATTTTTTGTAAAGTTGTGTATTTAATGCATATGGAAAGAGAGTGGGGGCAGAAGAGAGCAGACATCTGGAGAGGGAAAGAAGGGAGAGAAAATGAGGAGAGTGGTGGGGACTGAAAGAGAGAGAGAGAAGGGGAACATGTTAAAATAAAACACGAAAAAAAAACCTGGTAGTAGACAAAGATAGAAATAACTAGCAGTATCGCCCGGCGTTGCTCGGGTTTGTAAGGGAAATAACTATAAAGCATTTTTAGAGAGTTATAGCCAAAAAATAGCAAAAAAATGTATTAAAAATGGAAGAAAAATGATGGTAAGTTTTTTTTTAAATCGTTGACTCATCGTAGACATTTTTAGAGAGTTACTTCCCTTATATAATAGCGAAAAAAATGCATTAAAATGGAAAAAATGATGGTAAATTATTTTTAAAATCGTAGACTCATTGTAGACGCGCGCTAATACCCAGAAGGGCTCGATATGAATCACGACTATAAGATACCCGGTTTTGGTTAAACTGCACCGCAAAATGTGGGAGTAGTTAGGAATCTAAATCGTAGGAGACAGACACACAACTTGACTTTTATATATAAAGATAAGGTAAATAAATTTCTCATGTTAGTTAGAAAATTATTCTCTGTATCTAAATTTCTGTTTAATTTGATACCCCACCACTCATTAGTTTGACTGGAGCAAATGATATTCAGATATTCAAATGAGAGCATTATTCTATGATTGAAAAGTAAGCAGAAGAAAAATCTGACTACTCATGAAGAACACTAACAAATCAATCAGCTATATTATAAAAGAATATTTTATCTACTTTATTGATTTCTCTTTGTCACCACCACCAACCATTATTTTCTTTCAAAAGTTCATTCAAATTTTTGAATATTCACACATATTTATGTGAACATCATGTGCACATGGATATAAATGTATCTCTTGTACTTTATATGCACAAGTCTTCCACCCCAACACATATATTTTGTATTCCTTGGCTAGAATGACCAGCAGCCAATAAAATCAAGATGAAGCTACAACATCACAGTAATATCTCTGTATATTTTGCATATTAGACAAAGCAGAGCAATTTGCTTAGGAAAAAAAACCCCAAAAAAACTATTTGTTTTATGGTTAAAATGTACATGCAGGAGGGAAAGTAAGACAAGTGATTAAACTTAGAACCTCAGTAGTAGTTTAGGCAATGAAATGTTACAGCAGGTTCAATTCCTGTTTCAGATTTTATTCCATTGATCTCTACACCAAGCTGCAAGTGGAGACAAAGACAAACACACACACACCTCAATTCAAACTAAGCACTAATTTAGAGACTTAGCCTAACATTGGAACCCATTCTTGGTAACAACTGTATCTTGTACTGTGGAAGCACTCCGTCGGTTACGACGGTGAGGGTTCCGGTTGATCCGACCAACAGAACAGCCTGCTCGTGAAATTAACGTGTAAGTGGCTGAGCACTCCACAGACACGTGCACCCTTGACGCAGTTCTCGGGGATATTCAGCGTGACACAGAGAGTGACAAGGCCGGCCCTTTGAAATACAGGTACAACAGAAACAGGAAGTAAGAGTGAGAGAAAGTTGTGGTGAAAGAGTACAGCAGGGATCACCACCATCCCCTGCCGGAGCCTCGTGGAGCTTTTAGGTGTTTTCGCTCAATAAACACTCACAACGCCCGGTCTGGGAATCGAAACCGCGATCCTACGACCGCGATCCTACGACCGCGAGTCCGCTGCCCTAACCACTGGGCCATTGCACCTCCATATCTTGTACTAACAAGAAGCCATCCAGAAAATGACACATTCGCACACATACATATGCACATAGTATCATGCAATAAACCCTACAGCTCACTTTTACTTTCTTGAATCAATGTATAATCCTTAAATTAAAGTAATTCATACATCCAATCTGTTATATAAATTAGCAACTTCCCTCTTTACCTGTGATTTCAAATGAAAGCCTACACCCTTCCTATATTCTATTTCAAGGCGGCGAGCTGGCAGAAACGTTAGCACGCCGGGCGAAATGCGTAGCCGTATTTCGTTTGCCATTACGTTCTGAGGTCAAATTCTGCCAAGGTCGACTTTGCCTTTCATCTTTTCGGGGTCGATAAATTAAGTACCAGTTACGCACTGGGGTCGATGTAATCGACTTAATCCGTTTGTATGTCCTTGTTTATCCCCTCTGTCTTTAGCCCCTTGTGGGTAGTAAAGAAATATATATTCTATTTCTATTGAATAGCCATCTTTGGAATCAATGGACACAGCACATAAAAATCAACATGATATATTATTCTATTTCTAGTCAAAAGAAGCTTTTAGAAATCTATGTACTGTATAGGTATTGGTTATAAACTGATTTTATGTGTATATGCATAAAATATGCACGCATGTGAGTGAATGTATGAACCTATAAGCATGGATAAGTGAATGTATCCATGTAGACATGATTAAATGTGATTATGTATATAATGCAAATGCAGAAGTATTTTTACATACATATTACTATAAGTTTCTGTGTATATAATACATAGATTTCTGTAATTTTAAGTGAAGACAAGAGGGCGTCATAAATAAAAGAATTATTCATCATAGTCGATCTATAGCCAAAAAGCCTGAAGAGAATCTGATTTTACAGTTTATTTTCTCATAGGAAACAAAATCAGAGGAAAGTGTTGGTAAGTAAATCCAACCAACCATTGACACATCTGAAAAAAAGCCTATAAACTGAGATGAAATCAAAACAGACACTATTTATAATTAGGAAGCTTGTTCTTTAACCAGGTCATGTTGAGTTCTGTCCCACTGCATCACTGTATGGTATAGCATATTGAGCAAGTATTCTCTACTATAGCTGTAGGCCGGCCAAAGCCTTGTGAGTGGATTTGGTAGACACAAATGAAAAGAAGCCAGTTGGTTATGTAGACATACGCAAGCATGCAAGAAATATATTGTCATCTGTCACCAGGAAATATTACCTTACTGGAAGGGTTTGTGATGGGGAGGCAAACTGGTCATACAAAATCAGCCTCAACGATTCTGACTGACCCACAAAAACAAGGAAATGTGGAAGTTAAAACCATGATGATGATATATACATATATACATCTCCGTGCCAGTGGCACGTTAAAAGCACCAACCGATCGTGGCCGATGCCAGACCCCCCCCCCCGGGCACCTGTGCAGGTGGCACGTAAAAAGCACCCACTACACTCGCGGAGTGGTTGGCGTTAGGAAGGGCATCCAGCTGTAGAAACACTGCCAGATCAGACTGGAGCCTGGTGCAGCCTCCTGGCTTCCCAGACCCCGGTCGAACCGTCCAACCCGTGCTAGCGCGGAAAACGGACGTTAAACGATGATGGTGATGATAGGTGTGTATATATAAAGATGTGTCTGTGTGTGTGTTTATATGTGTGTGTCTGTGTATGTCACTTTCTGTAATTTTAAAAATATTATATGTAGTATTAGATAGTTAAAGTATATATTCATAAAATTTGGCCTAATTGGATGTGCATGGAGCCATGCAAGCATTAATATGTGGGTTTGATTCTGAGTAGGCTTAGCTCATCATTTTTCAGTCACTTTAAATTGGAGAATATATATTATGATATATTATTATATAGTTATTATTGTACTAAGAGGCTTTCATAGTTGCTTTCTCTCCATAACTTACAAAGCCTTTCAGGTTTGTTTACAAATATTATATGTAGTTATGTATGTATGTATATATATCCCTTAGCATAGTGGTTTAGCAAAAGAGACTGATAGAACAAGTACTAGAATCAAATCATTTGACTACAGTCACTCAAGGTGGTGCCCCAGCATGGTTGCAGTACAAAGACACCACAGTTTAGTAATATACACCTAAATAGTAAAAAGAAATTTAATAACAAACTAGCAGTATCGCCCGGCGTTGCTCGGGTTTGTAAGGGAAATAACTATATAAGCATTTTTAGAGAGTTATAGCAAAAAAATAGCAAAATAATGCATTAAAAATGGGAAAAAAATTATGGTAAATTTTTTTTTTTAATCGTTGACTCATCGTAGACATTTTTAGAGAGTTACTTCCTTTTAGATAATAGCAAAAAAAAATGCATTAAAATGGAAAAAAATTATGGTAAATTATTTTTAAAATCGTAGACTCATCGTAGACACGCGCTAATACTCAGAAGGGCTCGATATGAATCACGACTATAAGATACCCACTTTTGGTTAAACTGCACTGCAAAATGTGGGAGTAGTTAGGAATCTAAATCGTAGGAGACAGACACACAACTTGACTTTTATATATAAAGATGTCAATTTCTCCATATTCTAGTAATTCTGCAATGTTGAATGTGTTAAAATGAAACCAGTGGTTACAGGCAGATATTATAATGGAAAAAAAGTTGTGAGCTAAACAATAGCTGAGAATTTAATTTACTTAATTAATCAACATATGATGTGAAGGACTATGCAAACAAAAGTGATTGATGATGTTTGTGCCAATACACAAAACAATAGATAGTTCCTCTATAAAACAACAACAACAACAACAACAACAAGAGAAAGATAATAGCTATTTTATTTCCCCTTTCAATATTAGTCTTACATCTTTTGCTACTGATCAAATTATTTTAATTATTAAATTTTATAATGTGGCAAAATTTTAAAAATTGGTAAATTCAATTAGTAATTGATATTCTGATAAAACCACACATTGAAAACATTAAATATAGAAGATCAAACTAGGATATAAAAATGTAAATTTGTTACAAATTAAAGACATATTTTATGGTTTCCTATTCAGAGCTACACATCTAAATTGAAAACTGAAATACAAAAAAAGTTGCCTTTCCAAAATAAAAACAACAACAAAAAAACACTCCAAATAATCTAGATGTTAAAACAGTGAGAAACTATCATCCACATCAGTTTAATGTCAATTTTTATAAATGTGGGACCAGTATCCAATCATTTATATTTTAGATCATCCCAAACATTAGACATTTTTTGAAATCTGATTTAATTCATTCTTCTGTACCATCACCTCACTCAACATGCATCAACCATATACCTGTGTATGTCTATACATGATTAACTATCTTTCTTGCCTACACTAGTGTTTATGCAGGAGTTTTAATTTAAACACCATATCACGTAAAAGCACCATCCGTTCGTGTCCGTTGCCAGCCTCGCCTTGTCCCCGTGCCAGTGGCACGTAGCACCATCCATTCGTGGCCGTTGCCAGCCTCGCCTGGCTCCCGTGCCGGTGGCATGTAAAAGCACCATCCGTTCGTGGCTGTTTGCCAGATCCGTCTGGCACCTGTGCGGGTGGCACGTAAAAAGCACCCACTACACTCACGGAGTGGTTGGCGTTAGGAAGGGCATCCAGCCGTAGAAACACTGCCAGGTCAGACTGGGCCTGATGCAGCCTTCCAGCTTCACAGACCCCAGTTGAACTGTCAAACCCATGCTAGCATGGAAAGCGGACGCTAAATGATGATGATGATGATGATCACAGTTTTCTTTGCTTATCCTTCATTGAGTGTCACAATTTTCAGCTACTGTGTGTGTGTGTGTGTGTGTGCACGCGCGCACATGCATGTGCACCTGTGTGCTCTTAGACTAATTCTCATGAGTGAAACACTCATAAAATAAATCATTTTAAAAATTGTTCCTTTAATTGCCGACAAAATTACCAACAATGATTGTGTAGATTATCTCCTAGTTTTAGAAAAGGTATAGAACTAAAAAGGGCTGACAAGGAAAAAAAGAAAAAAGAAAAAGTGGGTGGGTGGGGGAATGACATTCAGTTGTGAAATGCTTAATCAGACAATTCACCCAACCCATACCAGCATGTAAAAGTAGATGTAAAATAATACAACACATGTTGTAGGGATCTAAACATCTTCTGAACATTTTCTACTACACAGATACCAAGATTCTGGGAGTGCCATTTTCATCTTAGGTAGGGGCCTATAATATAACTTAACTGCAATTTCTGCTGATCTACCAAAGCAGTAGGTCACGCAAGGTTTTTGTTTTTAATGAATATGCAACCGTGAGTGTAATATTCATAGTCGAGATATGTGAATGTGTGCAAGCATGTATAAAGATACATGTAAGAATATATGTAGTTACTATTACAACATTATTGACATTTTCACTCGGAATACATCATCTAATTGCATGGCATGTCATACTAGGATATAAACCAATTCTTTTGATGCACAATCACTATTTCGACTTTATACAGTTAACAAACTATATACTCAATTCATTACTTCTCAATTGCTAAAACTTCCTTGTATTTGTTACCTATGTTTCATCACACTTTTTAACCCTTTCGTTACTGTATTTATTTTGAGATGCTCTGTGTTTCTTTCAATTACTTTAAATATAACAAAGAATTTAGTAAAATAACTTCGTTACCATTCAGCTAGTATCAGGAACATAAATTGTGACTAAGGTTTGGTGGAAGATTTGAATTCAAAACTTATGAAAACAAGACATTTGTACTACTGAACCAGAGCCGGTTTTGGCTGGGTTGGTAACATTGTAATTCATTAGAAATATACTATTTTTAAATCTCACAACAAGAGATATTCAGCAACAGTACTTTGGAGTAAAGATTATTTGCCAACATAACATGGCAGTCCTGGTTTAGGATAAATATTGTAATTTAGCCCAAGGACACATCGTCTCCAGCTGGCTATACGACACAATCTGCTTCCTTATATTTTTAAACAAGGGAATCTAGCACCCCCACTCAGCTCAAAACAATATCTGTGTATCACAATTTCTGAGGCTAAATTACAGCAACATTCATCCTAAACCAGGACTGGCATGTTATGTTGGCAAACAATCTTTACTCCAAAGTACTTTTGCTGAATATCTCTTATTGTGAGATGTAAAAATAGTAATTTTCTAATTTATAGATCAGTGACTAGTTCTCACTTTGAAAACTATATATTTCGAATGGGAATTTGGTAGCACCACCTCTAGCCAAACAATTATTCTGTGCTGATGAAGAGAAATAACCCAGAAATCGCAATACACAGATATTGTTTTGAGGTGAGTGGGGGTGCTAGATTCTCTTGTTCGAAAATATAAGGATGCAGATTGTGTCATATAGCCAGCTGGAGATGATGTCTCTTGGGGCTAAATTACAGCAACATTCGTCCTAAACCAGGACTGCCATATTTTAGTATATATACCTTATCAGTAGTTCTTCCTAAGTTCTATATACTCTAGGAACGATATATTTTCCCAATTTATCCAGTACAACCTTTAAACAATTAAATAGTATTTTCCTAAACAATAGTTCCACTTATTTTGGTTAGTGACTTATTCACAAATATACCAACACTCGCGCCTGAGGGTAATATTCTCTGGGAACGCACAAAAGCCCTTTTCAGAGTTATTTACTTTCAATTGTTATTATCTCATATCAGATTAGCCTGTTATTACGTAACATGCTTCACAATTTTTCTATACATACCTTAGTATTTCCTCCTAAGTTCTATATACTCTGTGAACGCATTAAAGCCCTTTTTGGGGCTACTTCATTTGAATTCTTACTATTTGGGTAACTAATTTCATGTTATTACATAACCAACTTCACAATTTGGGTATACATAACTTATTGGGAATTCCCAAAACAAGATCCTGTGTAAGACAGTTTGGTATTCTCTGTAAATGCACAAAAACTGTTTTAAGGCCTACATACTTTGTATTGTTGTTATTGGATAAGCGAAACAATTATGAGAATGCAATCAAGGGATAAGCTGCACTTTCCCGGGAATTAATGGGTACATCAGCAAGTATATATATATATATATATATATATATATATATACACACACACACACATTAACACTGGCATGAAATTCTGGGTACTAAAATATTAGCAGTGGTAATAAAGATAGCAGTAGTGGTGTTGATAGAAGCAAGTGCACCAATATTCATCTAATTAAAAAAAAATCAAGGAGTCTCCCAGCTTTGAATGCCATGTAAAAACCAAAGAATAAATATAAGACAGATTCAGAGAACTAGTCCTCACACTTCTGCTTCAGAAGTGAAGAACAAAAGCTGCTTTTCATCTCTGAGTTTATTCAGTATATCTAAGTTGAAACCCCCCTATTCAAGAGCTAATACTAAATTAAATAATAAATTGATTGTAGCTTTTGAGAGTACACCCCCACCCACCACACGAAAAGTGATAGCAATTTAATTTGATCAGTAAAACATGTAAAATTTAATCATTGAAACATCAAAAATGTCTAACACATTGAGATGAAACCACTTTTTTTGATTCTTACTGAAGAATACAGTAACTAATTCTACATAAATGAGGACACATTACATAAAACCAATTTTCAAAGACAACTAGGCAATAGTTTACATTAATTTGGTGTTGAAACTATCTGAATAAAAAAAATCCCACAAAACTATTCAAAGCATCAAATAGAATTATAAATAAACATTTTATGAGCAACGTTTCGATCAATAACAAAGATTCTGAATTAATCATCATCATCACTATTATCATTATAACATAACATTTTCCCTATTCACCTTTCTTGTTGACCAGTTCTATAACCAAAATTCTCTTTAAATGTCTATCTTTTGTTATTTTCTCCATTCATACCCTTGTATTACTTGTAACCAGTTTCTTTGAGGATTTCTTTGGTTAATCACTGCTCTGAATTCTATCTACCTCTATTTCAATACATGGCTTCATTCAATTCTCTCTTGTTATTCTTATAAAAAGCTACAATTTGTCCTAATTCTCAGTAATTCTTGACCATATATTACACACACTATTTACAATCCATTCTGCACCCCTACTCTTACATAATCGTTTCTACTGTTCTACTTTCTTTTCATGTGATGAGTTTTATTCTCAGACTGCTCTATAATTCTTTACTATACTTCTTTAACACATGCTTCATGCAATTATTCTTTTGAACAGAGAAATATTCTCTTTTCCTATATTAGGAGTAACATTGATAAGCTATTACAAGCTAAAGTCGCTAAGCTATCTGGGATGCCTACACCAATAATGATTAGGCCAACTAGATAGCAAATTTTTATCTATTACCACCAGGTAATAGGCGCAGGAGTGGCTGTGTGGTAAGTAGCTTGCTAACCAACCACATGGTTCCGGGTTCAGTCCCACTGCGTGGCATCTTGGGCAAGTGTCTTCTGCTATAGCCCCGGGCCGACCATGCCTTGTGAGTGGATTTGGTAGACGGAAACTGAAAGAAGCCTGTCGTATATGTGTATGTCTGTGTTTGTCCCCCTAGCATTGCTTGAGAACCGATGCTGGTGTTTACGTCCCCATCACTTAGCGGTTCGGCAAAAGAGACCGATAGGATAAGTACTGGGCTTACAAAGAATAAGTCCCAGGGTCGATTTGCTCGACTAAAGGCGGTGCTCCAGCATGGCCGCAGTCAAGTGACTGAAACAAGTAAAAGAATAAAAGAATAAAAAAGAATAATCCTTAAACTTGTAATGAAAACAAAAGAAGAAAAGAAGCTATTCTGTGGCTTTATGAAAATTTTACATTTTTGTTCAAGAAACTTTCCAAGAATTTTCTTTTTAGATAACTACTTGCTTGGTAAAGACACATACAAGTTCTTGGAACTTGGAAAGCAAGATGGAAAGAATGGGCCCATTGTCGACTTACTCACTCGGGAACATTATAAAATCACAGATTTTTACAAAAAATAAGAGGGGAAATGGAAATAGAAGTCTATGAGATCCAAGGTGAAATGATAAAATAAGTATGACTTGTGGAGTATGTAAAGAAAAGTCTTGTGACCAGCAAATATTTACAAATAAAGGGTTGTGAGAGGGTGAAGATTTACATATGAGGGGCTTCAATTACACTTATTTTTTTCAGTTGTCCTTTCCTGTCGAGTTTGAAGATAAAATTCTTAAAGTCATAACTTTTAGAATTATGTCTGGAGCATGAATATTTTGATGTGGGAAAATGAAGTATGTAGTATTTAAAAGAAACAAAAAACAAATTTAGATTAATTTTAGATTGCTTCTGATCTGTTGAAAGGACTCCATGCATTTATTTAATTTTTAACTAAAATCCAAAGAGTGAGATGAAAATAAAAGATAAGCAAAAATATCTAGTCTTGTAATAACATGGAAGAGAAAAGATATGACTTTGATTAGCAACTGCAATACGTAGCAGACCAGTAAGGAAACTTACAGCATATCAAATGGTAATTAGATAATTATAAAAACCAGAAATTAAATACATATCCATTAATTAATAAATGAGGTGACTCACATAGAATGACATTTAAATATAATTCTGTACAGTAAATTAGAACAAAATTAGAAAGTTAATTTCCAAGTTCAGTAGAAATTACAGAGAAGTTGCATACCTATCAACCTGCTTACTACATCTCTTTAAATATTCTTTAAATGACAGTTTATTATGCATAAGCATTACATAACATTTTAACATTAAAGATTCCTTTGCTTTTGCATAATTTAAGTGCATTACAACACTTTAAAAGTGTACCAAGATCAAAAGAGATAAAATATCTTTTATGTCAAAATACTAAATCATGTTTAACAAAAAAATGTAAATAAATATTAAGCATAGGCGCAGGAGTGGCTGTGTGGTAAGTAGCTTGCTAACCAACCACATGGTTCCGGGTTCAGTCCCACTGCGTGGCATCTTGGGCAAGTGTCTTCTGCTATAGCTCCGGGCCGACCAATGACTTGTGAGTGGATTTGGTAGACGGAAACTGAAAGAAGCCTGTCGTATATATGTATATATATATATATATGTATGTGTGTTTGTGTGTCTGTATTTGTCCCCCTAGCATTGCTTGACAACCGATGCTGGTGTGTTTACGTCCCCGTCACTTAGCGGTTCGGCGAAAGAGACCGATAGAATAAGTACTGGGCTTACAAAGAATAAGTCCCAGGGTCGATTTGCTCGACTAAAGGCGGTGCTCCAGCATGGCCGCAGTCAAGTGACTGAAACAAGTAAAAGAGTAAAAGAGAGTAAAAGAGTATATAGCAGTAATAAGAAGCATAAACAAAATGATAGTTTGAGCTTGCTGTTTAGCCCCAGGTCAGCCATAGTGAAGCAGACTTCTGATCAAAAAGTATTTCAACTTTGGACATTCCATTTATGGAATAACTATCAATGAAGTATTGAGGACTATATAGTTGGCTAAAACAGTGAACTGTCAGGCTATTCACATGAACGTGCCTGGTTTGGTGTCCTATCGTTCTGAGTTCTTATTCTGCAAACTAAGTTCAAAATCTAAAAATCCTGTTCTGAACAACAAAGATCCACAGGAGAGATTCTTATCCAGTTATTGTTACGGCACCAAATGAATGAGAGATAACACTCCTCTTGAATAAGACATTGATTTATCTGGAATTTTCCTCAGAGGAGAAACAATTTGATAGTGTAGGCCAAATGACTATGTTGTTGTTGTTGCTGCCAACAGCAAGAAAAAAAAAAATAATCATATGCCTGCAAAATTCAATTGGAGATATGCAACATTGATACCCTATTTGATAAGTTGCTGTAAATAGAAGCCAATCTTCTCTCAAATCAAACCTTACTGTCTTACAAAAAAAAAAAGGAAGGCTGTGGGCACTGTAGTCATGGCTAGAATGTCTTTGATTCATGGATCTACTTGATCAGGGTTGATATGATGGAAGCACTCCGTCAGTTACAACGACGAGGGTTCCGGTTGATCCGATCAACGGAACAGCCTGCTCGTGAAATTAACGTGCAAGTGGCTGAGCACTCCACAGACACGTGTACCCTTAACGTAGTTCTTGGGGATATTCAGCGTGACACAGAGAGTGACAAGGCCGGCCCTTTGAAATACAGGTACAACAGAAACAGGAAGTAAGAGTGAGAGAAAGTTGTGGTGAAAGAGTACAGCAGGGATCACCACCATCCCTGCCAGAGCCTCATGGAGTTTTAGGTGTTTTTGCTCAATAAACACTCACAATGCCCGGTCTGGGAATCGAAGCCGCGATCCTACGACCGCGAGTCCGCTGCCCTAACCACTGGGCCATTGCGCCTCCACCAGGGTTGATATGGAACTTAGCAACAACATGGAATTGAGTGAACTAGAACTTTGTGAGCTAAGTGTTTTGGACAGGGCCATCATAATGATTGCTAAGATATGAGCAACTGACTTCTCAGCCGGCTGTCTGGTGCCTAACTTTACAATCCATACTTTTTCGTTTTGCAAGGGTTCATAAAATAATAATCCAGTAATATGCGTAAGTCAAATCCATTGACTTAGCAATTTCCTTACTAAGACTGCTCAAAAGAAATCGATATATCCAGATAAATAAGTGAAGTTCCCCACTGATAATTATGCTGTGCTTTCATACTATCACTTTTCTAGCAGAGACAAGAAAAACAACACTTATAAATAGTTAAAGTTGTTACATGCATCTGTGCTTCTTCACTGATCAAAGCATTTCTCGTTAGACAACTTATACAACTTCAGATTCTTGTTTATCACCAAATAATTCACTCACTTCACTTTCCATATACCATTTCTCTCAGCTGCAATTCTCATTGAGTAGGATTGAAAAAATAAATAGGTCTTAAAAAAAGATAAATAATGAGTTGATGAAAAATATCAAGTAACTAAACTTTTCTAGTTAAGAATGCCAACATAATTAGTAGCCTTTTAAGAATGAGAGTTAATTGTAGTTGTTTAAACTCAGTTGACCTCTGCTAATATCAGGTGGCAAAATATTATAATCTTTGGTTGTTCATCAGTTTGTTCTGCTGTATTTACCCCCCCCCCCCACTCCTGGACATTATTCTTTATAAACCACTTGAACTAAATTACAATTTAAACAGCTGTTTGTGTCCACTCTCTATAAGGTTTAAATAGGCTAGTTAAATAGTTAACCTCCCTTTACCAGTGGTTTCACTAAGTAACATATTACAGTTTCCTGAGAGTAGCTGCTATGTACTATATTAATACTCTTGAGGTACATTTTATATTACTCTTTTATTCAATTACCTACTTTAATAAACATTTTAAGAACTAAATTGACATTCATTCTGAACTGCTTTTGTTTTGTCTTTTTTTAAAATGTTTGTATGTGAAGGGAGATTTTAGCATTGAGCTAATATTTACCCGATCAAAGTGACTTTTGCAATACTTTGGCAACTTCACTGGTGCCAGTGGCCTGAGGGAAGCACCCTGTACACAATGTAAAGATTTTGGCATTGTAGAAACCATGCTAAAGCTGACATTGGAGCTTGCCACAGCCTGTGGCATATTGTCAAGCTGTGGAACCTACGCTAGCATGGAAAATGTCTGCTAAATGATCATGATGACATATGTATACGTGAGAGTATGTGTTTATGTCTCCTAGTCCTGACATCATGTGACAGCTGTAAATGAGTGTCACTGTCATACAAGCAGCATCATTCATTTCTAATATTCTGTGTAAACATGTCTGGTCTTAGGAAGATATTACTTTGCTTGGAAACAGGTGAAGGATGGCAACAGGAAGGGCATTCAGGTGTAAAAAAAAAATCTGCTTCAACATATTCATATCTGACCCATACAAGCATAGAAAGGTGACTTAAATAATGACAGTGACTTTGTCCAAGATCACAAGGTCACTCACTGACTTTAGAAGGGTACTGAATCCTCATCTAATATTCGTACTGTATTGTAACAGATAAAGGATATTATTCCTCAGATTAAAATTTTATTGTATTTCTCTTCTATTTTAATGGAATTTACATTGAAAACAAGACTTGCATTATTTTTGGTGCCACTTTGAGAATACCCTGCCTAAATCTCTGAAGGGTTATAAAAGGCAAAAAACTTGGTTGTAATTGAGAGGACGCAGAAAATAAAACTGTTACAGTACTACCTTTAAAAAAAAAAAGAAAAAGAAAAAAAAAAGACTTTTCTAAGCAATGCCAGTCCATGTTTTTATAAAAGCAACAATCATAGTTACCATGTAGCAAAAGGAAAATAAAAACTCAATACCAAAAAGTAAAAACAACAATACTCAGCAGTGTTGTGTCAAGATGTGAACTTTCATGGTGTACACACACAATTCTCACATGACAATGAATATATTTATTTATTTTTACATAAGTTCACACACAAAACCAACCTACCATTCTGAATCAAAGATTGTAAACAATTTAATCTTCTTTATATATAAAAGTGAAGTTGTATGTCTGTCTCCTACGATTTACATTCCTAACTACTCCCACATTTTGCGGTGCAGTTTAACCAAGTATCTTATAGTCGTGATTCATATCGAACCCTTCTGGGTATTAGCGCACGTCTACGATGAGTGTACGATTTAAAAAAGAATTTACCATCATTTTTTTCCATTTTAATGCAATTTTTTGCTATTATATAAGGGAAGTAACTCTCTAAAAATGTCTACGATGAGTCAACGATTAAAAAAAAAATTTACCATCATTTTTTCCCCGTTTTTAATGCATTTTTTTGCTATAACTCTCTAAAAATGCTTATATAGTTATTTCTCTTACAAACCCGAACAACGCCGGGCGATACTGCTAGTGAATATTAAATCCCATATCTTAAAGGAAAGCAACAAGAGCAAAATAAAGAATAAACATAGGTGAACAAGTGGTGAAAATACTGTCTCTCTTTTCTTTTTGACATGTTCTAAACCACCCCCAAATACTAATTTTTAACCCTGAAGGCATTACAACTAGCTACGTAAATACAGACTTCTCAGTGTAGTTGAAGCAAAGGCATTCAAACAGATACAAGTGTAAAATATTTAAGAAAACACATACAACAAATAAAAATTAAACAAAGCTAAAAACTATTGATTTAAAACGAGCACCAATGAAAATAATACAACTGTTAGCCTCTAAAATACTCAGCATAAATAATACAACTATTGTCATAAAACTTAATATGTAAAGTAAATTTGTGAAATCTTCAAAATACAAATCCATGCACCCTTTAAGTAGATAAATCTTTAATCCTTTAAACAAAACAATTCTTCAAAATCAACATGTAATTAGTAATATCCATTTAATCCTTTTTTTTTCTTCTTTTATTTCTACTCAATTGTCTTCCAAATAGAAAAAGGACAAAAAAAAAAAAGACGTCTGTGAATTCAGCAACTTATTAAATTATAATTCTAAATCATTAACACAGAATCCTTATAAAACAAAACCAACCAATCAAAATCACACATACACTTTCTCTCTCTCTCTCTCTCTCTCTCTAATTTTTAGCATTGTTTGGCTCTTTCTGAAAGTTTGGATGTACGTACGTATGTACATACATACATGGTGGCTGCCCCCTCGTTATCGAGTATGGCCATTGTATGAAGCTTAATCAATGTTGTTATTGTGCAATGCCTGAGCAAAAAGATTTTTTTTTTAAAGTGAGGAAAGGCTGTGCACTGAGTCAATCCCACTCACTAAGTAACAGCAGCCATAATCCGAAAAGAAGAACAAGTCAACATCATCGGTAACCACTGAGCTGCAGGTTTTATGTTGGAGTTATCCCAGTTACCATCTCCTAGAAGGATGCCCTAACAAAGGCTGGGAGTCCTTCACTCCCAATGGTTTAACCTTGCGATCGGGTATTCAGTCCAATTATTTCTATGTCCTCATGCATGATACATCCTTAAGATGTTTATTGGATGGCTGTTGACTCCCAAGAGTTCCTCCGCCCTTTGACGGGTGCACATATAGGATGGGCTACCAAATCCTCTCACAAGGCTATAGTAGAAGACACTTGCTCAAAGTGCCACACAGTGGAATTGAACCCAGAACCATGTGGATTGATTGGGAGACAAGGTTCTTTCCACAGCTATGCTTCTGTCTAGAACAGGCATCGAAAGTAATTAGTAAAAGCATGGTATAAGTTTTCAGATCATGTCCACTATTGAATGATGCTTAGACATCATAACCTGCACCGGTCCAGATGATATATGCCAAAGGCTGGTAAGAATAAATATCACAAAAAAAAAAAAGAAAAAAAGAAAAAAGTACTCCACAGAAATAGAAGAAGCAAAGACTTTTAGGAACAAATAGCAAAGTTAGTAGCTATTAGTGTTGGATAGAAACTCGGAGATGCTGCATTGTAGAAGATAAAACAATCATTATGTATTAGAGGAAATGGATGTAACTGACTACTCATACACAAGAATTCGATAGAATTAACTGTTTATTTCCAAAGTAAACAAAGGGTCATAACAATAATTTATATTCAAGAAATGACAAAAACTTCAATGAAGAGTAGAAACATTTGAGAATTGGTACAAATGATATTCAAACACAGATAGAAATTCATTTATTTATTACACACATGTGAGTGAGAACACTTTGAGATATTTTTGGTATCTAACATATGTCAGATACTGCGAGCGCTGCTTCTGATTGGTCAATCCATGGTGATGACCCGAGGTCATGGTGACGGCACTACTTTTGTCATTCATAAGTTACAACTAAACTTCATTCATTACTTTCACGAGCAGGTAGAATGTAGCCATGTAATTAAACAAACATAGTATCTTTTTTATACCAGATATCACTTAAAGTCATATACACATAAAATATAAACATTTCTGGTGGCAATTCAATTTTTTGTTGCCAAAAAAATCACAACATATTTCGTCCAGTCATTTCACCTGAAAACTTAGCGCTATAAAGTCGGACTATCTTCCTGCGGCATGACATCTTTTACAGTTACACATTGTGACGTCACTGACGTGAAATCAAGCCGTATTCATGCGCGCTTCAACACGACGTGAAGAATTTAGTTATTGGGTTAATAAAATATGGTCGTTTATTCATGTGTAATAAATAAAATACCAAACTCATTCCCTATGGATACCGTATTTATTACAACTCGTGGCTTGTAAACATATCTAACTCGCTTTCGCTCGTTAGATACGTTTACAAGCCACTCGTTGTAATAAATACAGTATCCATAGGGAACTCGTTTGGTATTCTCTATTTCTTAACACATCCATACACACACATACATACTTTGCCCTGTCTTTTATTCTTAGTTACTTTAAATGACTAAAAGCCTTCACCTCATTCCTATACTTTATATTAATCCAATTGATTACTTTAGTGATTCAATAACTTTTGCTAGCAACAGTGACTCACTCACATCTGACTCAATATTAACAGAAATGATGATGATGTTTCTCTCTCACTTTCTTTTCTTTGTATATTTTTTACTTCAGTTAATTGTTTATGGCAGAAAAAGAAAAACAGAAAAAATTAGTAAACTCAAGAACTAATATAAATTTCAATAATTTTTTCCACTTCTGCTACTAATTAATGATTAAATGTAGACAACACCTGTTTGCCTCATGGCTAGTAGTAAAACAGTTCTGATTTATTTCAAATCTTTGCTCTACAGTTAGCATTTATTTCAACATTCTTTTTTTTCTTTCTTTTTCTCTTATTTTACCCTCTTCTATTAGAAAAAAAACAATGTTACAGTAATATTAACAAACTGGTTGCTGTAAGAAGTTCATTCCACATATCATCATCAGCACCATTGTTTTTAATGTCCACTTTTCCATGCTAGCATGGGTTAGATGATATTTGTTGAGGTAGATTTTCCATGGCCAGATGTTCTTGTTCCCAACCCTGACCTATTATGAAACAAATTAATATTTCCCAGTGAACACCAACAGCACAATGGCAATGTATGTATGTCAGAGACATTTACAATTAGTGCATGGACAATTTCAAGACAAGGAAACAAAAAGTCAGGCACACATGCATACATACAATAGAGCCCTTTAATTTTCTTCAACCACATCTACTCACAAATCCTTGTTGAGTCAATTTGGTAAACAGAAACTGAAAGTAGCCTGCAGTGTGTGCGTGTGTGTGTGTTAATACTTCTTTCAGTTTCTATCTACCAAAGTTGCATACACGAAGCCAGTGCCGCCTCGACTGGCTTCCGTGCCGGTGGCACATAAAATGCACCAATCCGACCGTGGCCGATGCCAGCCTTGCCTGGCACTAGTGCAGGTGGCACGTAAAAAGCACCCACTACACTCACGGAGTGGTTGGCGTTAGGAAGGGCATCCAGATGTAGAAACATTGCCAGATAAGACCGGAGCCTGGTGCAGCCTTCTGGCTTCCCAGATCCCCGGTCGAACCGTCCAACCCATGCTAGCATGGAGAACGGACGTTAAATGATGATGATGATGATGATACACACAGAAACATACAAAATACCTTTTAAATCCCACCCCCATGTTAGATGTGTTTTGTCAAGAGTAGATGAGTCTTCTGTAATAGTGAAATATAGCTAATTAGTATTATTGTGTCATCTCTTTATTATTAGAAGAGTAAAGAAAATATTTCATTTGGTTCCCACTTTTTTTTTTATATTGATGACTAACATTTACATCATAAATAAAAGAAAACAAACAAATTGAACAGTCAATTCAACAAAGTACACTAATTTTAACTGAATATACTTGAAATAAACATTTTTCATAGCAGGAGTGGACTGTTTATCCCAAATTAATTTAAAGGGGAAAGGATATTGTCAATTTCCTTCCAAAGTGTCAAATCTCTCAATACTTGTAACAGTATAACAACTTGAAAATTTCTTAATACAGTGTGTGCAGCACACACACACACACACACACAAACTTTGTGCTTGTGAGTTATTTCATCTTCTAAAGGCAAATTCACTGCAGTTACCATGGAGAAAAAAAAATTCTCTCTTATAGTAAAAAGTAAACAACAATTTTTTTCTCCATGGTAATTGCAGTGAATTTGCCTTTAGAAGATGAAATATGTAAATATGTTACAAACATTTTAAATAACCTAAAGTTTGTTAATTCTTAATCACTGCTTGGCACTGATGCTGTTGTGTGTGTGTGTGTGTGTGTGTGTGTGTGTGTGTGTAAAACAATAGTTGATAAGGCTTGCTAATCACCCATTTGTACCTGGTAAATGTGTAATTTATTCCTTTGCATACTACGAATATGATTACACTTGCAAAGTTGGAAACAACTGACTACTTTTTCTGTGACAAAGTAACAAAACCTCAACTTCAAGTGTTACAATGGTGTTGGTGGGGAGATTAATTTGTATAGCTGAGTGATGCAATATCTTTATATATAAAAGAGAAGTTGTGTGTCTGTCTCCTACGATTTAGATTCCTAACTACACCCACATTTTGCGGTGCAGTTTAACCAAAACTGGGTCTCTTATAGTCGTGATTCATTATATATGTTACAAATTAGAACAAACAGTAAAAGGTTTTCATTATAGTACTCAGAGTTTTGAATACTGTCAACTCAACGTGACAGTCCCATAAGGGAATTACATCACCGTCATTTAGCCCTAGGAAACATTGACGTTTCCTGTCGGCTTTGACACATCTTCTGTGTCCTTATATTTGCAAAGGGGAGGCAATCACCCCCGCCAGCTGGGACTAGCACCTGAGGACATATGTTTCTGACTCCATTGCTCGTCATCAGTCCAGAGTAGTCAGTCTCGCTCGCTGAGATGACTGCAACCTCTCTGCAAATATATCCTATTTTCAGTAAAATTTATTTACTGATCACCAAAATTAGAAATATTGAATTTCTAAATGTCTCAGAGAGACATGAGCGGTGATGGAGCGATATAGTGGTTGTATACTGTCAACTCAACAAAAAATGTGTCAAAGCCGACAGGAAACGTCGATGTTTCCTAGGGCTATATATATATGTAAATTAGGGAAGAACCTCTATGTAGCAATTCAACAATGAAATTCTTAAATCATATAATATAGAAAAAAATTAAAAATACGATGAAACGTTTACCTAGAACTAAATAAAGTACGAAATAATAAATAAATAGCATATAATTAGTAAGTAGACTACACGTGCTTCGTGGCTATATTTTCAAATTGATAACGATAAAATCAATTCAATTTAAATATAGACACTCATCAGGTCTAAGATAAAAACAATTAAATAATTAAATAAATGTACGTATATTATCTTATAAGAATATATATATATATATAAATATACATAATTTTTACAATAAAAACTGAACAAAATTCAACAATATATCTAAAAATAAAAACATGAAATATCTTATTGAATATATTCTGTTAACTAAATCAAGGACTTAGTGTATATAATAAATTTATCTTGTTAAAAACGTGGTGTAAATAAAACTAGAATAGATATATCTATTTTATCTATGAAAATATATTTTAGCTTATAGAAGAAAAAATAAACTATAGTATATCATTACTAGAAAATTGAAATACAAGTAATTAAAACAAAATATAAATATGTAATTACATAATATACATTAAGTGAAGCTAAAATACTATAATTTAATCTATATCCATTAAATTATTTATTTATGTGTTTAATAAACATCTAAGTTTAATCTTATTCTTATTGAGTCGGATTTCACATATTTTGGGGTCAGTCACCATAGCACAGATGTATGAATAATGAAAGTAATGTTTCTCCAAATTTCTCACATGTATTATAATGAAGAAAGCTGCTGATTATCTATCTACCAAATAAACTATGTTTTTTAACTCAACAACTTTTTACAACTAAAATAATGTCAGGAACTAGGTTGGGTCGCACAATTTTGAGTTCATTTCCAGACAATATTTTGATTTGCTTCTAAAGTATCACTTTCATCCGATGTTTCACATATGCATAACTCAGATAAACATTTATGAACATGTACACATAAATATTGTATTAAAATAAGCCACAACCAAAAAAATTATATTAAAAGACATCCATTTCTCTATATGCTATGAGGAAATACAGCCTCACTCTCTCTCACGCACAAAAAAGAATCATGCATATATATTTATGGGCGAAGGTCAAGAATATGTACTTCCAGTGTTTAGGATAAGCGTTACACTGAAAATGGATGGTGTGTGTATTCTTTACCTCTGCTTATTTATTTGTAGAAAATTTTTCTGGATGTTATGAGGCAACAAAGTGGGGAGTGTATACATATGTAGTAATGCCCTTTTAATTATACATTTTTTTTCAATTCATGTTTATTTCATTCATTATTTGCAATGTTCTCTCTCTCACTCATGCACACTGCAAAGCTTAAAGATGGGCTGCTGAACTGAAATCTCTATGTTGCTTTGAGGGGAAGGTAAAACCTGACAAACCGCTTCTCCCTCTGTTGCTGGACTACTGTGATGTTTGTTTAAAAAAGATTATGACTGTGATAAAATAATGAAAGCAATATTTACTAAGCAAGTGAGCACTATTATACAAAGAAATAATTAGATGTAAAATATAAAAATTATTTGAATTGAGAATCAAACGTGAAAATATTATGAAGGGGCACGCAGGAAACTGCCCGGAGGGCGGTCTTTCTGCTAGTATATATAATTAACTTTTATAAATATCTTTATGTTATCTATTGAAATAAAGAGAAACCTTAAGCAAACAGACATAAAAGATGTTGGCAAGAGAAATGCCTGATAGTAAGAGAAAGCAATCTGAAGAAAGTGTATTAATAATATATTATTAATACACTTTCTTCAGATTAATAGTTTCCAGGACACATCCACATAAGTATTAGAATCAAATACATGAATAATTACAAAGATTGGAAGTTTTTGAGTAGCTAAATTCAGATTAATCATAATGGATCTGTTTGTACATATGACCATTCAAAAAGAATGCAAGTAGAGTATATTTTATGATTAAATAAATCGATTAAATAATGAAAAGGTTAGAAATGATAAGAAAAATGCTGACCTAAATTATCAGTTATAATATATGACACTGGGGGGGGGGAAAATACCCATCTTGCATGTTTAGTGTAAGCAATAATTCTGAATCAGCTGAACCAGTGGTTCTCAGCTTCTTCAATATGTAGGCCAGATACAAAAGCTGGATCAAAAAAAATTTTCTTTTAGTGGGTTCCCACACCAAAAAAAAAGGAAAACGAGTCAATTATAGAAAAATTTATAATATTTAGAGGGAAGGATGTTGGGGGTGTATATGACTCTGGGAACTGTGATTGACAATCACTGCTCGAGACCCTTGTCAATTACAGGCACCCTCTGCTTTGTGTTACCAACCTGAAAATTTTGCTGCATGTAATATGGAATCCTGTAATGTGAAACCTAATTTCCCACTGAATCCCAGAAAATAGGTTTCACATTATGGCAAAATGTTAGGAACATAATGTTTATGTAACATGGATGATGTCTGTATTTCTCTCCAATATTAATATTTCAAAATTGACATAAACAACAAATGTAAAAATAAAAAAAAGCCCACTACTATTTTGAATATTTCCACATTTACTAAAATAACGAATAAACATCATCGAGCCTGAAGCTGCAATTCAAATCCTGAATAATCTTAGATTTATATTATTCTATGGTTGAGAAAAAAAGAAACTTGGAATGATTTAGACAATGAGACTAACATCGAACTGAAGAGAAAAAGTATTCTCTTTACTCTCTTTTACTTGTTTCAGTCATTTGACTGTGGCCATGCTGGAGCACCGCCTTTAGTCGAGCAAATCGACCCCGGGACTTATTCTTTGTAAGCCCAGTACTTATTCTATCGGTCTCTTTTGCCAAACCGCTAAGTGACGGGGACGTAAACACACCAGCATCGGTTGTCAAGCAATGCTAGGGGGACAAACACAGACACACACATACATATATATATATATATATATACATATATACGACGGGCTTCTTTCAGTTTCCGTCTACCAAATCCACTCACAAGGCTTTGGTCGGCCCGAGGCTATAGCAGAAGACACTTGCTCAAGATGCCACGCAGTGGGACTGAACCCAGAACCATGTGGTTGGTAAGCAAGCTACTTACCACACAGCCACTCCTGCGCATATGTTTCATTCTCAACATGATGAAAACTTTCAATCATCATCATCCTTTAACATCTGTGTTCCCATGCTGGTGTGGGTTGGGCGGTTTGACAGAAACTGGCAAGGACCACACCAGGTCCCAAAGTGTCTGTTTCGGCTCGGTTTCTACAGCTGGATGCCCTTCCTAATACTAATCTCTTTACAGAGTGTACCAGGTGCTTTTTACATGGCACCATCACAAGTAATTTTTATGTGGCACCATCACATCTAGATAAACCTAATGCCTAGGTTCTCTTTTAGCTATCTGATATAGTTCTTTGCTGACCCTACTTTTCCACTCTTTTCAGACCAGTCTTAAATAATTTAGCTTTAATATTGATTTTTGACAACTTTCAATGAAAATCTCATATACTGAATACTATTGTATAAAACAAAGAATCAGATCTCTTGTTTTAATTATTTAGTGGTCTCTTAGAAAGTTCTGCCTTTCTGTTGATGCTGAAAATTACTTGCAATGTTTTCTGTTAGTACTCCTAGTTATTGGTGACATTATCATCATCATCATCATCATCATTTAACGTCCGCTTTCCATGCTAGCATGGGTTGGACGGTTCAACTGGGGTCTGGGGAGCCCGAAAGCTGCACCAGTCCAGTCAGATCTGGCAGTGTTTCTACAGCTGGATGCCCTTCCTAACGCCAACCACTCCGAGAGTGTAGTGGGTGATTTTATGTGCCACCGACACAGGTGCCAGACGAGGCTGGCAAACGGCCACGCTCGGATGGTGTTTTTTACGTGCCACCGACACAGGTGCCAGACGAGGCTGGCAGACGGCCACGCTCGGATGGTGTTTTTATGTGCCACCGACACAGGTGCCAGATGAGGCTGGCAAACAGCCACGATCGGATGGTGCTTGTTACGTGCCCACAGCACGGAGGCCAGTCGATGCGGTACTGGCTACGGCCACGTTCGGATGGTTTTCTTGTGTGCCACGTGCCACCGGCACTGGTACCACAAAGATACAAATTCCATTGATGTTCATCTATTTTGATTTGTTTTGATTTTCACTTGCCTCAACAGGTCTTCACAAGTGTCACAAGAAGGAAGGTATGCACAGGTGGACTGACTACGTCCCAGGTAGGGGCCATGGGTTATGGCCTGACTAGTCTTGCCGGGTCTTCGGATGGTGTTTTTATGTGCCACCGACACAGGTGCTAGATGAGGCTGGCGAACGGCCACGATCGGATGGTGTTTGTCATGTGCCCACCGCACTGACTACAGCACTGATGGATTTCTTGTGTGCCACAGGCACTGGTACCACAAGATACAAATTCCATTGATGTTCATCTATTTTGTCTATTTTGATTTGATTTTGATTTTCACTTGCCTCAACCGTCTTCACAAGTGTCACAAGAAGGAAGGTATGCACAGGTGGACTGACTAGTCTTGCCGGGTCTTCGGAAGGTGTTTTTATGTGCCACCGACACAGGTGCCAGATGAGGCTGGCGAACGGCCATGATCGGATGGTGTTTGTTACGTGCCCACAGCACGGAGGCCAGTCGATGCGGAACTGGCTATGCCACGTTCGGATGGTTCTCTTGTGTGCCACCGGCACTGGTACCACAAAGTGTGTGCCACCGGCACTGGTACCACAAAGATACAGATTCCATTGATGTTCATCTATTTTGATTTGTTTTGATTTTGATTTTGATTTTCACTTGCCTCAACAGGTCTTCACAAGTGTCACAAGAAGAAGGTATGCACAGGTGGACTGACTACGTCCCAGGTAGGGGCCATGGGTTATGGCCTGACTAGTCTTGCCGGGTCTTCGGATGGTGGTTTTTATGTGCCACCGACACAGGTGCTAGATGAGGCTGGCGAATGGCCACGATCGATGTGTTTTTGTCATGTGCCCACAGCACGGAGGCCAGTCGATGCGGTACTGGCTACGGCCACTTTCGGATGGTTTTCTCTTGTGTGCCACCGCACTGGTACCACAAAGATACAAATTCCATTGATGTTCATCTATTTTGATTTGTTTTGATTTTGATTTGATTTTCACTTGCCTCAACAGGCCTTCACAAGTATCACAAGGAGGAAGGTATGCACAGGTGGACTGACTACGTCCCAGGTAGGGGCCATGGTTTATGGCCTGACTAGTCTTGCCGGGTCTTCGGATGGTGTTTTTATGTGCCACCGACACAGGTGCTAGATGAGGCTGGCGAACGGCCACGACCGGATGGTGTTTGATTATGTGCCCACAGCACAATGGCCAGTGATGCGGTACTGACTACGGCCATGTTCGGATGGATTCTTGTGTGCCACCGGCACTGGTACCACAAGCGGTACTGACTACTTTTTATGTGCCACCGACACAGGTGCTAGATGAGGCTGGCGAACGGCCACGACCGGATGGTGTTTGTTATGTGCCCACAGCACGATGGCCAGTGATGCGGTACTGACTATGGCCACGTTCGGATGGATTCTTGTGTGCCACCGGCACTGGTACCACAAGCGGTACTGACTACGGCCACGTTCGGATGGATTCTTGTGTGCCACCGGCACTGGTACCACAAAGATACAAATTCCATTGATGTTCATCTATTTTGATTTGTTTTGATTTTCACTTGCCTCAGCAGGTCTTCACAAGTGTCACAAGAAGGAAGGTATGTACAGGTGGACTGACTACGTCCCAGGTAGGGCCCACGGGTTATGACCTGACTAATCTTGCCGGGTCTTCGGATGGTGTTTTTATGTGCCACCATGTTCCCACAGCACGGAGGCCAGTCGATGCGGTACTGGCTACGGCCACGTTTGGATGGTTTTCTCTTGTGTGCCACAGGCACTGGTACCACAAAGATACAAATTCCATTGATGTTCATCTATTTTGATTGATTTTTCACTTGCCTCAGCAGGTCTTCACAAGTGTCACAAGAAGGAAGGTATGCACAGGTGGATCGACTACGTCCCAGGTAGGGGCCACGGGATATGGCCTGACTAGTCCTGCCGGGTCCTCTCATGCACAGCACACTTCCATAGGACTCGGTCTTCAGTCATTTCCTTGGTGAGACCTAAAGTTCGAAGGTCGTGCTTCACCACCTCGTCCCAGGTTTTCCTGGGTCTACCTCTTCCACAGGTTCCCTCAACTGCTAGGGTGTAGCACTTTTGCACACAACTATCTTCAGCCATTCTCGTCACATGACCATACCAGCGCAGCCGTCTCTCTTGCACACCACAACTGACACTTCTTAGGTTCAACTTTTCTCTCAAAGTACTTACACTCTGATGATTATGAGTACTGACATTACACATCCATCGGAGCATATTGGCTTCATTTCTTGCAAGCTTACGCATATCCTCAGCTGTCACGGCCCATGTTTCACTACCATGTAGCATGGCTGTACGTACACACGCATCATATAGTCTGCCTTTTACTCTTAGCGAGAGGCCTTTTGTCACCAGCAGGGGTAAGAGCTCTCTAAACTTTGCCCAGGCTATTCTTACTCTAGCAGTTACACTTTCAGCACACCCACCCCCAAACCTTTAAACATGGACTCACTACCGACTTCAACTTGATTAGTACTCTTGGTCTAGCAGCCTAACATTCCAGTAATGTTATTTACATTATTGATTTCATATCAGTGTTTGACAACACTGTGATGCACTATCTTTCTATATGTCTACACTATTTTCTGCTCACTTCTAAAGCCTTGAGTCCTTTGATCTATCGCCAATGGGGGCCACTAACACAATAGATTTTATATTTATTTCTCAAGGTTCTATGAGTTAATAGTTCATGAGAAATTTTCTTCAGTATATTTCAGCCATTATACTCATTAACATAAACTTCTGGTATGTTAACACACATTTTGTGTTACACTTTCATATTACATGCCTACAGAAATCCAATCATCTCTGCTAGATAGATCATAGGCCAATGGTTTTGAGCACAAGCACACATTGAATTTAACCCTTTAGCATTTAAACCGGCCATATCCGGCCCAAAGTATTCTGCCTGTTTTATGTTCAAACTGACCAGATCTGGTCCCTCACACCAACCCTACAATATCGTTTTAAAAATTAACAGCTACCTCATTGAAATCTCATAGCTACAAGATAATGCATGATTAGTTCAAGGCAATGTGGATAAAAAAGGATTAATTTTGGCAGAATAATGCAAACACTAAAGGGTTAAATAAATTTTACAACTGCTTCAGAATATTTAGTCATTTTGGCAATTATCCAAGTATACAAGCCACTGTAACATTAAACAATACTATTGCTATTGACCAGCTGTTATCTCCAACTTCCATTATTTGTCCATTCAGTAACCAATATAACCATTAATAATTATTTTGGATGTAATGATCCACATCTTTCAAAGTAAACTGTTATTAATCTTATCTTGATGTTCTGGTCAACTTAATGGATAGTCACTGGACTTAGGCTGTATTCATTACACACACACACAATATCTGTACCAAATGTAGGTAAAATTACATTGTGAAAAATCATTTATGAAAGCAATAAAAAGTGTCCACAGAGAACTCAGTGGAATGCTTTTTTTTGACTAGAAAGCATCCATGTGGTGACTTAAACTAGCAAGAAACAGCAGACAAAACCCACTTCAAATAATACCATAATATCTTAAAAAAAAAAAAAAAAGGTGCAGGAGTGGCTGTGTGGTAAGTAGCTTGCTAACCAACCACATGGTTCCGGGTTCAATCCCACTGCGTGGCATCTTGGGCAAGTGTCTTCTGCTATAGCCCCGGGCTGACCTATGCCTTGTGAGTGGATTTGGTAGACGGAAACTGAAAGAAGCCTGTCTGTGTTTGTCCCCCTAACATTGCTTAATAACAACCGATGCTGGTGTGTTTACGTCCCCGTAACTTAGCGGTTCGGCAAAAGAGGCCAATAGAATAAGTACTGGGCTCACAAAAAATAAGTCCCGGGGTCGAGTTGCTCGATTAAAGGTGGTGCTCCAGCATGGCCACAGTCAAATGACTGAAACGAGCAGGCTGTTCCGTTGATTCGGATCAACCGGAACCCTCATTGTCGTTCCGCTGATCAGCTCAATCTAAACCCTCATTGCTGGAACCAATGAAGTGCCAGGTATTAACATACATACATATACATGTACAAACAGGTGTAAGTGTAATCCCTACACACATACACACACACACTCTCTCTCTGCATTCGGCTCTTTTCCTCGATGACATAAGCCAATAAGAAGGCCTCTATGTGGTCCTTTGACATAAATAGCAGCTACAGCTCTAAAATTACAATCTACCATCTGGAAAAGAACACACAGGATAATGTGATTCTTGATGCATTTTGCTCTATACTTGCGAGAGGGAGAGGATAATTCCAGCCGGAACACCTTTCATTATAAGTAGGTTTGATATGGGATGACACTAATCTGGGCAAACAACTAAAGGAAACTCAACAGTTACCACACAGCGCAGGAGTGGCTGTGTGGTAAGTAGCTTGCTAACCGACCACATGGTTCCGGGTTTAGTCCCACTGCGTGGCATCTTGGGCAAGTGTCTTCTGCTATAGCCCCGGGCCGACCAATGCCTTGTGAGTGGATTTGGTAGACGGAAACTGAAAGAAGCCTGTCGTATATATGTATGTATATATATGTGTTTGTGTGTCTGTGTTTGTCTCCCTAGCATTGCTTGACAACCGATGCTGGTGTGTTTACGTCCGCGTCACTTAGCGGTTCGGCAAAAGATACCGATAGAATAAGTACTGGGCTTACAAAGAATAAGTCCCGGGGTCGATTTGCTCGACTAAAGGCAGTGCTCCAGCATGGCCGCAGTCAAATGACTGAAAACAGTAAAAGAGTAAAGAGTATACTCCTGTACTCTCATATAGAAATAGACATTCATAATCACTATACAAATAAAAACCCATATCACTGCCAAAATGCTACCCTTAGTGTTAGTTTTGATTAAAATATTCTAATGGTGCACAGAGTACTTGCATATGACATTTGTGTGAAGGAATAAATAGATGTGGGCATAAGTGGATTCAAGAATTAACAAGTGAAAGAGATTAAATATATGAATAGGTGGAAAAAGGGCAATACATATTGTTTCTTTGTGAACCTAAACTAGGAATTTCTCAAAAATTAACCTAAGCAGTAAATTCTACATAACTCAGGGGAACCAAAGAATATTTACTTTCCAATCCAATTTGTTCCACTTTCTTAAAAGACATGCATATATATTTCGTTTTTGGATTTGGTTTACAAGATTCTTTATATGAGTTTGTGTGTTGAAGCATATTCTGTTGTGCCTGGGGAGAGTCATTTTCTTTTTGTGCCTTATGATTTAACACACGCACTGGTAAAATTTCCACTTATTTTTTATTTTTATTCTCCTAAAATTTTCGCTGCGTCTTGCAAGATTATCGAGTCAAGACTATTGAAAAGGTTGCAAGACGCAACGAAAATTTTAGGAGAATAAAAATTAAAATAAGAAATAAGTGGAAATTTTGCCGGTGAGAGTGTTAAATCAAAAGGCACAAAAAGAAAATGACTCTCCCCAGACACAACAGAATATATATATATATAATATATATATATATATATATATATGAGTCCACTGCATCTTAAAGCAGAAACAGCTGTAAGCTAAAGAAGCTCATAAGACTCCTTTGAGATCTCATATATATATATATATATATTCTTTTACATGTTTCAGTCATTTCACTGCAGCCATGATGGAGCACCACCTTTAGTCATGCAAATTGACCCTCCCCCCAGGACATTCTATAGGACTCTTTTGCCAAACTGCTAAGTTACAGGGACGTAAACACACCATGATCAGTTGTCAAGTGATGTTGGGAACACACACACACACACATATATACGACGGGCTTCTTTCAGTTTCCGTCTACCAAATCCACTCACAAGGCTGTAATCAGCCCGAGGCTATAGTAGAAGACACTTGCCCAAGGTGCCACACAGTGGGACTGAACCTAGAACCATGTGGTTGGTAAGCGAGCTACTTACGACAAAGCCACTACAAAAGGAAAATGAATAATATAGATGAGAGAGATAATTATTACAAGACATATCTTTCATAGACTAATAGGGTTGTAAAACAAAATAATTTATCCCACCAAAAAAAAAAAAGGGAGGAAAAAAAAGAAGAACAAAACAATATCAATGAAAGAACTGAATCAGTAAGAATATTTGAAAAAAGTGACATTTTAAAACAATGATAGATTATTTTGTTAAAATATTGCCATAAACATAAGCTATTAATTTCTGTTTTATCAGAAATTCCCACTCCAACCTCTTTCTTGTTAAATGTTGAATGATATTGAAGACCAGTGAGCAGCCTTATCTTTGGAAATGTGTACCAAGAATTTTTTTGTAAATCACTGGGGATCATTAATGAAATTCTTTCGCTCTCTCTCCCTCTTTCTCCTTCACTATGAAAATGCATAAAACAGATTTTTTTAACAAAAAGCAATCCAGTATCACGCACAAACACATATTTGCAATCCTGTATACAATCAGTTGAGAGGGAGGGGAAGAAGGATCGTATGGAGCAATCAACTACAATAATAGACAAAAAAACATGGACTGATTTTCAAAATTACATCTTGCCTTAACAATAATTAAGCATAATAGGCGCAGGAGTGGCTGTGTGGTAAGTAGCTTGCTAACCAACAACATGGTTCCGGGTTCAGTCCCACTGCGTGGCATCTTGGGTAAGTGTCTTCTGCTATAGCCCCGGGCCGACCAATGCCTTGTGAGTGGATTTGGTAGACGGAAACTGAAAGAAGCCTGTCGTATATATGTATATATATATTATAAGTGTGTGTGTATATGTTTGTGTGTCTGTGTTTGTCCCCCCCAGCATTGCTTGACAACCGATGCTGGTGTGTTTATGTCCCCGTCACTTAGCGGTTCGGCAAAAGAGACCGAAAGAATAAGTACTGGGCTTACAAAGAATAAGTCCCGGGGTCGATTTGCTCGACTAAAGGCGGTGCTCCAGCATGGCCATAGTCAAATGACAGAAACAAGTAAAAGAGTATCTGTATTAAGTTCTAGGCGTTCAAAAATGACTGCCATATAGTAAGTAAAGTTGGAAAATATAGTAAAAGATTATGTGCTGGCAAATGTTAGTACCAAGTGAATTAGTTATGTGCTACTTCTCCACCCTCCTTGTGTGTATATGTGGTTGTATTTGTAAAACAATGTATAGTGATTAGATGAACACAGAAACTGAAGTTGTAAACCTTTAGGCCAGCATTTAGAGATAATCTGGAGGAAATAATCAAAACAGAGTCTAAATAGTCTGAAATGGCAGTCAAAGATGTAAAGAGGAAATACTTTTTTTAGATGATGGGGTGAGAGTAGTTACAGAGGGGGAAAAAAAATACAATCTGATTAAGATGTCGGAGGTCAAGTGTTTATCTAAGGGAAGATAAAACGAAATAAAATATAATGTGTCCCCTTTCTAAATTCAAACTGTTTGGAATCATAGGAAACATAGTTTGAAGTACCACATTTTGAATAAGGGAGAGGAAAAAGGCATTTATTGATTGAAAACTTGACTGCGCATGAAGGCCTTGACTTACTTTCATCCAGTTAAATAGTGATCTTGTCATGAGAAAAAAAGATAACTGGAGCAGCCCGCTGAGGTATTTTATATTTTATTTTTTTTTTTGGTCACACAAATGAAACCTGTTTAATTGGTATTAAAGAATGCCTTTATACAAAGATATAAACTTGGTCAATAGGCTTGAGGAGAACAAAAAACATTTTTACATTCATTACTATGCAAAAAGGAAGTAGTTTAGAATGCTGACTCTTTGACAATGTTGAAACTATGATCAAAATTACATCTGCTCTTGGGAGTAATAAACAATTTAATATCCTCTATTATGTCAAAGTAATCCCATCAAAGGGAATCTGTGATAGAAAGATCCTTGAATTTCATTTGAATCACATTAAATCATTTCAACTACAAAGTTAACAATACCATAGACCCTTACACTTTTGGAGAATGCATGGCTCCATCTAGCAGAGTCCAAATAAATGCAAGCTATTATCAATCTCTGATAATCTTTGTGAAATCTACTTAAGACTACATAAAGGCAGAAAATAGTTGCTAACCTTCTAGAACATTACTTCTGCATATAGTTCTGTGTGTGTACGTACAAACACATGCACACTTTAAATAGGAAACTCTATATTTACTAACATCCTCTAAATCCACTCACAAAGCTGTAATCAGCCCGAGGCTATAGTTCTGTGTGTGTACGTAAGAAAATTTTAGGAAATTTTACCGTGTGTGTGTTAAATCAAAAGGCACAAAAAGAAAATGACTCTCCCCAGACACAATAGAATATATATATATATATATATATATATATATATATTCTTTTACATGTTTCAGTCATTTCACTGCAGCCATGATGGAGCACCACCTTTAGTCATGCAAATTGACCCCCCAGGACTTATTCTATAGGACTCTTTTGCCAAACTGCTAAGTTACAGCGATGTTTTAAATAGATTAAAAAAAGGAAACTCTATATTTACTAACATCCTCTAAACAGTTATCTCATCTGCCATTATTACTACAACCATTATTTCTCTGGGTTTCTGACTCTCTGGTGGAACCAAGTCCATATAAATGAATTATTTCTCCCAATCCTGTATTCTGGAATTTCCCTTACATCTACAGGCCTTCTTCAACTACAAACCTTCAATAATTCAAACAATCTGAGAAGAGTTAAAATGGCTATGGACTGTTCCTTTTTTCTGCAACAAGAATGAATTCATAGCCACAAGTTCTCAGATTAAATTGGCTACACCATTCATATGGGAATGGTACAGCCAATTTCATCTGCTCCAAGACTTGACTGCTACTTTATTTTATTGGTCTTGTAAAGATGAAAGGCAAAGATGATCTCAGTAGGATTTAAACTTAGACTGTATAGAGATATAATTAAACACCACAAGGCATTTTGTCTGCTGCTTTTCTGATTATGCTAGTTCACCACCTTTTTCAACAACAATTATTACTAATGTAGGCACAAGGCTTGAAATTTGATGGAGTACTGACCCTCACTACTTGAATGGTACTTTATTTTAATGACCTTGAATGTATCATGACAAGCAAACTTGACCTCGGCAGGATTTGAACTTAGGATGTAAAGAGTTGCAAGAAATACTATACGACATTTTGCCCACTGTTCAACTGATTCTGTCAGCTTGCCACATTGATAATAATGATCTGAAAATTTGGAGGATGGAACTAGTTGATTACATTGACTACATTGATTACATTAAGGCGGCGAACTGGCAGAAACGTTAGCGCCCCGGGCAAAATGCTTATCGGTATTTCGTCTGCCGCTATGTTCTGAGTTCAAATTCCGCCGAGGTCGACTTTGCCTTTCATCCTTTCGGGGTCGATTAAATAAGTACCAGTTACGTACTGGGGGTCGATATAATCGACTTAATCTGTTTGTCTGTCCTTGTTTGTCCTCTCTGTGTTTAGCCCCTTGTGGGTAGTAAAGAAATAGGTATTTCGTCTGCTGCTACGTTCTGAGTTCAAATTCCACCGAGGTCGACTTTGCCTTTCATCCTTTCGGGGTCGATTAAATAAGTACCAGTTAGGCACTGGGTTCGATGTAATCGACTTAATCCGTTTGTCTGTCCTTGTTTGTCCCCTCTGTGTTTAGCCCCTTGTGGGTAGTAAAGAAAGAGATTACATTGACTGCAGTATTCCACTGGTACTTATTTCATCAACATCACTATATTTCTTATACGCAAGAGTTTATGAAGTTTTCATCTTAAATGTAAACTGCTAATGCATGAGAGAAATCACTAAGACTGGACAACTTTTATCTGGGAATCAATACTGCAAATCCTACCAACATCTTCACTGCATCAATATAAAAAAAAAACAAGTTGACCCTGAACTGAGGCAAGATAAAATACTAGGACAGAAAAAACAAAAAATGAAGACTATTTAGCTGAAATATAGACAACACTTATGTTATAATGGACACAAAACTCAAAAATTGCATCTATAACAATGCATGTAAATGTCCTAATACCCACTGAGGGTAACTTTTTTTTTTTTTATCTAGTAAAAACTCCACAGACAAAAGGATAAAAATCAGTTAACAAAATCAAAACAAAAAAAGCAAGTAACTATATAAATGACGAATACTTACCAAGTTGTTCTTTACAGATATACATGAGTTTTTCTGCTGATTGCACTTTGGTACTAATACACCTTTTACTATAAGGCTCATGCTTGCCAGTCTTAAATGGCTGAAAAGACACATCATCTGTGAACTCAGTCTGTTCTATCACATGGAATGTGTGATCAACTCCTTCATCAGTTTTGGAGATTTCACCCCAGTACAGAAAGTGGTCATTGTTGATCACACGGCCTCCGAAATCACTTTGGCTTAACACAGAGATGTGCTCCATATGGTAATCATTGGCTAATGGTCGCATAAACCGATTGCATAGACATGACTTGCCAACACCAGTGAGGCCCTTTTCCTTCTCAGTTCCTGACAGACCAATAACACTAATGTTAAAGGTCCGTGGTTCTGTCCTTTTGGCCATATTAGGAAATTAGGCCACCTCACCTTGGCCTTTACTGATACTACATCTTGTTATGGGAGTACACTAATAATTGATTTCTTGTTTACGTTATTTTGGTTAAAATTCCCAAGGCATGGCTCCATGGTAAAAGAAAATATTTAAACAGCAATTTTACTTGGAAAAAAAATGATAAGAGAGATGAAGTTGTTAACTGGGATTCTTTGGTTTCTATTTTAAGATCAGTTAATAGTAGTACAGTTCTCACATCCACTCTGACAAAGGATTAAAAAGATCAGAGAATCTTCTTCCAAGCTTTCTTTCTTCTTAATTCAAAGCATCAATCTGAAAGAAGAGAAAAAAAACCAGTCTTATTATAAAAATAAAAAGATAATAATAACAGTAACTTTCAGAAAATGAGAAGAGCGAAAACAGTTTATTTCAGTAGTTAAAGGCAACTAACTGAAAACACCTTAAGTTATAATAGTTTTCATTGTAACATATTTATAGGAAGTCACATTATTTACATTTGACGGATATTTGTCCTCATCTTGTTTGTTGCTAACACAATGTTTCGGCTGATATACCCTCCAGCTTTCATCAGGTGTCCTGGGGAAATTTTGAACCTGGGTTCTCATTCCTAAGGTATTTTTTGATATTATTATTATTATTATTATTATTATAACATTGAAAAAATATCTTAGGAATGAGAACCCAAATTGGAAATTTATCCAAGACACCTGATGAAGGCTGGAGGGTATATCAGCTGAAACATTGTGTTAACAACAATCAAGATGAGGACAAATATCCGTCAAATGTAAATATTGTACATAATTCCTAATCTCTTAAATACAGAACTGTATTATAGGAAGTTATCTTTGAAGATTGTAATTCAAATCTGACTAATAATAGTAAAACAACATAACATTCAAAATTTATGGTGTATGTATGTGTGTTTACATATGAACAAGAAAGACATAGAAACTGAGAGGATGACAATCAGACATCTTAATTTGAACTGAGTCAGGTATCAACAATCCAAAATGTGAGAGGTAACATTAAAAGTGGTTTGCCTTGTTTGTGAAGAAGATATAACTAAATTTAATATACTTTCATCATAATTCTGTCTTCTATTGTATTTTTCTCTCTTCTTTTTCGCTTGGAATATGACATTCAAAAAGATGTCCTTTAGGACACTAACCTTACTGTTAGTCACAAGTCTGTAGCTAACCTTATGTTTCCTAAGTCACTTTCCATGCTATGCAGGTGAGACAACATTAGGGCAATAGAGCATAAGTTCGTTTACAGTTCTCTATCATGAAACCTTTTTTTATGGTTGATACGATTAAATATTGTATGGTATTACCAATAGGAGTTTTCTTTACTACCACAAAGTCATTATCATGAACATAACCATGAGTTTCTATGCATAGTTTTATTTTTTATTACCGATTTTAATCATTGGGCTGTAACTATGCTGTCTTGGTCTATAGTTGAGTACATCAGCCCTCAGTATATGTTTTATTAATCTTGGAAAGATGTAAAGCAAAATGAAACATGATTAGAATTTGAACTCAAAACATATAGATGCAATGAAATGCCAACACTCTACCGATTCCATGGGCCATTTACCATGCATGTGTAATTGCAGCAAGAGAAGAAACATACTTAAATCACTATGTATGTAATATACTTTGTGTCTTTGTACATATATATATATATATATATATATATATATATATATACTTTTTCTTTTTTGTAACATGTTAGCAATTGAAGCTGTTTAATATGTCCCATTTTATAAGATTTACTTTCTAAATCATTCAACACAAGCTGGAGTAGTTCTGTTTATTTTCTGTATTTGTCTCAATGCTTAACGAAATAGTTTGAAGTTATCTAAATCATCCAACAGCGTTTCTACTCTCTTGCTGTAACAGTGTCTCTACTCAGTTGTTCTGTTTGTCTTTTATATTTGAAAATTCACTCTGCTTTCTTAGTGCTTAACTCATTGTATCTTACAGTGAATTTAGACTTCAGGCCATAAGGATACCTTTTCAATTTTCAGAGCAGTGGAGGTCTGCCCTTAAGTATGTAGCTTAAATGTCTGTGTGCAGGAGAGTGGTATGCCATCTTAAAGTTAAGAGAATGATTTTCACATTATTTTCAATACACAGAAATATTTATACAAACTTATAAAATATTCTTCATTTTCTTCTTGGTATCTAAAATATTCCTAGTTTCAAAATCTTTATGGGTCCTAAATTTTAAAGATAGACAAAATTGATTGGGATAATTTCTCCATATAAAAATCAGTGTTATTTTTCTTTAATTGCTTCTTTTGAAAAAGAACTAAACTTTTATTTAGTTTCCATTAATTTAGTCTCATGGTTGCATAAACTGCTATGAACCCAAGAAAGTAATCAATAGTTAAAATCTATAACCAATATTCTTTAGCTAAATATACAGCTCATGTATTAGTTACCTCTCCACTAACTACTTTATGAAAACTTTCTGGAATGAGGTAATTACTACATAGATACAACAATTATCACAAATCTATAAAGCAAGGTAAGTTTCCCAAAGCATAATAATTTAGTTTTAAAGAGAAGATACATTTGATAAGTGATTGATAAGAATAAAGATTATTTCTTTAGAAATTCAATCAAATAATTCATAGTTTTAGATTATGAATTCTTTTTCATTTAGAGCGAGATTTAATCTATGATAGAAAACCAACTATGTTAAAAAATAAAAGCTATAATAGGAACAATACTAATTACTGTCTTGATTTTTTAGTAAATCTGTAATTTAAAAAGAGAAAAATAGAAATTATTTAATATGTTTTTAGTTATCTGATCTTAAAGATAAGATGCTTAATATTAAGAAGAAGATTAAAAAAGCTTAAATACTTAAATGGAAATAAAATGTATATTCTATAATACATACGCAAATATGAAACACAGAACTGCTATTAATTAGATCATTGAAAATTATCTTGGAGATAGATTAGCAAACTATTTCATATAAATTAGTGAGATAAATTAGCTTACTAAATTACAAGCAAAATGTTTTTACAGCTAGTTTTAATACAGAGGATAATTTCTGTTAACAATGTAACAGCACAAAATTATTGCAATTCTTACAAACCATATCACATAAATACAGCTTTGTAAGCAGAATAAAGATATTTTGTCTCAAAAGGAGAGGGAAGTTTGAAGTACTTCCAGATATAGAGACCTCAAACCATTATGATACCTTTTTTTGGAAGCCCTCTGTCGGTTACGACGACGAGGGTTCCGGTTGATCCGAATCAACGGAACAGCCTGCTCGTGAAATTAACGTGTAAGTGGCTGAGCACTCCACAGACACGTGTACCCTTAACGTAGTTCTCGGGGATATTCAGCGTGACACAGAGAGTGACAAGGCCGGCCCTTTGAAATACAGGTACAACAGAAACAGGAAGTTAGAGTGAGAGAAAGTTGTGGTGAAAGAGTACAGCAGGGATCACCACCATCCCTGCCGGAGCCTCGTGGAGCTTTTCATTATGATACCACTGCTTCTATTAGAAGCTTATAGAGTACAGGTTTATATAGTATATAACATTTGCTGATTGTATGCGTGTTAATCCTTTTTAGTGTATACAATGGTCTATGAAATCATCATTCTGTTTTTGTTAGTGTTGAGAACTATCTATGCCAAACTATTAATAGGAGATCAACATGGTAAAACAAAAATCAGATTGCTGTCCAATGCTCACAGTGGTGAACTGACCCATATGCAGAAACTAGCTATAAATGGAGAGACTGATGAGTTGAGGGTCTTGACCAAGCACAGTACTCTCTTTTACTTGTTTCAGTCATTTGACTGCGGCCATGCTGGAGCACCGCCTTTAGTCGAGCAAATCGACCCCGGGACTTATTCTTTGTAAGCCCAGTACTTATTCTATCAATCTCTTTTGCTAAGTAACGGGGACGTAAACACACCAGCATCGGTTGTCAAGCAATGCTAGGGGGACAAACACAGACACACAAACACACACATACATATACATATATATACATATATACGACAGGCTTCTTTCAGTTTCCGTCTACCAAATCCACTCACAAGGCTTTGGTCGGCCCGAGGCTATAGTAGAAGACACTTGCCCAAGGTGCCACGCAGTGGGACTGAACCCGGAACCATGCGGTTGGTAAACAAGCTACTTACCACACAGCCACTCCTGCGCTATAGACACCAAAACAAACTGCTAACCTTACACTTGCTAGCTGTAACAGTCTTACCAGGGTCATATATTGTGGTTAAAAAAAGCTACAGATACTTGATATTCCATCCTGGGAGATGTACTTTAAATACTGTCTCAAATTCATACCCTTTAATTTAGTTTATTCAAACATTAAAGAACCAGATTAGATAGTTTATAACATTTATTACTAAACGTCTTGAGAGTTTATTTCATGTCAAAAGTGTGCTTTGCCATTCTTCCCTAGCAGTAGAGTTGACTATGCTATCTTCACTCAAATATAATCTATTCCTCTACAAAGTTGGCTTTTATTTGATATATCATGTATGTTGCTAATGTACCTGGGAAAATCCCATTTGCCTTCAACAAATCTTGGGTATTGAACCTAGCCAAAAGGAAAGTATAAACAATGATAATTTCTCATTTAAATAATGAAATCATGTTGGAACAGTTATTATTCATTTTCTTTAATTTAGAATAAAACAAAATGCCAAAGTTTTTAAGAAATAGATTTTTATGAAATAATTTCTAATAATCTTCAAATATATCAAAATAAGAAGACAAAAAGGAAATGTTCCAATACTAATGTGTAGTGGTATCTGATATCCTCACTGTTTGAGAGACACAGCAGGAATGATCTCGTTTGAGATTACAGCCATCTTTGGCTGGGTTGTTCCTGTTGTGTCCACTGATCTGATTGGTTGGCATGTGGCGCAGTTTGTCTCTACTTATTTTGCGCCACTGTGCAAAGCCAACTAATCACGGCCTCTGGTTAAGGTCTTGTGACACCCTTTTTCCTAGGCTCTGTTTGAGCCATTTCTCCTCTATATAAAGGGCTTGCTTTCAGTATACAGGGTCTTTGACTCTAGACCTTTAAGGTCAAGTCTAGTCACTGACCAGCATCGTACTCAGCCATGTTCCAGTTTCCAGCGACAGACGACCAGTCAGCCAACCACCACGACACTATTACACCAACGACAGGCAGAACGGCTTCTATCTCCGCCGCCGTCGTCACCATCATCGAACCAACTTTACGTTGTCTCTACCATCGTCAACTTCAGATATATACACACCAGCTACACAGACTCACGTTGATAGAGTGAACCTTTCACCAAGTAAAACAGTCCATCTGAAGAATTCTATATTAAGAGACCCAGCTCGGCTTTGAGGCTACAACCGCGGCACAGCATTTTCGCCCAACCTGCCTCCGCCTCGAGACACAACTTCTTGTATGGAATTCTTGCACATCCTGTACTTCATGCATGAACTGGTAATCTAAATTCCATCTTAACACTAGGCTGAGACTTTCGTCTTATACTCTGTATTTCTCTGTCATACACATTCACCTTTGTATCTGTCTCACACACACAAACACACAGACACAAACACTTGTTGCATGCACACATACACAACACTATCACTTTAACACCTTGTTAATAAAATCTTCTCTTCTCTCAAACAGTGAAACGGCTTGTTGTCACTCATTTATATTCTGTTGGCACTGTATTATGTAAGTTGTATTATGGCTTATCCTATTTTGTTAGGGATGCGACCGTGCGGCATACTAAAGGAGACCTATGTCACCAACCTCCTCACATACGGTCGGTCGGTCGTATTCCTACAAATGCTTAAAATAGTGTGTGTGTGTGTGTGGTGGGTTATAAATAATAGTTCATTTTAAAGTTTCATTGTAACTATGGAAGAGGGTTTAAGAACTATCCTACTTATGAAAATGGAATAAGGAGGCTATTCCTTTATAACAGACTAGCAGTATCGCCCGGCGTTGCTCAGGTTTGTAAGGGAAATAACTATAAAGCATTTTTAGAGAGTTATAGCCAAAAAATAGCAAAAAAATGGGGGAAAAATGATGGTAAATTTTTTTGAGAGTTAAAAAAGGTCGAGTTGCGTCCCCATGACAGTCTGTGGTTTGTGTTTCTGATTCTCGACCCCATGTCGAATTTATCGATTTTTTTCAGAACTGGGGGAACTTTTCAAAATTTTCGCTGCGTTAGTTTTGAATTATGACATTGGGCTATGTGTGTGTCAAGTTTCATCAGAATCGGTTGAAAGCCATGGTCAGGGTGAGGGTACAACCAAACAGACACACAGAAACACACACAGACAAACTGCCGTTTATATAGAGAGATACCAATTTAACTATTACAATGCTATTCTTTAAAATAAAGAAAATGTTATTTTTTTGTTCAGTAATGATATCAATAGCAATCCACATAATCTATCATATAAAACATACTTAAACTAGAAAAATTAATAGTTTTATAAACAGAAATTTTAAATCAAAAGTGAATATTTAAAAAAATTACACCAGGTCAATAAATGTATAAAAAAACATAAAAAGAGACCCATTTCAAAAGGCCTACTCGTTAGAATACTACAATGCTACTCTTGAATACCGATTCTAAAATAAAATCAATATTAACTCACTCACTAGCAAGTTGTTGAGACAAAATGAAACAATAAAAATAAACAAAACTAACTTTTGCTTCAGCAAGAAAAATGGTGTTGAACGGGGGGGGGGGGGGATTGTAAAAAAAGAATAAAAGATAATTAATGGAAAGAATTAGAGAATCAATGAGAAGATAGGAAAGAAAACATCTGGATTAAGATTTATATCAAATGGGAACAGGGGGGGAAATCAAAATTGAAAACCAATTCAAAATTAAATGTAGAAATAGGCGCAGGAGTGGCTGTGTGGTAAGTAGCTTGCTAACCAACCACATGGTTCCGGGTTCAGTCCCACTGCGTGGCACCTTGGGCAAGTGTCTTCTGCTATAGCCCCGGGCCGACCAATGCCTTGTAAGTGGATTTGGTAGACGGAAACTGAAAGAAGCCTGTTGTATATATGTATATATAAGTGTGTGTGTATGTGTGTGTGTGTTTGTCCCCCTAGCATTGCTTGACAACCGATGCTGGTGTGTTTACGTCCCTGTCACTTAGCAGTTCGGCAAAAGAGACCGATAGAATAAGTACTGGGCTTACAAAGAATAAGTCCCGGGGTCGATTTGCTCGACTAAAGGTGGTGCTCCAGCACGGCCGCAGTCAAATGACGTAAAAGAGTATAAATAGACAAGATGCTAGAAGGTTCTCAAAAAGTAAGTACAGTGCAAGGAAACCACAAGACAATAAAGTGACTCAAGTGATCAGTTAGAGTTAGAGAGTGTTTGTATGTGAATGCATGCTGGTGTTTGTTTTAGAGGATGTGGGTGAGATAATTTAAAATATAGCAGTGTGTGTGTGTGTGTGTTTGTTTGTTTATATTTTCAGGTTAAGTAGGTAACTAGTAGAATGAAATAAAACAACAGCTTCAGATTTTTTTTACCAACCACAGTATCTTAAATTAAGGGGTTTTGTCAGCAGCACAAATTGGAAAACGAAGAGTTAGTCAATAGAGCAATGAGTAGAAAAAATATGAATTTACATTAACTATAGAATCACATCCTCTTATGCTTCACTAAACGTCTAGGTAAGTTGTAGATGAAAAGAAATTTTAGCAATACTAGCTAGACACCGGTAAAATAATCAGAGCCTTACACTCCACCCTACTTTTTTTATATTGTTAGTGGCATGGTACACAACATAAAAACTATTGAGATAGGGTTGCTCATAGCAACAGCTAGAGTAGCCCCAATGCTGAATAAGAAAGCTTTTGTTCCTGCTGCTTTGTGTTTAGGGGGCACCCTTTGTAAAGTTAAACTAGTCAACACATGATAGAAAAAAGGCTAGAATTGTACTGGAAAACAAATGTTGCTATGAATGCTCACAGCTTAACACTTTTGTAAGAACGATTTGAGAGGCTGAGGCCACTGCAGACAATCACTGAGTGAGCAGTGATAACATTTAAAAAGATACTTACTTTTTCTTTTTTTTTTTATTTTTTTATTTGTTTCAGGCATTTGACTGCGGCCATGCTGGAGCACCGCCTTTAGTCGAGCAAATCGACCCCGGGACTTATTCTTTGTAAGCCCAGTACTTATTCTATCGGTCTCTTTTGCCGAACCGCTAAGTGACGGGGACGTAAACACACCAGCATCGGTTGTCAAGCAATGCTAGGGGGACAAACACACACACACACATATATATATATACATATATACGACAGGCTTCTTTCAGTTTCCGTCTACCAAATCCACTCACAAGGCATTGGTCGGCCCGGGGCTATAGCAGAAGACACTTGCCCAAGATGCCACGCAGTGGGACTGAACCGGGAACCATGTGGTTAGTTAGCAAGCTACTTACCTCACAGCCACTCCTGCGCCTAGTCAAGTTTTTTTTTTTGTTTTTTGTCTCTATTTGGGCAAATATCCTGAAGCACTATTTCAATGTATTATGATATAGAAGATTGCTCAAAAGGTAAAAATAAACAAGCTATTAGGAAGATATCTTAAGAGAAGAACATTAAAACAAAAACAGGACAGATGAGTAGTTCTAGATGCTTACTTGATCAATTTTCTTTAGAAATGGTTCTGACTGCATCAGAAATAAAAGTATTCACTACAAACTAATTTTGGTGGTAAATGTATATGACCCAATCAAAATACGGTGTTTCAAAAGTTTTAATTATCACAGAAATTTTATCTGGTGAGTATTTTCTTTTTAGTATGGGGATTATATGTTTTTAAGTACTAAATATTAAATTAACAGACCCTCAATAAAGACAAGATAGCTAAAGTTTATTAATGTATTCAAATTTTTGATCAGCTCTTTTGGTAAGTACCAGCAATAATAGAGTAAAATTACCCCCACCACAAAAATAAAAAAAACCCAAAACACCCACATATTTTTTTAGATATTCTCTTTTACTTGTTTCAGTCATTTGACTGCGGCCATGCTGGGGCACCGCCCTTAATCGAGCAACTCGACCCCAGGACTTATTCTTTTGTAAGCCCAGTACTTATTCTATCGGTCTCTTTTGCCGAACCGCTAAGTAACGGGGACATAAACACACCAGCATCGGTTGTCAAGCAATGCTAGGGGTACAAACGCAGATACACAAACACACACACGCACATATATATATATATATATATACATATATTCGACGGGCTTCTTTCAGTTTCTGTCTACCAAATCCACTCACAAGGCATTGGTCGGCCCGAGGCTATAGTAGAAGACACTTGCCCAAGGTGCCACGCAGTGGGACTGAACCCGGAACCATGTGGTTGATTAGCAAGCTACTTACCACACAGCCACTCCTGCGCCTATATATATATATAATAACCGGTAAATCTGTTTTTATATTTATAAAATTACAGAGAAATTTACTAGTGGCAACAGATAATCTAGATATGACTTAGGTAAAGATTAGAAATGTAACAAATTAATATAAAACATCTAAGTGTTTGGGAGTCTCATAACCTCGTGGGTCACAGGGACATTGAAATAATTTTCCCAATTTTCCAAGCTACACTACTCACAGGAACAGTTGAACTCAGCACTACATGCAAACAAAGCATTCATAAATTTTACAATACTGCTACTGCCCGTGACAGTCAATTGCCGCTACACTGCACTGAGTGGTCCATTTAAGAAATTAGATCTTTCAAATACAGATACCATGCAGAACTAATAACAACATACAGATTAACACTTTGCAGTCTACCTTCTGCCATCAAACTAGCCCTGAATGAATGAATGAATATATATATATCATCATCATGCTATCCTCTTCCCTTCATCACAACAGATACACAAAACAATGTTTCAGGAACTGAACTAGGAATTTTTAAAATTTTCATGTCAAATAAGATCAGTGTTGCATCATAAAACTATTAAGATTAACACAGAGGGAAAAAGGGGAAAAAAAAGATTAATTAATGGCTGCTAATATTATTTCAGAGAATAAGTTAAATTAGCTGTATCTATTTAATTATTCATTCATTTTATACATTTTTTAAATAAATAATCTTGCTCTACATAAACTCTATTGCAATTCTAAGTTCCACTATTTTTTTTATATGAATAAATGAAAGAATGGAGTCGAACGAAAATTTTAACAAAATTCCTTTACTCTCAACACATGTTTCGAAGACTGCATACTCTTAATTCAGAAATTTTAAAAGTTAAGTAGATGAATGATCTTCTTTAGTACACAGTCAGCAGGGACAGAGCTCTTTAACTCACAGCTGAAAACAGTATTGTTTCTGCTGCACTATTATTAACTTCATAAAGGATGTTGGTTGAGACAAAAAAAAAAAACAAACAAAATATTTCTTACTTTTCAGCAGAAATAATGTGTGTTACCTCACAAAACAACTCCAGTTAAAGGAAGGCCTTGAGGTGTGTCATTTAACCCTTTCGTTACTGTATTTATTTTGAGATGCTTTGTGTTTCTTTCAGCTACTTTAAATATAACAAAGAATTTAGTAAAATAACTTAGTTATCATTAAGCTAGTGTTAAGAACATAAATTGTGACTAAGGTTTGGTGGAAGATTTTAATTCAGAACTTTTGAAAATGAGACATTTGTACTACAGAGCCAGAGGTGGTTTTGGCCGGGTTGGTAACAAAAGGGTTAAAAGACATTTGTAATTAAAATTAGACCAAGAGATCTTCACTTGGAAGGCAAGAATGTTTTGTATGAAAACTGTCATCTACAAAAGTCACAACAGAAGTTAACACAAAAGATTGCCTATCTTATGTTGAAATTTCATAAATGTGGGTTCAATTTTCTTTCCAAGTTTCAATAATAAAAAAATAAATAATATATCAATTCTTAGAAGTACTACATTTTAGTAGAATATAAGGGGTGAAACATTGTGAGTAACAAGAAGGTAAAAAAGATGTTGCCAAATGATGTTGCACTAGAGAGAAATTTATGAGAGCACAAATATGTTAATATCTCTTGATGTCAGTCACCCAATTAAGAATAATCACTGGATTTGGTAGTCAGAATCAGCATAAAATAGCTTGGAAGTAAAATAGAAGAGATGTTGATTGTTGAGCAGTGAATTGTAATAAAATCTAAAATTCTCAGCAGGTCCTTTTGTTAGAAAAGAATAGTTATGCCCAGAATGCTAAACTACTTTAACTTACAACTGAACAGCACACACCACTTCTATTTTTATTTCCATTTATTCAATTGGTATGCATAAAAAGACCTTAACTTTTGGTCATTTATCAAATTCTCTTCTTCATATTGCTTCTGCTCACTGAACTCAGGATAATTATTAAATTACTTATATGGCTCGCTCATCCATTTTTTGGCATTCAGCTTCTTAGCATCTCTCACAATTCATCATTCTTAACACTGAAAGTTACCAATCAGTAATTTTTTTCCCATGTTTTCTAATTTCATGTAGTTTAGGTTTTAATTCAATTAGTTGAGATGATAGACAAGTCTAACTTGCAATGGTTTCATATTCTGGCATAAACAAACATTCTATTTTTATATTGGTACAGATTTATGGAAGTTGAAATATAAAATTGAGCCAATAAGAATTTGATGTTAAACTGTAACGACAAAAAATTAATGTGATAAGTTATTTAGCTCCTTGCTTGAAAATAGAATTCTTTACCACCCAAAATTTTGTTCCGCCAGGGTTTGCAGGACATCTTTGTCAAGCTCTACAGATCTTCCAGGATGAGGTTTGTCTTCTAGGCTGTAGTTTCTGGCTCAGAGTCTCTGGAACCACTGTTGACATTGGCTTAAACTTATTGTCCAATCCCCATCATCATCATCATCATTATTGTTTAATGTCCGCTTTCCATGCTAGCATGGGTTGGACGATTTGACTGGGGACTGGCGAACCAGATGGCTGCACCAGGCTCCAATCTGATCTGGCAGAGTTTCTACAGCTGGATGCCCTTCCTAACGCCAACCATTAATATTCCTCGCACTTTCCATTGCATTGTTGCCTTTATTGAACTCATAAAGCAAAATGTACTGAATATGCTCCTTTGTCACTTCCATTATAGTTTTGAAAAAATAACTGTTAAAATCGAACTGCACTCTTCAAAACTTGCACTAAGAATAAGTACAAGGTAAAATTACTACCTGCTCTTATAACAAGTTTATCCCGTCCCCCTCCAATTGAACCCTCCCCCCCCAAAAAAAAACACACTATTTATGGGATGACCCAATATTTTATTTTAGTGGATCCTCATAGTCATTCAACATTTAAAAAGTAGTTGTATAGATACTCTTTTCTAAATTCCTATTTTGTTTTACACACAATAACTTGTGCAAGTTGAACTGTAAAACATTAAAGAAAATAGCTGTTTCTTATAATAAATACTTCTAAAGCAAAATTTGTTCATGGTCCCTTAAAATACTGTTGTGTATCCCCAATTTACAATTTTGCTTGCATGGACTCCCTAAAGTCTTACATGGAACTCCTAAGGTTATATGGACTCTAGTTGAGAAAAACTAGACACGGGTGAAAATACAACAAATATTGCTTTAAAACTTTTCTTTTACTTATGTGTCTCACTCATCTTTATATATAAAAGAGAGGTTGTGTGCTGTCTGTCTCCTACGATTTAGATTCCTAACTACTCCCACATTTTGTGGTGCAGTTTAACCAAAACCGGGTATCTTACAGTTGTGATTCATATTGAGCCCTTCTGGGTATTAGCGCGCGTCTACGATGAGTCTACGATTTAAAAAAAAATTTACCATCAATTTTTCCCATTTTTAATGCATTTTTGGCATATATAAGGGAAGTAACTCTCTAAAAATTTATTATTAAATCTCAGAACGTAAAAAGCTACAGTAACACCCCCCCCCTTGTGGTTAGCCATATTGAGATGGCTATTATACTTTACATCTCTAAAAATGCTTATATAGTTATTTCCCTTACAAACTCGAGCAACGCCGGGCGATACCGCTAGTGTCAAATATATGAGCTCTTTTTCAGCTCTACAACAATGTCCAGCAAACTGGACTCTCTTACCTTTCACAAGAGATGACACAGGTGGTAAGTTTCCCATATATTTGCATTTTGGCACACTTTCCTAGCACACTTTTTTTGCCCCTCCCAACCAACGATAATCTTCAAGAATTAAAAAAAACTGTACATTAACTCTGTTAATGTCACCTAATTGTTTTTGTTTTCCAGATAAAGGAGTATATGAAAAGCCTACAGGCATGTGCCATCTCTCCTTCTTTGGATAGACTAATAAAAAGGGAAACATATCAAGCTATGTATCAGTAATTTAATCTCACTCAACCTAACAAAGCTTATACATAAAGAAATTTTCTACAAACTTCCTTTTTGGAAACAACAAATAAACTATCGAATTAGTGAACGGAGCACATTTATAAAGGCAATATTTCTTGAATACATAAGATGACAGCAACATTTGTACAGAATACTTCAGATAGCTGACAGAAATATATCAATAGAATTAAGTGAACATTCAAATTAAATCTGATTTAAAAGAAAATCAATACAACTACAGAAAAGAAAGAAAGAAAGAAAGAACAATAAAAGAGAAATTACAAAAAGAAAAAAGATAAAAATCTACAAATAAACATAAAATACAAAGTTTATAAATAAAAGATATCTGTTTATATTGACAGTTTTGAAATCAAATCATTTAATAGGATATTCTTGTAAAAGAAAGTTAACAGAAAATCCTTTGCAAACCAAAATTTTAAATGAGGTGGACAAGCAGTTTAGGTACAACTCATACTCTTTTACTTGTTTCAGTCATCTGACTGCGGCCATGCTGGAGCACCGCCTTTAATCGAGCAACTCAACCCCGGGACTTATTCTTTTTGTAAGCCTAGTACTTAGTCTATCGGTCTCTTTTGCCGAACCGCTAATTAACGGAGACGTAAACACACCAGCATCGGTTGTCAAGCAATGCTAGGAGGACAAACACAGACACACAAACGCATATATATATATATATATATATATATATATATATATATATATATATATATATATATATATATACATATATACGACGGGCTTCTTTCAGTTTCCGTCTACCAAATCCACTCACAAGGCTTTGGTCGGCCTGAGGCTATAGTAGAAGACACTTGCCCAAGGTGCCACGCAGTGGAACTGAACCCGGGACCATGTGGTTGGTAAACAAGCTACTTACCACACAGCCGGTGAAACTTTTCTGGAAAAAAGGAGGGAATGACATTTCCAAGTATGCCAGGAATGTGAGCTTACACCCAAGAATTTAAACCCTTGAATTGAACTCTCAACCAATCCAGGATTAAAATGCTGCTATATCAACGGGCAAGAGCTTAACTAATGATGGCAGTGATTAGACTAAGATTGTCCTGACAGTCCTTGCAGTCAAGGGCATACAATCCATGCAAAGACATAGCTGGTCTCTTTGACAGAACATATCACTCAGACTGTTAATAGAACACTAATCCAACTTATCTTCACATAAAGGCAGGTGCTAATGGGATCATTAAATCCTGTACATCATCATCATCGTTTAACGTCCGTTTTCCGCGCTAGCACGGGTTGGACGGTTCGACCGGGGTCTGAGAAGCCAGAAGGCTGCATCAGGCTCCAGTCTGATCTGGCAGTGTTTCTACAGCTGGATGCCCTTCCTAACGCCAACCACTCCGTGAGTGTAGTGGGTGCTTTTTATGTGCCACCTGCACAGGTGCGGGAGGGGCGGGGTCCGGCATCAGCCACGATCGGTTGGTGCTTTTAACGTGCCACCGGCACGGAACCCAGCCAAGGTGGCACAGGCATCGGCCACGTTTGGATGGTGCTTTTTATGTGCCACCAGCACTGGAGACAGTCGAGGCAGCGCTGGCATCGGCCACGTTCAGATGGTGCTTTTTATGTGCCACCGGCACAGAAGTCAGGCTCCAGTCTGATCTGGCAGTGTTTCTATGGCTGGATGCCCTTCCTAACACCAACCACTCCGCGAGTGTAGTGGGTGCTTTGTACGTGCCGTGCAGATATACTAACACGTATGCCTATACATACAAATGTATACACTTGATCTTTGTAGAATGTTGTGTTCACCAATCTTCAGCCAACATTTTCTTCACATCAAAATTAAAGCTTCTATTCACAACTTTATTTTGCCATTTAAAACCGTCACTTTAAGATGAATAGAGAATATATATATATATATATATATATAGAGAGAGAGAGAGAGAATATAAATAAAGAGGAGAAATAAACAAATCTCAAATAGATAAATGTATAATGGTTTCTCCATCTACATCCAATTCATGTTAACCCTTTAGCATTCAAACCAGCCATATCCGGCCAAAATATTTAACCTGTTTTATATTGAAACTGACCAGATCTCGCCTCTCACCTCAGCCCTACCATGTCATTCTAAAACTAAAAAAATCACATCACTGAAATCTCTAAACTACAAGATAATGCAGGATTAATTCAAAGCAATATAAATAAACAAATATCACATTTGACAGAATAATCTGAACACTAAAGGGTTAAACCGGCCATATCCGGCCAAAAGTATTCTGCCTGTTTTATGTTCAAACTGGCCATATCTGGTCTCTCACACCAACCCTACAATATCATTCTAAAAATTAACAGCTACCTCATCAAAATCTCATAGCTACAAGATAATGCCTGATTAGTTCAAAACAATGTGGATAAAAAAGGATTAATTTTGGCAGAATAATGCAAACACTAAAGGGTTAAGCTTCTCATTTGAATTATTCACCTGACATTATTATGGTTTGTTCTAGAACAATCTGGAGAGAAATATATTAATCAACAGCTATATAAACTCATAGGTCTTTGACCTGTGACTAGTTTGATAAGTGCCAATGCGCAAAACTTTCAGACCTTGTGTCACTCTGTTACTTCTGCTAAATGTTAATAAACACAAATTCTGTGTTTATTATAAAATATAACAATCTGTACCAAATTATTCTGCACCTTATCCTTTATACTGATAGAATTTATCATCATCATCATCATCGTTTAACGTCCGCTTTCCATGCTAGCATGGGTTGGACGGTTCAACTGGGGTCTGGCAAGCCCGAAGGCTGCACCAGGCCAGTCAGATCTGGCAGTGTTTCTACAGCTGGATGCCCTTCCTAACGCCAACCACTCCGAGAGTGTAGTGGGTGATTTTATGTGCCACCGACACAGGTGCCAGACGAGGCTGGCAGACGGCCACGCTCGGATGGTGTTTTTTATGTGCCACCGACACAGGTGCCAGACGAGGCTGGCTGACGGCCACGCTCGGATGGTGTTTTCTTATGTGTCACCGACACAGGAGCCAGACGGGGCTGGCGGACGGCCACGCTCGGATGGTGTTTGTTACGTGCCCTCAGCACGGAGGCCAGTCGTTGCGGTACTGGCTACGATCACGTTCGGATGGTTTTCTTATGTGCCACCGGCACTGGTACCACAAGGATACAAATTCCATTGATGTTCATCTATTTTGATTTGGTTCGATTCGATTCTCACTTGCCTCAACAGGTCTTCACAAGTGTCACAAGAAGGAAGGTATTTTCTATAAAATCTGTAAGCCATATATATTAGCTGCTTCAGTCTTCCAAGATGAAAGATTACTGTTATTAATGCCAATTGCAAATTGTATTGCTTGATGTCCAAGAACTCATGACATGCCCTAGAGTATAGATCCTTGTAATTTATATCATTACAAGAAATTTAACATGAATTGGATGCAGATGGAGAAAGCATTATACATTTATGTATTTGAGATTTGTTTATTTCACCAGTTTAACCCTTTAGTGTTCGCATTATTCTGCCGAAATTAATGCCTTTTCATCCTCATTGTTTTGAACTAATCATGCATTATCTTATAGCTATGAGATTCTGATGAGGTAGCTGTTAATTTTTAAAACAATATTGTAGGGTTGGTGTGAGAGACCAGATCTGGCCAGTTTGAACATATAACAGGCAGAATATTTTTGGCCGGATATGGCCGGTTTAAATGCTAAAGGGTTAAATTAACCCTACCACTATGGTACCATGTACCTGGTATGATAGGAATAACCTAAATGTAATCTCTTCTGGATTCCAGTTAAAGCAGCAGGGAACAACACATAGAAAAAAATAAAATACATATATAAGCAATCACATTGCACCTTTGTAATCGAGTGTATTTATGATTCAATTGTTAATGATATCCCCCATAGTTTTGTTTTTAATTGGATAAAGAGGAAAGGGGGACTTATTTCTTTTTGCAATGAAACAAGTGTGTAACAAACCCAGCACTTTATCTCATAAACAAGCAAGGCCTAGACTCTTTACAATCAAGAAAATTATTGATGACATTTATTTTTCAGATGGAGTGTTTACGCATATGCGGACAATGAAAGTGTTGTGGACAATCAAACTGGCGAAAGAGACGAAGAAAGCAGCAATTAGGATGAACAAATACAGTAGTTGAATGGTAGGCCTATTATTATTGTTATTCTGAATTTTTTTCTTTTTTTATGTGATTCTGTCCATTAGTTTGCCTGCAGTCATTATTCTGTATATGCAACTACTTAATTGTTTGCTCAGGAGTCCAGGTGGAGGGCAAAGACAGACACAGGGGTTCAGCTCTGAGAGTGTTAACTTAGCAAAATCAAAGAAATAAACACAGAACATTGCAGGGAAACTACTTTCATCATCATCATCGTTTAACGTCCGTTTTCCGCGCTAGCACGAGTTGGACAGTTCGACTGGAGTCTGGGAAGTCAGGGCTGCACCAGGCTCCAGTCTGATCTGGCAGTGTTTCTACAGCTGGATGCCCTTCCTAACGCCAACCACTCTGTGAGTGTAGTGGGTGCTTTTTACGTGCCACCTGCACAGGTGTCAGGAGAGGGGGGGGTCTGGCATTGGCCACGATCGGTTGGTGCTTTTAACGTGCCACCGGCACGGAAACCAGCCAAGGCAGTGCTGGCATCGGCCACGTTCGGATGGTGCTTTTTATGTGCCACCGGCACAGAAGCCAGTCGAGGTGGCGCTGGCAACGGCCTTTAATGATCATAATTTAATCTTCAATATATTTTAACAAAACTAAATCTACTTGTAAAAGCTAGAAACATGAGATCTGAAAAGAAATAACTTGCTAATAGTAAGGTTATAATTCTTCTACAAAGATTAGAAGTGCTTTTTTAAAAACTGTAGGAAAGACTAAGAAGATGAGAAGCAATTCATTGACGGAACTTTTAAATGTAAAAGAGCCCTTTGTGCATGCGCGTGTGCAAAAGCATACACATATATACAATGTGAAATTGTATTCATTCAAGTTCTTTTCTGTTTTATGTATCAGTAAAATGTCTACAGATATTGGCTTTGTTGCCAACACTAATAAAATATCAAGTGACAAATAAAAAAAGAAATAAAAAAGCAGTACAAAACAGTACAAGGTTAGTGTTGCAAGATGATAATCAGAGCCAAAGTCTTAAAATAAATTTCTATTTAAATAGCAGAAAATCTAACATTGCTAAAAGTCTCTATCTATAGAATATTCCTACTTTCAGATTCTCTGTCTGTAATCGGTAAGCAAGTGATACAATAGACAAAAAAATAAAACCTCCTACAAGCCAGAAATACCGACTCATTACAAATCCTGTAATAATAACTAAAACGGTTAATTTGTATTTCTTCTTTATCTTTTTATTGTTGTGTTTCTTGCAAAAGTTTAATTTGATCTGAAATGTATTATTATAGAATTTCTTTAACAATTCAAAAATAAAATTGTAATAAATAAATATAAATCTATTTCAGAGCTTTTTTAATTTGCTTCTTGAAGATTTACAAAGTTTTGAATAAATGCTTTTGTTACAGACATAGAAAAGAAAAGAAAGAAAAACAAAACAATATTCTAACTTACATACTATGTACACTTTAAAAAAACATAAATTTGAATATTTTGCTAAGGTGTCGGGTCATGCATAAATACTCTGGTCAAGGCGTTAACTTTTATTTCCTTAGCAATAAAAAGAAGAAATGAGAAAGGAATAATATTGTGTGGAGTAAGAACTGGTCTCCACAAAAGAATGTATGAATAGAAAGAAATGACTGCGAAATTCGTAAATTCATATCCTGTAGTAGATATTAATTTTTGTCCCAGGATACTTTACTCTTATTATTTTAGAGTATCTGATAGAAAATAAGCATTTATGAAAAAAGTAATCTTACTGTAACAATAGTCCAGACAGAAAAACAACTAAACACCTTTGAAATTCATACCAGTTCTGGTTTTAGATCAGCTTAACTATGAAAGCCATTCTTCTAAGTAAGGTCTGAATTTAATTAGTATATCCCCTCTTCTTTAATCTACCTCTACTGCAGGTACACTATCATCCAATCAATGAAAGTTGGGGAGATTCTTCTCTAATAGTACACACCATGTTTATAACTGTCTGCTCAACCAAGATAACATGGACTTGGCAACATAATGGTAAATTTATTGGCTTACAGAGCTCCAGGAACTTGTGCTTTAATTTTAAAAAGTAGACTCAAAATTCATTACAATAATAATGTTATCCAATTTCATGACAACACACTAATGTCCCATCCAAATGATCCTTCTGCTAGTTTGTTGACACTGCTTATCAATTATAATATCAAAAAATATACAAGCAAAAGCACTGAAATAAAAAAGACAGAGGGATAATATTTCGAGTATAAGGCTGGCTGCTAATTCTGTTCTGTGAATGTGAGAACACTGAGAGAGACATATTTATGGTAAATATCACTCTTGGATGCATTAAGGAGATAACTAGACAGTAAATGAAGCCAACATGCTGATAAACACTAACAGATGTTATCAGTCATTCATAAAAGAAGAATATACCTGATGAATCTTTATATCAAGAAAGAGCTATATAAAATCCATTATAAGGCTTCTGGGGTTATGCAACTGTGAAGCTGTATCTCAGATATCACTCTCAGCACTATTTACTGTGCAAAGATCAGGACTATCTAGTATATTAACTGGACATTAGATACCTATCTCTAGGAAACGGTAGATATTTACAGGATTCTAAGATTAAAAATACAAAGGAAAATTACAGCAAAGAATTAAGTAAATTTAGAGAGTTTGTGTAAATATAACTTACAAAGAATAAAATGGAACTACACAATGTTTCGTTAAAGACTCAAGCAAATAACGCTTTGTAGATAGAGCAATGATTTTCAACGCCAAAAATTACGTATTGCCAAACTTGATTAATATGAAAATAAAGAGAGGGGAAAGTTATTGTGAAATTCACTCTCTCTCTTTTACTCGTTTCAGTCATTTGACTGCGACCATGCTAGAGCACCGCCTTTAGTCGAGCAAATCGACCCCAGGACTTATTCTTTGTAAGCCTAGTACTTATTCTATCGGTCTCTTTTGCCGAACCGCTAAGTTACAGGGACGTAAACACACCAGCATCGGGTGTCAAGCGATGTTGGGGGGACAGACACAGACAAACACACACAAACATTTATATATATATATATATATATACGACAAGCTTCTTTCAGTTTCCATCTACCAAATCCACTCACAAGGCTTTGGTCGACCCGAGGCCATAGTAGAAGACACATGCCCAAGGCGCCCATTAATGAAGATATTATCGAAGGTGATGTAAATATCAGACATTCGTTTCTACAATGAATAGATTTCATAAAATTGGTGAACAAGTTAAGAAATGTAATATTGTATAATAGCGGAATATGTGGGTGATTGCAGTGATAGGAGTGGAATAAGTTGAGTATAATCTGTTGGTGATATTAATTAACAGAAATAAATTGCAAAACCAAGTGATTGATTAAGGAATTGATTCATTTATGCAAGAAAGAAGATTGTTATATTTTGCACAAATATGAAGAATCGATGTATGGCAGTGGAAAGTCTCACTTGTAGATCTCTTTTCTCTTTCTCTTTCTTTTACTTGTTTCAGTCATTTGACTGCGGCCATGCTGGAGCACCGCCTTTAATCGAGCAACTCGACCCCGGGACTTATTCTTTGTAAGCCCAGTACTTATTCTATCGGTCTCTTTTTGCCGAACCGCTAAGTGATGGGAACGTAAACACACCAGCATCGGTTGTCAAGCGATGTTGGGGGGACAGACACAGACAAACACACACAAACATTTATATATATATATATATATAATATATATATATATATATATATATATATATATACATATATACGACAGGCTTCTTTCAGTTTCCGTCTACCAAATCCACTCACAAGGCATTGGTCGGCCCGGGGCTATAGCAGAAGACACTTGCCCAAGATGCCACGCAGTGGGACTGAACCCGGAACCATGTGGTTGGTTAGCAAGCTACTTACCACACAGCCATTCCTGCGCCTAGATCAAATAAAAAATCAGAGGAAACAGACCAAATCAGAGAATATTGTAAGGATTGATGACTCAGAATCATGTGCTTTAGAAAGCTGATGCTGTATCAGAGATCTCTTTAACTTCTAAGAGTGTCACAAAACCGACATTAAAACAATACACATGATGATGAAATGAAAGTCTTTTTCACTTCTAAAGTTTCATATTTACTAATTTGTTTCTTTTTCTTACAATTTGCTTTAGATAAAAGCACCACAAATTACTCTAAATAAACTGTACAAATAATCAATAATAAACTTGATGTAGGTTATTTTAATACCAAAATAAGCCCGATCACTATGAATTAACAAGCTATACATTAAAAGAAACTATTTATTTTATTATATCAAAAAAGAAAACTACCTCCATTCTACTGAAGTTCACTGAGGCTAGATGGGTGGGGAAGTAGTATTAAGCTGGTGGAGAGAATCTTACTAGTGTTAGAGGTTAGGAATTGGTTGGAATACAGGAACTAATTTCAGTGGTAGTAGCAGCAGCAGCAGTATAGTTGTTGGGGGATGGGTGAGAGAGAGAGAGAGAGAGTAATTGGAAGAGGGGCAGATTGAAAGGTATCATGCAAAGCAACAGAACAAGGAAAGATTTCCAAGATACACAATGTGAAATGAAATGCTAGAGTGCTGCTAGCAATAATGATACGTGGTGTGTGTATATAAACACAAAATACAAGAACACCAGGATGTTGCAGTATCCAATTTAGGAACAATTTTAACTTCTGTGAAACATAAGAAATTTGTACTTCTAATAACCTGTCTGTTGAAGCTTTTGACACCTAGCCTTTGAATTCCAGTGGCACAGTTATGACATTTAGAAAATAATCTCTTTTACTTGTTTCAGTCATTTGACTGCGGCCATGCTGGAGCACCGCCTTTAGTCGAGCAAATCGACCCCGGGACTTATTCTTTGTAAGCCCAGTACTTATTCTATCGGTCTCTTTTGCCGAACCGCTAAGTGACGGGGACGTAAACACACCAGCATCGGTTGTCAAGCAATGCTAGGGGGACAAACACAGCAGACACACAAACACACACATACATATATATATATATATATATACATATATACGACAGGCTTCTTTCAGTTTCCGTCTACCAAATCCACTCACAAGGCATTGGTCAGCCCGGGGCTATAGCAGAAGACACCTGTCCAAGAAGCCACGCAGTGGGATTGAACCTGGAACCATGTGGTTGGTTAGCAAGCTACTTACCACACAGCCACTCCTGCGATTTTAAATAAGTGAGATTTTAAATATCTGTGATGACAAGCCAAGAATTTAAACATTAAAAGCTAAATTTCTTTTTGTAAACATTTTCAGATATTAATTTCTATCATACTAAAGCTTAAGAATTATAAAATTTTAAAGGTTCTGTGTACCCTATCAAAACAGATAAGAGATCTGTTCAGTTAGACTCACAGATTTTTTAATTAATTTTTTTTAAAAACTAAAAAGTTTGAAATTTCGTATACTGGTGGGTTGTCTCACGCAGAACATGGTTTACTTTGAATATTTTCGACAAAATTTAGTATTTTAGAAGTTATTTCATGTTAAAGTTGTTGTATTGTATTTGGGTAATTTCAACCAATGAACGATATGTATTCAATTGAAGAAAGCTACTACTGTTTGTGACAGTAATCGAAGAGGAACAATATCTGGGTCACCACTACTAAATGTCACCACTCTGTTGTATTCATATGTTGAGTGAAGATGATGCCACTTTTCTTCCTTTCTAGTCAGAAGAAACTTGACAGTGGTGTTGATGGCTATAATGATAAGTGGTGTATGGATATATATATATATCTCGAACCAGGGACAGCTGATGAAGGGGAATTTTCCTTGTATTGTTTGTCCTGTACTCTGTTTTTTCGTTGTTTAAAAAAAGTCCGTTTCCTTGTTTGATTTTATGTTCTCGTCTCTCGTTGTGTTCTACATTTATTTGTGGTATCCTGTACTCATATATATATATATCCCTCTCTCTCTTTCGGAGAGGCACTGAGCAGCTATACGCACACATACACACACGGCATTAACTTCCACCTACCGAATTCAATCACAAAGCTCCGGTCGGCTCGGGGCTATAGTGGAAGACACGTACCCAAAGTGCCACGCAGTGGGACTGAACCTGAAACCATAGCATGTATATATACATGTAGATGTAAGAATGTACATATATGTATGTATATATGCATATATTTTATTTATTTATTATATTACTATATGACCGAACGCACGCGTTATTTCTCTATTTCTCTTCTCCAAGTTTATATATATATATATATATAAAACAATGATGATATATATGTGTGAAACAGAAATACAAGACAAAACATATAAAAAGAATAATTTCCCATGTTTTACAGCAGTTTTATGAAGCAACAAAACAACACTTGCTTCCAGTTACGTAACAGTGATCATTAAAGATAACATTGGGAAAAGATGAGATACAATTTTCTGCATTTAAGAGAAAAGTAATAAGATGCTAATGAAACATTACACTGAATATTTACAAAGAATATACACATCTCATCTCTTGTCTATTTTCTTCTCAGACAACTGAAGTGATACATCAAGGGAATTAAGTTTTCTAACAATGTTGTTTACAATGTTTTTCCCCCCCGCCCTTTTTTTTTTTTTTTTTTTTCAGAATTCAACATAATGTAATAAACAGCCAATAAAATATTTTTGGCTTGTTATTTGTTGAATAATTGTTAAGATTTTAAGTTGTTTTCTTCATACAGCTGTTGAAAAATAAATCATTTAATTTTTTTTTTTAATGCTTGTTGAGAGAGTGTAGTGGGTGGGGGGGAGAAAGGAAAAGTGATTTAAGTTTGAAATTGACAGCAAATAACTTTTGAGAATGAATGAAATGAGAGATGAGGTAAAAACAAAAACAAAAACAAACTAATATCTCATATGACTTATAACCAAAACTGGGTAAACTCTGTATAATAATAGCCATGTAGCAAATAGAGTACTAAAATACAATCCATTTGTCAACAGGTGAAGTAAAATGATAAAAGCTTAGAGAAAAACAAGGTTAACAAATGAGCGAAAAGGAAGGTGATAAACATTGCTGCATAGTATTGATTCTGTCAACAATATTGATTTTTCTTTTCTGAGCTTGGTAATAATTAACTCAAAAACCAAGGTGAAAGAGAGAGAGACAGAGAAGAAGTGGGGAAAGGTCCGTTGAATTTCTGTTTTTTTTCCCAGTCCCAGTGTCCAGTTTCACATACTCTCTTTTACTTGTTTCAGTCATTTGACTGCGGCCATGCTGGAGCACTGCCTTTAGTCTCGAGTAAATCGACCCCGGGACTTATTCTTTTTGTAAGCCCAGTACTTATTCTATCAGTCTCTTTTGCCGAACTGCAAAGTGACGGAGACGTAAACACATCAGCATCGGTTGTCAAGCAATGCTAGGACAAACAAACACACACACACACACACACATATATATATATATATATTATATATATATACACACATATATACGACAGGCTTCTTTCAGTTTCCGTCTACCAAATCCACTCACAAGGCATTGGTTGGCCAAGGGCTATAGCAGAAGACACTTGCCCAAGATGCCGCGCAGTGGGACTGAACCCAGAACCATGTGGTTGGTTAGCAAGCTACTTACCACACAGCCACTCATATTTTTACCCATGTTCATTCAAGAAAAAAATGTATGTGTGAACATGTGAAAACATGTAGATATGCATATTTTGTAATAAAGAGAGTCTCTTTACTAATTCGTTGGCTACAGGTTGTATTGTCCCTGAATTGGTAGAGGGGAAAAATTTTGAATCTTGGATTTTTGTTATTGGCGCAAATGTCTATGTGTTGGCTGAATGCTACTTTTCTGTTTTGGGGAATTTTGATCTGGGATCTGTGCAGAGCCATTCTTTTGCGTAGACTGTTTTTTGTTTGGCCTATGTATTGCTCTTGACACCCAGAGTAGGTTAGTGCATATATCAGGTTCTCCGAAGCACATGTGAAGTTGCTTTTCACTGTGAAACATTGCCCCTGTTTGAAGGAGAACTCTGATCCCTCAATTAAATTGATGCATATCCCACAGTTGGGTCTTCCACATTTTTTTTACTGACGTTGTTGTTGAGCGCATTTGGGCTTGTGTTAGGAAACTTTTCATAGACTTGGGTTGCCTCTTGCTTTTTATGATGGTGTGTGTTTGGAGGATTAAGTTTATTCTGTGGTCCTTTTTTAGCAGGGGAATGTTTTGAAGGATGGTGTCAAAGGCTTCATTGTTGAGAGGGTTGTGTGTGGAGATGTATGGTAAGGCTTTTGATTGTAAATCCTTTTATTTGGGATATCTAATTTCCTGGATGTTGAGTTGAAGGGCACATTGAAAGCATACGTCAATTAGTGAAGGTGGATAGTTCCTGGTGATAAGTGTATCCTTTAGTTCATGTAGTCGTGTGTCTCTGGTGTTTGCATTAGGAACTATAGTATATATCCTATTTGCCAGGTTGAAGGGAATATTCATTCTGGTGTGTCTGGGGTGGCATGAGTTGAACGGTAGATATTGCTTGGAGTCCGTGGGCTTATAGTATATATCTGTTTCTATTATGTTGTTAGATTTCTTAATGAGGATGTCGAGGAAGGCAAGTTGTTAATGGATATATTCCATCGTGAATTGAATGTTTATGTCAAGTCCATTTATAAGTGCTTGGAATTCTTTAAGTTTTTCTATACTTTCATACCAAAGAATGAAACAGTCATCCAGGTATCTCTTCCAGTTATTTTCTATGTAGAGGGAGAATGGGCTGCCGTATTTTTCTAGAATCTTACGATAAAGACTAATTTCTAGATATCACATGACTAGGTTAGCAAAGGAGGGGGCCATTCTTGAACCCATCGCAGTCCCCGATTTTTGTCAGTAGAAGTTGTCTTTGAAGACAAAGTAGTTATTTTCCATGATGAATTTTAGCCCTTCCATGATGAACTCTTTTTTGATGTGATGTGGGAGTTTGTTGGTATAATTCTCTAGCCATATATATATATATATATATATATATATATATATATTAGAAGGTTTGGAGATGATGTACAGGTATTTTAAATTAAAAGAAATGAGGTACTCAGAAATTCGGATGGTTTTATATTTACAGATATTTGTATATTACATGTTTTTATACATCATATAACTTTTATCATATATCATATATCATATATTAGCACTTTCTCCCATTCTAGTGGGGTTTTCAAATCGAACCAAGTTCCTGTGAAAAAGTTTCGAACATTTTATAGTGTTATTGAGTGTGTAGTGGTAGGGAGGGATATAAGTTAGTACAAGAGGGTGATGAATGGGGAGAAAGTGAGAGAGAGAGCATGTGCGTGTGTGTGTGTTTTAGTATCTGGAAGAAGTGTTAAAGAAAAAAAGGAGAAAGGAGAAAAGGGAAAGAGGGAAGAAGAAAAAATTGTTTTGTTGGTTTCTTTTGTAGTTGGTTAGGATGTTTACTCCAAGGAGGGTCTAAGATCTTGGGGAATAGAATTTAAGTTTAGACCATTTTATAGTGTTATTGAGTGTGTAGTGGCGGGGAGGGATATAAGATGGTACAAGAGGGTGATGAATGGGGAGAGAGTGAGAGAGCATGTGTATGTGTTTTTGTATCTTAAGGGAGTGTTGACTGAAATAATGTAACTTAGTTTCTATACAGTCTGGTAAAGTCCTAGAACTTCAGATATCATAACAAAGAGTTCCTATGCTGGGAATAAACCAGTAGTTTTAAATTGCTACTACTAATTGATTGGTTAACAATACAGATATCTAATGATATTAAGGTTAACATCTTTAATAGGTGCTGGAATTACAGCTGGCCATATATGTAGATATGTTTTGTACCCTGGAAGTTGTTTTGTTTTTACATGAGATGTCATTAACATACATTTGTTTACAATGCCAACCTTCATAGGCTGGATAGTGACACAATCTGCCTCATTCACTTCATATCTCTGAATATATTCTTTTCTTTTCTTCTTTTACTTCTTTCAGTCATTTGACTGTGGCCATGCTGGAGCACTGCCTTTAGTTGAGCAAATCGACCCCGGGACTTATTCTTTGTAAGCCCAGTACTTATTCTATCGGTCTCTTTTGCCGAACCGCTAAGTGACGGGGACGTAAACACACCAGCATCGGTTGTCAAGCAATGCTAGGGGGACAACCACAGACACACAAACATATACACACGCATACATATATATATTTACATATATACGACAGGCTTCTTTCAGTTTCCGTCTACCAAATCCACTCACAAGGCATTGGTCGGCCCGGGGCTATAGCAGAAGACACTTGCCCAAGATGCCACGCAGTGGGACTGAACCTGGAACCATGTGGTTGGTTAGCAAGCTACTTACCACACAGCCACTCCTGCGCCTATATAAAGTAGGTATTTTACTAAATCCCTTCAAATTACTGATTATTCTCAAAATTACTTGAAAGAAAATAGCCAATGTATTTCATGAGATATGATAAAAAACAACAAAAAAGAGTTAAGCATCAACTGTGTGTGTGTGGGGGGGAGGCTAGTTATCAATATCAATCATCAGAGATGTGATAACAAGGAAGGGTGGGTGGGTGTGCAGCATGTGTACATGCTTCTTAAACTCTTTTTGTTCTTTGTCTTCAACTATTATCATTGATCAACCAGTGGCTTTATCCCACACTCAAACAAATATTTATATGTACCAGGCATATTGCATGAGCAGTGAAGCAGAGAACATATGTATGCAGACAAAGACCTCTATTTTAGAGTGACTGGTAGAGAACGGGAGGTGAGGAATAGGCAGTAGTGTAAAAAGCTGTAGAGGTTTCATGTGTATGTTTACAATGTTGCAGATTGCAATATAATACAGCAAAAACATTTCAGTAATACATATATGCATGTCTAATATCCTTAGTACACACACACATTAGAGCATTTATATATATATATATATATATATACATACATATATATAATATATATATATATATCCTTAGTACACAAACACACACGTTCCAATAAATTCAAGATTCTTACATAGAAGAAAAAAGAGGAATAAGTACAGATTTATTTATGAGGCACAGTGTATATATATATATATATATATATATATATATATATATATATAATATACACACACACACACACACCACACACACACACAAGTGTGTCAAATACGTATACATTGGTGAGTCTATACTTGTAACATACCCAACAACTAAGTTAGTTCAGTAACAGCAATTTCATTATGTAGATGACTCAGAACTACCAAATCAATAACTTCCTGCTTTTTCTTTTTTCCTACTTCCTCCAACCCGAACAAATACACATCATGAAGCTTTTATCATTTATACGAAGTTTTAAAGAAATTTTATGGCTTCATGAAATTTCTGTAAAACTTAGTAAGTAGTGAAAATGAATTTATGAAGATGATGCTCATCACCACAGTTAATGTTTTCAGGGATTCCATAAAATATATAAATGTAAAAATTTGAACAAAGCTATAATATATATGTGTGTTGTGTGTGTGTGCATGCACACGCATTTGTATATACATATATCATCCTCAACATCATTTAACAACCAATTTCCATGCTGGTATGGGTCGAATTGTTTGACAGGATTTCATGGGTCCAAGGACTGTATCATACTCCAGTGTCTGCTTTGGTTAATTAGATGCTGTGTGCATTTTTCATGCCACCAGCACAAAATGTTGTAGAATGTAAAAAATTTGATTCACTGTTTTACAACATCCAACAGTTCTAAGTTTCTCAATTCAAATTATATTGGGGTCACAAGTGCTTTTTATTTCTTGAAATGTAATTATAACAAATACAGCCGGTGGGACGTAAAAAGCACCATCCGATCGTGGCCGTTGCCAGCCTCGCCTGGCCCCCGTGTCGGTGGCACGTAAAAAGCACCATCTGATCGTGGCCGTTGCCAGCCTTGCCTGGCCCCCGTGCCGGTGGCACGTAAAAAGCACCATCTGTCCGTGGCCATTTGCCAGCTCCGTCTGGCACCTGTGCGGGTGGCACGTAAAAAGCACCCACTACACTCACAGAGTGGTTGGCGTTAGGAAGGGCATCCAGCCGTAGAAACACTGCTAGATCAGACTGGAGCCTGGTGCAGCCTTCTGGCTTCACAGACCCCAGTTGAACCGTCCAACCCATGCTGGCATGGAAAGCGGACGCTAAATGATGACGATGATGATGATGACAGTAAATGGATATTTCTTATGATTTAAAATGATTAGGAATAAAAATATTGTTCTTCCATATCGTTGCCTTTCAGAATATAACCAACCAAAGATGGCTACCATAAAGATATTGCTCTTTATTTAGCCATCCATACCAGTAACATTTGCATTTTTCACTAATAGATTAAATATATCTTGTGAATCCAATGTGTTATTTAAAGAAATTTACAAGGAGAATGGAAGCAAATGTTTCTATTCATTAGAAAATAATTGCAATCACTTAAGACAGAGCTACAAAACTTCAAAGACAGTAAATTTAGAAGAATGAAATATAAACGAAGTTCACTTAGCAGAATTGTTGTTACTTTCTTATTATCCGTTACTGTTTAAGACATTGCCTTGATTTCAACTCAAATACACAAGTAAAGATTAGTTAAATCCTAACAACATTTTATGAGTTGAGATTTATTCCTTTCCAGGAAATAAAAAAATTTCTTTCCACATTAACCCTTTACCCAAATACTAATATTATATACTCTTAAATGAACTTTAAACCTATACAGAAGCTGCCAACAATTTGCTATATATATATTGATTGATTGATTCCAGTTTCAGCTTATGAGCTGTGGCCATGCTGGGGCACCGCCATTTATATATATATATATATAATATCCAGCACTCAAAATTTAATATGAATACTGGCTCTGCTGCTACTGCCACCTAGTTACTTATTCCATGCCGGAGTGGGTTGGTTGTTCGACAGGATCTGGCAGGTCAAAGGATTACATCAAGTTCCAATGTCTGTTTTGCTATGGTTTGTATGACGAGATGCCCTTCATAACACTGACCACTTTACAGAGTGTAATGGGTACTTTTTCATGTCACAGATGCTAGTGATGTTGCCAAGTGGCTCACAAGACAAGACCCTCTAACACAGAAATAAAGAGCTAGGAAAAAAAACAAAACATCAAGTGTCAGTATATCTTAATATACTTTTAAGTGGTCTATAATCATAGATAATATGTCAGCAGTATAAAGTTTTACACCTCACCATGAGTGTGTGTTGTGTGTGTGTGTGTGTGTGTGTGTGTGTTATTACAGCTAGCCTAAATGTGAGGATAATTCAGTGAAGGTGGCAATTATCAATCTTTATGTATACCAATTAGCCAGATTATTTTCATTTTGGGTCATCAAGCTAACAATTAACACAGACCTGTATTTATAAATACTTCACACAAAATCTGTGATGCTGTTATGATCAGAAAGTGGTTTAAAACAGAACACTGTATCATTTCTTTTCTTCCTTCTACACAAGTACAATAATCTTTGGCCACTACCCAACATACAACCATATTTCAAATGTACCAGCTGCATTCAGTCCAAAGCTTAAGTCTGCAATACCCAGCAAATGAACAGCAGCAGTATCGCCCGGTGTTGCTCGGGTTTGTAAGGGAAATAACTATATAAGCATTTTTAGAGAGTTATAGCGAAAAAATAGCAAAAAAATGCATTAAAAATGGAAAAAAAATTATGGTAAATTTTTTTTTAAATTGTTGACTCATCGCAGACATTTTTAGAGAGTTACTTCCCTTATATAATAGCGAAAAAATGCATTAAAATGGGAAAAAATGATGGTAAATTTTTTTTTAAATCGTAGACGCGCGCTAATATCCAGAAGGGCTCGATATGAATCACGACTATAAGATACCCGGTTTTGGTTAAACTGCACCGCAAAATGTGGGAGTAGTTAGGAATCTAAATCGTAGGAGACAGACACACAACCTCTCTTTTATATATAAAGATTATACATCAATAATGTTGTTGTCAAGCCAAATGTCATCACTTCCCTTTAATAATGAAACAGAAAACAACTTCTGCAGACCATTTTGTACTAGTTATGCTACAATTTACTCCAACTTTTATAGATTAGCAACAGAGGGAAAAAAGAAACATTTCATTCATTCTACTAAACCAATAGAGCAAACCCATAAACAATACACTCGGCTTGTTTACACAATTAGTCACATCATCTATCAGAGACCTAATTACACTTCTTGTACAATTGTTGCATTAACTGAATGGTTGAGTTGCAACTTCTCTTCTTTATGTAATGAACAAAGTCAAATCTCTGATATTTATGAGTAGTGGAAGGTCTATTCTTCCTTTGAAGTTGTTTTCAGTGGTGTCACTAAAGATAAGGTAATAGCAACCAGGCTATCAGCATCTTTAACACCTATATAGGCGCAGGGGTGGCTGTGTGGTAAGTAGCTTGTTTACCAGCCACATGGTTCCGGGTTCAGTCCCACTGCGTGGCACCTTGGGCAAGTGTCTTCTACTATAGCCTCGGGCCGACCAAAGCCTTGTGAGTGGATTTGGTAGACGGAAACTGAAAAGAAGCCTGTCGTATATATGTATATATATATATATATATATATATATATATATATATCTATGCATGTGTGTGTTTGTGTATCTGTGTTTGTCCCCCTTGACAACCGATGCTGGTGTGTTTATGTCCCCGTCACTTAGCAGTTCGGCAAAAGAGACCGACAGAATAAGTACTGGGCTTACAAAAGAATAAGTCCCGGGGTCGAGTTGCTCGATTAAAGGTGGTGCTCCAGCATGGCCGCAGTCAAATGACTGAAACAAGTAAAAGAGTAAAAAGAGTAAAGAGTAACTAAATATTTAAATGAATCTTATATATTTTACTAAATGTGCTGATCTTGACTATTTCTATTCCTCTCAAACACAATCCACACTGGGCTTTCCCCACTGTTTACTAGACTACACTACATGTTAATATATCAAATGTCTTTCCCAAGTGTCTTTATAAATATAAGGCTGTTTGCATGTTGCCATAAAAAGTCAAGGAGAGAAAACAGAGTGGAAATATTACATAAGACAACTAGTTTTGAATGTTAAATGATGTGCATGCAATACATGTTACTATTTGAGTATTATTCCAAGAGACCTTATGACTAAGTTGAGTCTAATTCACATGATTTTAATTAATATTCTACTTCAATTTATGTTTATTCTTGGTACTAAGAACCATGAAGATCAGTTCTTTTTTTTATTTGAGGTCAGGACACGAAGTGGGAAGTAGGTTAAACGATGAAGGAATGACTTAAAATTGTACCACCACCGCCGCCGCCGCCAAGGAAAATTAATAGAATAAGCAGCCCAGCTCTTTTTTTCATTTGTTCACATTTCACAAGACAGTGTATCATAAAAGCAGTATTTAACTAATGGATTGATTTCAAAACTTATATTAAAAGTGTTTTAATTCAGTTTAGTGAATTACATTCGCAGAATGAGAAAAGAAACAAAACCTACCATTATTATCATTATTATATAGAACAGAATTTAATACCAAAAACCAAAATACTTCTTGTATTCACATACACACACTTTTTTTTAGAAAGGTGATTTTCATTGTACAAAATGAGTTTTTACTGATGAACATTGATGACCTATGGGTCATGTAGACTGAAAAGAAATTGATATCGATCAATTGACAGTATGTAATTAATAGCAAGTAAAAAAAAAAATGAAATGCCATAAGAAAATGAATATGACTGATGTTAAAAGGAGGGTGGAATATATATATATATATATATATATATATATAATCAATTAATAAGGGTGAGAAAATTGGATACTAATTTAATAGTACTATCAATTTAACACCAAGTGCTCTTAAGCACTAAAAATAGATCCGCTACCGTAGCGGATCTATTTTTAGTGCTAGAGTCGACCACATAGTGGTTACTCTCTTATATATATATCCAGAAGAATAACAACAAAAAGAAACAATATTAAATTTTCACAAACACCTAAATGATCTTAGTAATTCCTATCAACATCAAAACTACAATACCAGAGAATATGAAGCAAGCTTCAAAAACAATTGGAAAATAATACCCAAGTGAGCCTTCTCAGAAAAGTAACTCAATACTCATATAACATTAAGACAAGATGAATAGAATACCTTGCTTAGAAATGTAAGTCAATAATAAAGTATTTATGTAATCACTCAGCTGTTAGAAATAACAGCAAAATTTCCTACTATTTAATAAAAAAAAAAGTATTAGATAATGTTAATCCTAGATACACTATGCATGAAAATACAAAATTACAGCTGGATTGCCTCCAATCACAGGTCTACGTGATTAGAGCTAACCTGGTGTTAAATACTAAATTCAAGATGATAGACGCAGTCAAAGTTTGAACATAGCATATATAAATATTACCGAAATACTACATCTTTTAACATTTAAAAGAAAATAAATAAAAAACCTTCAGATGTTACACATGTTCTGGATGATTTAGATATAGAATTGGCTACCTTCAACAAACAAAAATAATTAATAAATAATTGAGAAAATTTTTTTTAAAACCAGCCATGAAAGTCATCATCATTTAATGTCCATTTTCCATGCTGGCATGGGTTAGACAGTTTGACAGGAGCAGGCAAGCGAACCCTGCTGCACTCTTTCACCACAACTTTCTCTCACTCTTTCTTTCTGTTTCTGCTGTACCTGTAATTCAAAGGGCCAGCCTTGTCACACTCTGTATCATGCTGAATATCCTTGAGAACTACGTTAAGGGTACATGTATCTGTGGAGTGCTCAGCCATTTATAATTTGCATTTATAATTTGTCCCCCATACCATACAGTTGTAAACTGCAGAATAAATGTAATGGTAACAACACCATTCTTCACTTGTTATACATACATATGTTGTTGTTGCCACTCCGTCGGTTACAACGACGAGGGTTCCATTTGATCCGATCAACGGAACAGCCTGCTCGTGAAATCAACGTGCAAGTGGCTGAGCACTCCACAGACACGTGTACCCTTAAGTATGTACTAGGTGTTGAGAGGCTAAAGTACAGAACAACAGGTGTCTTGCTGCAGAGGAGACAAGATGGCTGCTCCAGCAGGAATGAAAGACTGGCAGAGATGTGCTATCAGAGTGTGCCACAAGGTACAAGAAGACAGAGAATCGAGGATGGGTGGGTGGGTACCTTCATGAGAGTGTGAAAGGAGAGTGACAGATAGTAGAGATGAGGAGTAAGGTGAAAGCAGTGATTGGTGAACATGGATGGAAGTGTGGGCAGGACTGAGTTTCAGTTTAGAGGAATGTAAGGAAAATAGGAATCGGTCATGGAGAAAGTGATACTCTCTTTACTCTCTCTTTTACTTGTTTCAGTCATTTGACTGCGGCCATGCTGGAGCACTGCCTTTAGTCGAACAAATCGACCCCGGGACTTATTCTTTGTAAGCCCAGTACTTATTCGATTGGTCTCTTTTTGCTGAACCACTAAGTGACGGGGACGTAAACACACCAGCATCGGATGTCAAGCAATGCTAGGGGGACAAACACAGACACACACATATATATATATATATATATATATATATATATATATATATACATATATACGACAGGCTGCTTTCAGTTTCCGTCTACCAAATCCACTCACAAGGCATTGGTCGGCCTGGGGCTATAGCAGAAGACACTTGCCCAAGATGCCACGCAGTGGGACTGAACCCGGAGCCTTGTGGCTGGTAGACAAGCTACTTACCACACAGCCACTCCTGCGCCTGATAGGTTGAAATAAATTAGAAAAGGTGGGTGAAACACAGTATAATACACAGATGTGTGTATGTGTGTGTGAATAACAGTATAATACATACATGTGTATGTGTGTATATAAACTTACTACATATGAAATAAACAACACTACGCATGAAATATCAACAACAAAGAAAAAAATAATATTGCTGATTTGAAAATATTTATATTGTATTTTTAGAGTGAGAGTAAAAAGTGTGAGTGAATTACATTTAGTAATATGAATATTTATTAACACAATAATATTGAATAGAACCAATAATCTACTTCAGGGGATGACTCACCACAAAACCCTTTCATCAATAACATTTTTTTTTGTGTGTTGATTTTACATTTATGTCAGAGCAAGAAAATGTTTTAAGAACCAAAGAAAATATATGACAATAATAGATTAATGATATTTCACTCCATTAGTTGCAGAGATCTTTAAAAGTCAGCCCTTGTACCATTATATGAAACAGTTTTTGAATGTGACTTTAGAAAGAAATAAAAAAGAAAAAAAGAAACAGAAAAGCAATCCTCTATTGTATCCATTCAAGCATTAACTTTATACTTCTAAGTGATGATAATAATCACAATGATAATTTTCACCATTATTATTGACCAAACTTGCAGAAATTAAATAGATTTGATATTAATTTAAATAGACTAAATAACATTTGGAATATTAAACCGTGTGTAATTAGCAAAGTGATGAGCCCCATAGTTGATAAGCTGTGTTCATAGAATATATTTTGATTCTTACTTATAACCATTTCACTTGACATATGTTTCTAAAGGCAAGTTTATCAAAATTTCCCATACTTCATCTCCCATAACCAGTCTTCATGCTTATAAATTCAATACAGAATAAGAGCAAGCTAACAAGGAAGCCTCTGCTACACATAGCAACACTCAGACATCTTTAAAAAGAAGACACATTAGAAACTATATTCCTTGATAGCCCTGGGAAAAAAAAAAAAGAAAAAAAAGGAGTGGCTGTGTGGTAAGTAGCTTGCTAACCAACCACATGGTTTCGGGTTCAGTCCCACTGCATGGCATCTTGGGCAAGTGTCTTCTGCTATAGCCCCGGGCCGACCAATGCCTTGTAAGTGGATTTGGTAGACGGAAACTGAAAGAAGCCTGTCGTATATATATATATGTGTGTGTGTGTGTGTTTGTGTGCCTGTGTTTGTCCCCCTAGCATTGCTTGACAACCGATGCTGGTGTGTTTACGTCCCCGTCACTTAGCGGTTCGGCAAAAGAGACCGCTAGAATAAGTACTGGGCTTACAAAGAATAAGTCCCGGGGTCGATTTGCTCGACTAAAAGGCGGTGCTCCAGCATGGCCACAGTCAAATGACTGAAACAAGTAAAAGAGTAAAAGAGACTTATGAATGGAATTCTTTTGGCCTCTGACTGGTTTGCTTGATCAGGATTAACTTAGAGGTAAGAAGAAGAATAGAATAGTTTGAAGAAGAGTCTGCTAGACTGACAAGACTATATCACTATACAAAAATGAGTTTTCAATGATGAAGCAATACTTTACAAGATTTTAATTAATTCAAATAAATCTACAAACACTTTATAATTTGATATTTTTGGCAAGTATCATCTGCAGTGAATTGGATCTTTGAACTTTTGAATAAACTGCTTCAGGCTATGGGCATGAATAACTTGTTCTAGTAATTGGAAAGAAAATTTTTATTTTAATATAAAAATTAAATTTCATCAATTTTTTGCATTATTTCATTAAAATGTGAAAATATTTAGAGAAGTTGCCAGAGCCATTTAATATGAAGAATACTGGCTTCCGTGCCGGTGGCACGTAAAATGCACCAATCCGACCGTGGCCGTTGCCAGCCTCGCCTGGCACCTGTGCAGGTGGCACGTAAAAAGCACCCACTACACTCACGGAGTGGTTGGCGTTAGGAAGGGCATCCAGCTGTAGAAACATTGCCAGATAAGATTGGAGCCTGGTTCAGCCTTCTGGCTTCCCAGATCCCCGGTCGAACCGTCCAACCAATGCTAGCATGGAGAACGGACGTTAAACGATGATGATGATTACAGAAATCTTGTTTCTATTGGTGAGACAGCTTATGCCAGTTATATATGCTACATAACTTTTTTTAATAACTACAATAAAATAAAAGCTATCGTTGTTTCTTACACAGAAAGGTACTACAGGAATAACCTCCTGGCAATCTTGTTCATTTTCATAACGCTTAAGAAGACAACTAGAAAGCTCCAAGCATCTTCAGTATAACAAACTATGCCAATAAAACATTTGAAATATGGTGCTTATATTGACTGGTCCAAGATGGAGAGCAAAATTATTGTAGTTGCAACAAAAGAGAGAAGACATCTCATACCAGGAGGTAAATGGTTAAAGTATAAGAGATGGCTGGTCAGCTAAGTGGACAGACAGCTTAGGAACAATTCAAAACAGGCTATCGGGAGAATGTGTGCATGCACGTGTTCTCAAAACAAATGATTCAAAATAGCAGGAATAAATGAGCTTGCAGTGTTAACTATTCTTTAGTCTTTGAAAGAAAACTCAATCTTTATAACGCAACTTTGAAAATGATCAAAAAGTATATGAAGGCTGTTGAAGAGTACATTTATAAGATAAAATGGTATGGGAAAAAACACAAGGATGACACGCAAATTCGTGAAGCGTTCCATATTTTATAATAAATGGTGGTGCCCCAGCATGGCCACAGCTTGTGAGCTGAAACTAAAAAAAAAAAAAAAGTAGTAGTAGTAGTAGCCAAACAAAGATTATAGCGAAGTTATTGCTTTAACTATTTCTCTGAGAGGAATGTTTTTCAAATTAAAAAAAGAAACTATTATTAATTAATACTAATATAACTTTTTAAAATTATCAGTTAAAGTTACTTGCATTATTTTATTCATAAAACTAAGCGACACTTCATCAACAAGGTCTGAGACTGTAAATAAAATATATTTAATTTCTTGTAGGATGAACAATAGTTGCAGTTTCCAAACAGTCACAAAATTTTCCTCATCTTCACCTCCTACCATTTTATTAGTTATTGTTGTAAAAGAAGTTGACACACCTAAAAGGCAACTTGTCTACACAATTGTCCTCTTTCTTTAAACTGTTTTATATAACAAATAGCAAATGAAAGTGAGGATTAAAAACTTCCAAACACTATTCAGTAATGCTCAATTTAATGACAGGATGAGAAAATAAAATTAAGCTTATCTTTTCAAGAGTTGGCAAAATGAAATGCCTATTTTTGTTCAACAGTTCAAATTAAAAAGAATCATCTGTATTCAATTTTATTTTAATGCTTGATAAGTTAGTATAAAAATATTTAATACCCAGAAATAATTAGAAATATTTATGCAGAGAAGAAAACAAAAAAGCAATATTAGTCAATGACTAATATTTCAATTTTCCTAACCTTGCAAGTACTGAAGACATCTTAGTACATGTTTTGGTATTATATCAGTGAAGTATAGCCTTCACCACATTTGCCAAAATATTGATGGAAAAAACACTAATGTACAACATTGTATATTTCTTAAGTTAGGAAAACACAACTGTTTAGAAAACAGCTTAGTTAAGCAGGTGCTGTAAGCAAACTGTCGAAGCTCTAGTTAAATACAATGTAATCTGAAACACCTCGATACATAAGAAGCAAACTTATATAACTAGAAGGATGATCTGAATTAAAACAAAAGAAATCTTAACCTTTTCATAATGACAAACCTACATATTTTCTGGGTTGTTTTTCTTTTTTTTCTTCTTCCAAGCATAAAAAAACCCAATCAATTAATACTAAGTATTGATCTTTTCTTTCTAACATTTCTTTTCAGACAGTCAAAATTTGATCCAGTCATGTGAGTCAAAATCATTATTTTTCTGTGCTCATATAGTAATAATATATTCCTTGTTTATTTCAACCTAACATGATGGCAGAGTAGATACGTTATGGGTTGCAGGCTATCTGGTTAAAACGTTCATTTTCAAACATGTAGTTTTGGATCATGGATCATAGTTTTATAGATCAATACAAGTGTCTCAAGGCAGCTGGAGAATAGATTAATATTACCATGCAGTAAAAACCATTGCAAAAGTTTTATCAAAAGGTACACCAAATCATTTTCATATTTTTATGTCCAAGACAATAGCTTTCAAAATGGAATACAAAATAACATTATTGCCATTGTACTCCCTTATTTCCTCAATTGGGATATATTTCTATATCTGTTCTCATAATTGTGTATCTTAGTGCATACATATACAGCAAACACATACAGAGTCTCTTTTGTAGCTTTTGTATTGTATAAAACGTGACAGTATAATCATTACTAAGTTGGTTGTAATAGTAGAAGCCAAGCATAGTAGTAATATGATGCTAATGAAATCAATCAATAATTAATGATAATGTAAGAAGTAACTATAAAAAGGTAATACACTTCCCAATACTGAAAAATCAACATATTTAACATTATATAACTTTGTCAAAACGGTTAAAGTAGTCTGCATTACTAAGAATATGTAAAAAAAAAAATTAATATGTGCTCTAATATTTATATGCACACTGTGCACAGGCGTACCCAACTGCATAAAAAGTTTGCATTGGAATCATGAGGTTAAAGATCCTATCCTACTGCACAGAATCTGAAATAAAACTGGTTAAATGGAAAGTGTGTGAAAGCTCATCAAATAGACTATATTGAGGACTACACAAGGAGTGCCTTGTAAAATAGGTTGTCAAATTGAGCATATCTTGGAATTATTCTATAATTCAATGAAGAAGTAGTTCCACTAATTAAACAATTGGAACATTCATTATTGAAACTGGTGTGATATTCATCATCACCATCATTACACATGGTAAAAGCAGTTATAATTAAGTCAAAGTCACTTAACCCACTGCTCAACTGGTACTTATTTTATTGACTCCCCTCTATGTTTAGCCCCTTGTGGGTAATAAAGAAATTGGTACTTATTTTATTGACCATGAAAGGATGAAAGGCAAAGCTGAATTCGGCTGCATTTGAACTCAGACAGATAAAATGTCACTAAGCATTTTACCAAGTGTGTTAATTCTGCCAGCTCACAACCTTTAATATGAATATTATTAAAAGAAAGTTATTTATGTGTGTATACATATATATATATATAGATATATATATATATATATATATATGTGGAGGCGCAATGGCCTAGTGGTTAGGGTAGCGGACTCGCGGTTTCGATTCCCAGACCGGGCGTTGTGAGTGTTTATTGAGCGAAAACACCTAAAGCCCCATGAGGCTCCGGCAGGGGGTGGTGGCGACCCCTGTTGTACTCTTTCGCCAATTTCTCTCACTCTTTCTTCTGTTGGCCTGCTCGCTTAGCCAGCGGGGTGGCGTCACTTGAAGGCTAAAACAATGCGAAGCACATTGTGACCAGCGATGTGTAACAACAGCTGATAACCTGGTCGGTCACGGTGATATGTATATATACATACATGAAGGTGGGTAAAAGAAAAAAATAATGCAAACAAAAACTGCATTACTTTCTGACTCACTCTCATTTTTATAATTTTTCAATCTGGATTGCATTTCCCTTGATTTTTCATCGTTTCCTTCTCTTTCAACTCAAAATCCTATTCTGAAGGAAAGCAATGCTCAAAACACATCACAATTAACTCTTTCCATTTCTCTTCATCATCATCATCATCGTCGTTTAACGTCCGTTCTCCATGCTAGCATGGGTTGGACGGTTCGACCGGGGTTCTGGGAAGCCAGAAGGCTGCACCAGGCTCAGTCTAATTTGGCAATGTTTCTACAGCTGGATGCCCTTCCTAACGCAACCACTCCGTGAGTGTAGTGGGTGCTTTTACGTGCCACCTGCACAGGTGCCAGGCGGGGCTGGCAACGGCCACGGTCAGATTGGTGTATTTTATGTGCCACGGCACGGAAGCCAGTCGAGGCGGTGCTGGCATCGGCCACGAGTCGGATAGTGCTTTTTACGTACCACCAGACCAGGGATCCTGGCTGGTTCAATTCGATTTCGATTTCGCTTGCCCCAACATGTCTTCACAAGCAAAGGGGGTTGGCAAGGGTGCCTGTCGTACGGTCGCATTGGAGTATTTTACGTGCACGGCCACGAGTCGGATAGTGCTTTTTACGTACCACCAGACCAGGGATCCTGGCTGGTTCAATTCGATTTCGATTTCGCTTGCCCCAACATGTCTTCACAAGCAAAGGGGGTTGGCATGGGTGCCTGTCGTACTCAATAATAATAATAATAATACTCTTAGTATCAATAATTTTGATCATGAATTTCACTTGTCTTGTTTCCTTTTTCCTTGTTCTACACCATGTGTATGTGTGTAAAATGCATGTATGAGGCAAAAGTGTTCTTCATATATCTTAATGTTTAGTTAGAAATCTTTGGTTAAATATTGGGTCATCCTATAAATAATGCGGTTTTTCAATTGCATGAACTAAAAGTCAGAGGGGCACAGGATAAACCACTTGCATCAACTTGTTATAAAAACAGGTCGTAATTTTACCTTGTACTTATTCTTAGTGCAAGTTTCGAAGAGTGCAGTTCAATTTTAACAGTCATGTTTTTCAAAGTCAAGAATAGAAGTGACAAAGGAGCACAGCTTTATGAGTTCAATAAAGTTCAACAATGCAAAGGAAAGTGCAAGGAATATTAATGCAGTATATGGGGATTGGACAATAAGTCAACAGTGGTTCTAGAAATTCTGAGCTGGAAACTACAGCCTAAGAGATGAACCTCATCCTGGAATATCTGTGGAGTTTGATGAGGATATCCTGCAAACCATGGTGGAACAAAATCCCATCATAACTATTGAGGAACTAGCAGAGAAGCTTGGAGTTGGTCATTCAACCATTCGACATCTGCATGCCATCAGAAAAGTCAGCAAATTGGGTCAATGGGCTCCTTTCTGAGTCTAATCGTGTGCAGAGAGTGAATGCATGCTCTTCTTTGCTGTCATGTCTCACAAATGAACCTTTTTTTGACCGAATAGTGACTGGTGACGTAAAATGGGTTCCCTATGAAAATATCAACCGGTGAAGACAGTGGGTAGGGAAAGGGGAAACACTGGCACCCCAGGCTAAAGAAAGTCTTCACCCATGTAAGGTGTTGTTATCTGTTTGGTGGGGTATGAAAGGTTTAGTCCACTTTGAACTTTTAAACCCAAATCAAACGATAACAAAGCCGTGAGCAGCTTGAGTGGTTTAAGTCTGCACTAGGAGAAAAATGACCATCTTTGGTTTCAAGTCAAAAAGTGTTTTTCCATGAGGACAATGTTCGACCATATACAGTGAAGATGACATTCCAAAGGCTGGAGCAGTTTGAATGGGAAATGATGTCCCACCCACCATATTCGCCAGACATTGCCCCATCTGATTATCATTTATTCTGTAGTCTTCAAAATCATTTGGATGAGAAAAGTATGAATTCTGTAGACGCGGTCTGAACAGTACTGGAGGAGTATTTTTTTTATCACAGACAAGTGAATTTTGGAAGAAGGGCCTTGCAGGTCTACCAGATAGAATGGAAGAGCATTGTAGAAAATGAAGGAGAGTATATTTTAGATGTTAAAAAAGAACTTTGTTTATCTTAATTTTGAAAAATAAAAGTATAAAGAAAGAGCATTATTTATGAGATGACTCAGTACTATGCATAATATGGATAAGAATAATTAAAAAAACTAATTGTTTTTTGTTTTTTTTTTCACATGATTATTTTAGTAATGCAGAGTCTCTGAAGTCATTACATATCTGACATAATGAAATTACAAACTATCTTTAATCTATTTATTTACAAGACATGTTTTTACAAAGCATAACATATTTATTTCTTCCTGCCATACAATCATCCTTCTATCCTTGCAGTTTTCAAATAAATTTGTACAGATCAACAAACATGATTAATCTGAAATACGTTCCTGTTACAAAATTAAGCCAAAGTAATTTTCACTCCAAATTAAAACTATTTGAATACAAGATTGGCTGCACTGCTTTCATTTCAACATTGTCTCCCCTCCCCACACACATTCATCCTTTTTAAAGCTTCAGCTATAAGCAAGAATGTATGAATGGATAAAAGCAAAGTAAAACTAATAGGCCTGTTAATTTTGAGTACTCCAATTGTTTGATCAACTGAACAGTCATTTAATTATCAAATAAATGGTCAAGTATTCCACAAACACTTATATCCTTCATGTAATCCCCAGGTAGGATGAGCATAACAGTGTTAAAACTAGCTAACTTTTTGAATTACACGTACAATCTATCTGATGGGTTTTCAGTTTCTATCAACCTTAACCCTTTAGCATTTAAACCGGACATATCCGGCCAAAAGTATTCTGCCTGTTTTATGTTCAAACTGGCCAGATCTGGTCTCTCACACCAACCCTACAATATCGTTTTAAAAATTAACAGCTACATCATTGAAATCTCATAGCTACAAGATAATGCATGATTAGCTCAAAACAACGTGGATGAAAAGGCATTAATTTTGGCAGAATAATGCGAACACTAAAGGGTTAATTTCACTCAAAGGCTTGGCTGAACCTAAAACTATAGTAAAAAACACTTGCCTAATATATACAACACAGCAGAATGAACCTGGGACTTCATAACTGTAAAGCAAACTTTGTAACTACTTAGCCAATTTGTATGCACACGCATCCTCTCTCTCTCTCTCTCTCTCTCACAAGTCATTTTACAATTACATACATAGTAACAGATATTTCCCTTCTATATCTTTGTGCAAATAATTTGCAAGTATAAATTTCCTTCCCAAATAAGTAGCAAATTTCAGAGGAATGATACTTAATGACTGACTATTCTCACTACTTTCCATGCTTAAATAGGAAATCCGAACAAGGGAAATCATGAGTCACAACAGAAACATACAGAACTGGCTTTATATTCGACTCTTCAACTGTGGGTTTGGAAGTGTGAATGCTGAGATCGTGACACTGACAACTAGATTTGTGTACAAAACAGTCGAACTGCTGTTTTAAACTATGCCCAGAATTGCCCTTTTGGTTATAAAAATTACAGAAATAAATAAGCATATAAAGAGATCTCCAATATGTCATTATATAAAGATCAACGGAATATTTGATAGATGCTGGCAAAATATTTCAGTCATTTAGGGGCTAGTTTGGGGTTTTCTAAATAGTATCATAATATAAAGATTACAAACAATTATGTAGGTACACAGTGTTCCTGCTGTCTATGATGTAACCAAAGGAGGTGGTAACAGAAACATCTGACCAAAAAACACTGCTCAAAAAAAAAAAAAAAACAGCCCATGAAAACCATACTATTTTACTTGTTTCAGTCATTTGACTGCGGCCATGCTGGAGCACCGCCTTTAGTCGAGCAAATTGACCCCGGGACTTATTCTTTGTAAGCCCAGTACTTATTCTATCGGTCTCTTTTGCCGAACCGCTAAGTAACGGGGACGTAAACACACCAGCATCGGTTGTCAAGCAATGCTAGGGGGTCAAACACAGACACATAAACATACACACACATACACATATATATACATATATACGACAGGCTTCTTTCAGTTTCCGTCTACCAAATTCACTCACAAGGCATTGGTCGGCCCGAGGCTATAGCAGAAGACACTTGCCCAAGATGCCACGCAGTGGGACTGAACCCGGAACCATGTGGCTGGTAAACAAGTTACTTACCACACAGCCACTCCTGCGCCTATATAAAATATATATAAAAAAAAACAATGATGATACTGATGATTTTACTTCACAGAGGTACCACTTTGATGGTTTTACTTCACTGGCACTTATTGTATCAACACAGAAGCACAAAAGGCAACTCAACATGGGAGGGATCTGAACTACAAACATAAATACCACAAGGTATTTTGTCTTACATCCTACTGGTTCTACCATCTCCTGTGCTCGTTAAATCACTATTAAAATCATTAGGTCTAAAATGATATTATACATTATACTATTGCTGGAAAGCTGACTCGATTGCAAAGTGAACAAAATACCTTTACCGTTAACTTCACTATTCATCTTAGTGGAGTTGGGAAATAAAAGAAAAGTACTAATCTAGTGCTAAATCAATTTAATCAACTACTCCTGTTCTAATTTATGGCCTTGTGTCTATATTAGGAATTATAATTAGGTTCAAGAATATTGAGCATTTGCTGAGCTAAGTCTATGATGTATCTCAAATAAAAGTTAGAACCAATACATTTTCCTTACAATACTTAATACCAATGTGGAAGGCAAAAATACCCATAATTCTCCATTCTCTTTCACAATAATTTGTGGTTATGTGCCAAAATAATACATGATAACAGCACCTTGTTTCTTGTGAAACATATTCCTTTCCTAATGGAAGCAATTTAAATAGAGAAGATGCAGTGACCAGATTTCTTATCCTCCATCGCACTGACTTCTTCATTTCAACTGCCATGCAACTCCAAAACTAAGTATTACAAATTATAATTACTCAAGATATATATACATATCCCCATTTATAAGGTGTATGTGTGTGTGCATGCCCATGTTTATTATCAAATATCTGATGCATTTGTAGTATTATTGTTGCTGCTACTCCTCTTTAAATATTCCAAAGAGTAGGAAGAGGGAAAACAGAAAGAAATCATTTCCAAAGATAATGTATAAAACTAAAGCCATTTATAAAAGAAAATTACTTTGAAACATGAAGCTAATCTTCCAATCAGAAACAGTAACATCTAACATTTTCATTATTGAAAAAAAAAAGATAATAGAAATTACTCCAATTTATAACAGGTGGATTTCTGAGACTAATTTCAGAGATAATTTGATTTTGTGTGTGTGTGAGAGAGAGAGAGGGGGAGAAAGAGAGAAAGAAATAGAGAGTGTGAGTGTGTGAGTGCAAGTCAATATTTGAGGTCAAAAGATTAAAGCAGGCTTACAACAATTAATATTATAGTTTAAATTAGATGGAGACCAAAGGAAAATGTTTAATTGATACATTTATTACAACTAAAAATAACAATAAAAATTAGCTGTTATTTAATTTCTGCCAAATTGAATACGGGTGACTATAGGCAAGAAGTTATGGCCAACTGACGTTTTTGTATTTCTTTTCAACGATCACGATTTAAAAACCACTAAACCATGTAGTATTAAATGTAGTCATAGTTAATTTTCTGTAGAACTCTCAGAAGTTTATCTTCCTTTTCCTTTTATCAATGTTCTAGTGTTATAAACTTGACACTTCTGAGGCACCTCTAGACACATTCAGCATCACTCTTCCAGTTCAATAACAAAGAGAAACACAACCAATGTGGCATGAACTAAATTTCGATGAAGCCAGTCTCCAAAAGTAACAAAGACATAATTGCAGAACAAACTCCATGTCTCTCGTTCCCAAAATGGTCTTCCATGGTTATATTTCTAATGGATAGTCTGCCTTTGTTGTTTCAATTAATTTTCAATATAATTAAGATTCTGGAGGATGTCATCATCATCATCATCGTTTAACGTCCGTTCTCCATGCTAGCATGGGTTGGACGGTTTGACCGGGGATCTGGGAAGCCAGAAGGCTGCACCAGGCTCCAGTCTTATCTGGCGATGTTTCTACAGCTGGATGCCCTTCCTAACGCCAACCACTCCGTGAGTGTAGTGGGTGCTTTTTACGTGCCACCTGCACAGGTGTCAGGCGAGGCTGGCAATGGTCACGGTCAGATTGGTGCATTTTACGTGCCACCGGCACGGAAGCCAGTCGAGGCGGCTCTGGCATCGGCCACAAGTCGGATAGTGCTTTTTACGTACCACCAGTCCAGGGGTCCTGGCTGGTTCAATTCGATTTCGATTTCACTTGCCCCAACATGTCTTCGCAAGCAAAGGGGGTTGGCATGGGTGCCTGTCGTCGGATGCGGTTCTATATCGACGTTTATCTGTAATTTTATATATTGGTGTTTCTTTATATCAATCAACTAAAATCTCACAAAATCATTCATAGTTTTGATGGAGACAGTAATGAAGCCTTACAGTCAAGCATTCATCCGAAGTTCTTTATTAATTTACATAAACCAAACTTCTACAGCCACGATAAATAATAGTGAACATGTGACAGAAAAATATGTAAAACATGCAAGGTTGCAATGATATGAATGTAACCTCTTTCCTTCCTTTTTATACTGCAATTCAACCATTTACTCTTTTTACTCTTTTACTTGTTTCAGTCATTTGACTGCGACCATGCTGGAGCACTGCCTTTAGTCAAGCAAATCGACCCCGGGACTTATTCTTTGTAAGCCCAGTACTTATTCTATCGGTCTCTTTTGCCAAATCGCAAGTGAAGGGGACGTAAACACACCAGCATCAGTTGTCAAGCAATGCTAGTTGGACAAACACAGACACACAAACATATACACACACATATATATACACATATATACGACAGGCTTCTTTCAGTTTCTGTCTACCAAATCCACTCACAAGGCATTGGTCGGCCCGGGTCTATAGCAGAAGACACTTGCCCAAGATGCCACGCAGTGGGACTGAACCCGGAACCATTCATGAACTGAACAATTCTTTTCAAAAGATCAACAGAAATTTGTGAAAAGAATTATTTCAAGAAATATTAAGATAACTTTAAACAACTCAAAAAATACACCCAAGAAAAGTTACTTAACTCAGTATTTTAGAGACCACTAGCTTTATAAATGTACACAGTAGACAATAAATGTATGTATATGTGCAATATAATGGTCACAATAATTATAGCTATGCTCCATGAAACCATCATAAAAATATTACTTTTAGAGTAAATGTATCTTCTCTAGCAGTGTCATTAGTATGCCAGAGAAAAATGTTTAGCAACATTCCGTCTGTCTATACATAGGAAGTTCAGATGTCACAACGGTCAACTTTGCTTCCATCCTTTCAAGGTCGATAAAATAAGTACCAGTTGAGTACTGGGGTAATGTAATTGACTAGTCCCCTCCCACCAAATTCACGTCTTGTGACTAAAGTTGAAAAGATTTCTCCATGAACATTTTCAAGTTCTCAAAACCAAAGAGAAAAAAAACCTGGAGAATAAGAACAACAGAGAAAATATGTCTTTATTAAAAGACAGAATGTTATTATTGTTTCACTCTGCTCACAAGGATATATTTAAGTTATTGAAACTTTAAATACATACAACTAGCAGTATCGCCCGGCGTTGCTCGGGTTTGTAAGGGAAATAACCACATAAGCATTTTTAGAGAGTTATAGCAAAAAAATGCATTAAAATGGAAAAAATGACGGTAAATTTTTTTTAAATCGTAGACTCATCGTAGACGCGTGCTAATACCCAGAAGGGCTCGATATGAATCACGACTATAAGATACCCGGTTTTGGTTAAACTGCACCGCAAAATGTGGGAGTAGTTATGAATCTAAATCGTAGGAGACAGACACACAACTTGACTTTTATATATACAATATGTAAAGTAATAAATATGCAATACATGGGAAAAACTGACTTTGACAAGAATGACTAGTAGATGCAGCTGTGGTGGTGTTCTATGGTCAGAGCAAACAGCAATTTAATGTAACTGTTCTGATAACAGATGTACTATGAATAGGAAAAGTCATAGTGGACACAGGAGTTTGAAGTAAAGTTCTGAAGTATGCTAAGAGCTTTGTAATATTTAATGTTGCAAAAGGTGAAAGATTTATCAGTCTGGGGTGAGGGGAAACCAGAGTTCAGTATTGTAGGTATATCTCAAAATAGTCACATCTAAGAGACACAAGCTTCTTTCACATGGGTGTGCTGACAGTAAAGCTGTGTTGTTATTTCCATTCGTGAGAAAGTAGTTGAATGCTCCTGATAAACATTTACTCTTTCTGAATATCAGTTCTCACCAATGTCAGAGGTATGGACAAAGTTAACTTTGTCCATATCTCTGGCCAACTTCTAACTACTTACGACAGTCATATTTACAAGAAGTATTCCCAACTAGTATGCATTGTAATATACTCTTTTACTCTTTTACTTGTTTCAGTCATTTGACTGCGGCCATGCTGGAACACCGCCTTTAGTCGAGCAAATCGACCCCGGGACTTATTCTTTGTAAGCCCAGTACTTATTTTATCGGTCTCTTTTGCCGAACCGCTAAGTGACGGGGACATAAACACACCAGCATCGGTTGTCAAGCAATGCTAGGGGGACAAACACAGACACACAAACACACACATATACATATATATATACATACATACGACAGGCTTCTTTCAGTTTCCGTCTACCAAATCCACTCACAAGGCATTGGTCGGCCCGGGGCTATAGCAGAAGACACTTGCCCAAGATGCCATGCAGTGGGACTGAACCTGGAACCATGTGGTTGGTTAGCAAGCTACTTACCACACAGCCACTCCTTATGTTCTGTTAAATTATTTACTGTATTGCCCCAAATTTCATTTTTGTTACCATTACAGTAGACAAGATATCTGTTCAAGTTCAGTAATGTTGTCCCACAACTAAGTAAAGCAGTAGACGTGGTTCTTTGCATACCATGTCCCTACAGCAAAATCCTAACGATGTTAAATAGTAATGATCATGTGACTATTAGGCTGAGTTCACATGATGCAACAAATATGTTATCATCATCATTTAATGTCTGTTATCCATGCTGGCATGAGTTGGACAGTGTGACCAGGGCTGGCTGCACTAGACTCCAGTCTGTTTTAGCTTGTTTCTATGGCCTGATGCCTTTCCTAATGCCAACCACCCCAAGAGTGAAATGGGTGCTTTTGTGCACCACCAGTATGACACTGGTATCTGTCACAACCATGGTTTTACTTGGCTTGATGGGTCTTCTTCCGAAGCACAACATAATGCCAAAGGTCATTGCCTTTGTGAGGCCCAACATCTGAAAGGGGATCAACCACTTTCAATGTTTGGAAGGTGCTTTTTACATGCCACCTGCACATAAAAAGATGCTTACACTCTGTCGAACACGCACACTGACATTGTACATCCATTGAAGCATACTGACTTCATTTCTTTCAAGCCTACGCGTGTCCTTGGATGTCACAGCCCATGTTTCACTGCCATGTAGCATAGCTGTTTGCACACAGACATCATACAATCTGCATTTCACTCTGAGAGAGAAGCCTTTTGTTGCTAGCAGAGGTAGATGCTCTCTAAAGTTTGCCCAGCCTAATCTTATTCTCATAGCTATGCTCTCAGGGCATCCACCTCCGCTACTAACTTGATTACCTAGGTAACAGAAGCTATCTACTACCTCTAGCTTAACCCCATGGCTGTTGGTGGAGTCTATTTTCTGTACATTTTTGGTGTTTATTGTACCTATGCATCTACCACACACAAAAGCTATTTTCTCCGTTAACCTTCCTCTGATGTTGCTGCACCTTTTATGGCCAAAGCTTATGCCAGGAACATCTAACAGATTACTACCTACACCTTTTCTACAGATCGAACAGGGACTTGTGATTTGTCTGCCTTCCTATTTACTAAGATTTTGGTTTTTGCTAGGTTAACTCTAAAGCCCTTCGATTCTAGACCTTGCTTCCATACCAGGAATTTCTCTAGTTCTAGTAGTGATTTAACTATAAGAGAACAAGGTTGTCAGCATAGAGGGGCTCCCAGAGGCAGCCTGTCTTAAATTCCTCTTATTGCTTGGAGGACTATGATGAACAAGAGAGGGCTTAGAACCGATCCTTGGTGAACCCTTACTTGTACCCTGAATTCTTCACTGTACTCATTGCCAATCCTCACCTTACTGATAGCATCTGTGTACATGGCTTGTACAATCTCACCAGCCACTCATCACCAGATAAAGGATCAGGGGACCCTTAAAAAGAAAGAGTGCTGCTATGTGAATATCACACTGATATTAAAAAAGCTAAGTCAAACTTTCTGTAACTCAATGATCATGATTAGAAGATTGTCCAAGAAATCCTTAAAAAGCTCTCATTATACTTCTATTCTAAGGGAAACCTTTAAGACAAATGTTCAGTTGTGACCATAAAAAAATTGCAAATATACAGTTGAGCCTATAAAGTATTTTATTGTATCACTATCACTTGCTCTACTCCTGAAAGTAAATAATTAGCCAGTATCTAAAATATAAAAAAAAAAAACACAAAAAAAAAAACAATTACTAATTTTACACTGATGTCTCAGAGTCATTGGATGGTAGTTATTTCTCTTTTTTATTTTTTTTATTTTTAATATACTTCAAGCAATTTCCTTAAAAACAATAATCAAACTGTTAGAACAAACACACCTCTTTCACTGTTTATTCTGGGCTTAGCTGATTCAGATTTCTAATTATTGTATTTAATCAGCTGTAAGAGAGAGCAACAGATATTTTCCAAAGAAATATTCATGGCACAAATGTTTACTTTCCCTGTAAAAGCAGCATTGGAAATTCTTGGGAATGCTTTTTTTTTTTTCTCTTCCTTTTTTTTTTTTTTTTTGACATTTTAATTTCTTAGAATTTATGAAGAAACTCTTCCCAACTAGAATGTTTATTAAAAGTAAATATTCCTTACACTTTCTTATAATAGTAGAAATAGTCAAGAGAAAATAATCAAAATAAATGTATCATGTCCTCGTTGACCTGCTGATATCTGTAAATAGTTGATGAGTAACATTGATAAAGACAAAAATTAAGAGTATTTTTCTCTTGCATTTTTAAAACTCTGCCAGTATAAACAAAAAAGCTGTTTAGTTCAAGAATTTATAATCAATTCTGAAGACAATGGTTATTACAGCATATTCAGTTACAAAACTGATACATATGCGCAGGAGTGGCTGTGTGGTAAGTAGCTTGTTTACCAACCACATGGTTCCGGGTTCAGTCCCACTGTGTGGCACCTTGGGCAAGTGTCTTCTACTATAGCCTCGAGCCGACCAAAGCCTTGTGAGTGGATTTGGTAGACGGAAACTGAAAAGAAGCCCGTCATATATATGTATATATATATATGCGTGTGTGTGTTTGTGTATCTGTGTTTGTCCCCCCAGCATTGCTTGACAACCAATGCTGGTGTGTTTATGTCCCCCGTTACTTAGCGGTTCAGCAAAAGAGACCGATAGAATAAGTACTGGGCTTACAAAAGAATAAGTGCCGGAGTTGAGTTGCTCGATTAAAAAGCGGTGCTCCAGCATGGCCGCAGCCAAATGACTGAAACAAATAAAAGACTAAAAGACTAAAGACATAGGAAAATTCCTTGGAAAATTTACCTTGCAAGCACTTCTAAACCAATGAGAAATTATGTGTAATTATATACTAATCATTTAGAATGTTTCCATACAAAATGATTATGACTTGGTCAGAAACAAAAATACTTTTAGATATTGTATTAAATGCTGAGCTGAACTATATATTATATACAGCAAGCCCAGTGTTTAGAGCTTGAGAACCCAGGGCTGTACAGAAGCCTTTTATAATGCCTCTAACATATTACATTCTGTTCTGACTGTTAAACTTTGAACAGAAGTGCAGTCTATCATTGCCGTGATCTGACACTGATTAAGTGAATACAATTCATTAACAAAAAAGAAAATAATCTACTTACATAAACTGAAGTGTTTGTAAATGTAATGTTTTTGTCAGAAAATCTCTCTACTTGAGTGAACTATGCAGGTTATTCTTCCAGGCCAAATATAATCAGTAAAACTGGCAATTCATCAGTTTCACTGAAGAGTGTTGCGATGTTTGAACAAAATTGTCTCCTCATTGAATGGACATGGATGTGGAGGAGAGAGATAAGGCTGAATTAAAGATACAATGGATCTGATAGGCTTCCACACAATTTCCACTTACCTAACTTTACTAAAACAACTTAGGATAACTCAAGCCAGTGGAAGTAAACTTGGTATCTGGTGATTGTAAAGAAAATTTTCAAACAATTGAGACATGCTGCATTCACTGAAGGAATAAGTACAAGGTGTGACTCAGTGGCCAGTCTAAGAAAACAGAATCTGCAGAATGCCAGACAAAACACAAAATATATTTGCTATTTGGTTACATTCAACTTTGCCCATTAATTTTCTGGAGCTAAAAAAAAAAAAGAAAGCGCCAGTCAATTACTGGAGTTTGATTTAATTTATCATACACTTTCCCAAAATTTATGGACATGTGCTTAAGTGAGAAATAATCATTATCGGTACTAGCAAATCTATCCAACTACAATGGAGCAATAAAACGAGAGAGGGAAGTCATAACAGTAGTAAGTATTGAGAAATGTGTAACCGAACTTGATAGTTTACTGGGTGATGTCTTAGAGAAATCCCATTATTGTTGGTGATACAGTATTCTATTGCAGTTGTATGACATGTGCCTGTGGCTAAGTGACATGTGATAACGATTCACTCCCCGAATTGAAATAGGCTCCCAGCCCCTGTATCATGAATGGTTATGTGGACCATCCTAATGAAAGCCAGACCTTCATTTGACCACTACATAAAAAGTATAAAAAGAAAAAATGTTATTTCGATATACTTTTATTTTATTTTTTTTTTATTTCTTTACTACCCACAAGGGGCTAAACACAGAGGGGACAAACAAGGACAGACAAACGGATTAAGTCGATTACATCAACCCCAGTGTGTAACTGGTAATTAATTTATCGACCCCGAAAGGATTAAAGGCAAAGTCGACCTCGGCGGAATTTGAACTCAGAACATAGGGCAGACGAAATACGGCTATGCATTTCGCCTGGTGTGCTACCGTTTCTGCCAGCTCGCCACCTTTTTTATTTTATTTTAGTTGTTTACACTATTTTTTTTATTACTTTTATTTTAGTTGTTTACACTATCTTATGCTACTCCTATACATTCAAAGTTCACAAATTTCCTTATTTAAATCATGAATCATATTCTTTTCAATAATCTCAGTACGATTACAAAACTTCTTTCCAGATAATATACTCTTATCAACACTAATTTTCCAATTACTGGAGTCTGTTGCTCTACACATAGTGACGTATAACTGTCCTTGTGTCAAAATACACCTACACAATCTAAAGTCTGACCCTGTGCCTTGTTTGCTGTGAATATGTGAGTGGAATCTTTAGGAATCTGCCCATCTACAATGCGAAATAAGGGATAGTGTCACAAATCTAAACCCTCTAAATTCACAAAATATATGGCGGGGGAAGAATCCAGAGTTAATCCTCGTCGCCGGAATTAAAAAAAGAGAAAAATTAAAGGGGATTTATTAATACAAAACTCTATATCCAATAAATAATCATACTTTTTCGCATTTTTTCTGATTACCTCTTTCATAATAAAAAACATTGTGACCATTGATCCACCCATTTGACCGTGAAAAAGGAACAGACAGACATAATGCCCATTATAGTAAGTTGACTTCCCTTTGCCTCTTTTAATTATCTCCCCCTTAATTTAAATTTATTTTTTTATGCCCGTAAACTGAACAATTACCCTCAATATCCACCAAATAATCATACTTTTGTTTCTTTTTTTTTGCTAAAAACCTTCCTGATTACCACCTTTGCAATCCTCAAAAACATCGTGACCATTGGTCCAGCTGTTTGACGGAAGAAGAGGTAACAGACAGACAGACAGACATAATGCCCATTATAGTAACATTAGCACTGTCATATTGTTGAAGACATCATCTTTGCTCTCATCTGAGCCATACTTGTGAATTATCATCTCAGTTCTTGAAAGATTTTTTCCTATGGTGTTTTGGTTCTGCCAAAACATAAGAAAAAGATATTGCAAGCAAAAGGTATCAACAATTTCAACTTAGCCAGCAATATAACACTGTAACAATTAAAGAGATATGGGCTTAATTTTTCTGAGGATATGCTCTCAATGCATAGAAATAATGGTTTTTAAGGCAGTAAAAGAAGAAAAAAGAGGAATGGCAGGAAGCAACTTAAATAATTCCTGCTATCAATACTAAAAGACTTTTTATAAACAGTGTCATGGGAAGAAAAAATGTGGGCAAATCTAGCAGTATTTCTAAATAGTTTTTGAACATAAAAAAAAAATTCACCAGAAATGTGTATGGCAAGAGAGGGGCAGAGAGACAGGGGGGGGGAAACAGAAATAGTGGGAGGGAGGAAAAGACTGAGTAAAAAGAAGAGAGAAGGAAGATCTGTAAATGAAAGAATGAGAAAAAAAAAATGCCCACCCTCACACCTGGCAGGGTGGGGAAGAAAACAGAAGTGCCAAAAAAGAAAGAAGAAAAAAACCAAGAGAATAATCTGAGAGGGAGGGGAAGGGCATTCTCAACATAAAAGATCATATTGTGTGACTAGTTCCCATAAAAAAAATAGAGAGGGGGGGGGTGAGAAAGAAAGAAGGAAAGGAGCAGGAGATTGTGGGGTGACTCCAAATCAACTTTAGCTAGCATGAAGTAGTAGTATATTATTACTTGTTCATCCAACAACTCTGGAGGAGAGAAAAATTTTTTCACTTCAACAGAGAAGGAATTCATAAGTGTAAGATAGGAGGGAAAGAATGAGGTTCGAAAGAGAGAGAGAGAGAGAGAGAGAGAGAGACTGAGTAAAGCAATTCTATATATCAACCCAAGTCAAGTCTCTCCATATCCCCACACACTATCAATTTTTTTAAGGGAACAACAATAACAACTGTGTACACAAACTTGCTCTGTCAACAACCAAGAACACACTGGGCTTAGCTTTACTTCAGATCTTATGTTGTTGTTGCTGGCAAGGGATTTTTTTTATTACAAATTTATTTGTTTTTCCATTTTGCTTATAAAAAGGAATTTTAATGTTCTATTTGTTAAATGTAAATGAAATTAAAAAAATACTAGACACACACACACACACACACACAAGCAAACAATGCATCCATTGTCAGCATTTGGGAACAGATACAGTTACAGAGCATTTCAACAACTTGGAACATCAAAAATAAATAAATGAGCAAGAAACAACAGCTTAGAATTAAGAGACTGCTACCAATCTTCTTCTGGTAGCATTTGAAAAAAAAATAAATAACCCTGAAGTTAGTAAGGGGTTGAGAAAAGGGGAAAAAATTGTTTGTTTCTCAAGACATTACTGTCACCACCACCACCACAACTGACAGTTTAATTTGTAAGATAAATCTGAGAACATAAAATTACTTAATAACACAAATCAAAACTTAAGTTTTTTTTTTTTTTTCAATCGTACATACACATATGCAGACCTATTAACATGGTCACATAGAAATATGCCAATATACACATATACATGAGAGTGGGTGAGCGTGTGTGTATACACGTGCACTTCACAGTTAAAGATCTTATAAATATTTACTATAGATACCAGGGTTGCTCTGAGGAATAATTACGATTGCCACAATAAAACTCAGAGTTTCGGATGTAAGGGTGGAAGTCTGCTCTGGCATCTTGTCAGTTAGTAAGACAAACAAAAATGCTATCTGAATGCTAAAGAGTTAAAGAACTGCAGTTGTTTGAAGTCCAATGTTGATTTTCTACAGTCAGAGATCATTTGGATGTCACGTCATATGCAAGAGTTAGTTCAATGTATTTCATGAAGATTACAATCAATATAGTAGTCTACCAGATTTTAGAGCTACCGATTCTGTCAGTTGAAAGGCTATTTAGTGATATGAAAATGGAACACAGTACCAAAACAACAACTGCCTAGTTTGATCATCATCACCCTTAATGAGTTTCTATGGCCAGGTAATTCCTACACATATGTACGCATGCACACACACATATATAATACATATACATACATATACACTTCACTTGTACTACTTGACATGAGTATGTTCTACAAATTTCATGCACTTGATATAAATTTAATGATATGCTATGGCATAATAGATAAGTCCTCACAAGCCAATGATAAAGCTTCTACTTGTCACCCAACTTACTAGACATAGCAGCTACATTTCCCTCAAGTAACAATTCTCATTATTTTGAAAAGGAAGATACATATTGGATAGTGTGTGTGTGTGTGTGTATGCGCACACAAGTGTGTGCATATGTGTGAACGTATGTAATGCCTGACAATAGATTGGAATGATCATTGCTGGAACCTTTGAAGACTTGTAGGCTTAGTCAGGGCTCAATTGAGGTTCAGAAGTACACTATATTAAATTTATTAAAAAGAGTGAATAGGATGCTGCGACATTTTAGCTATTCTTAGAACAAATAGTAAGTAGCTGATTCAGTTTACCAGGATTCTCTCTCATTCCCTCTCACCACACACGTTTACCACATGATGGAAAGAAGAAATTAAAGCAGGAAAAATGTTGTATGGAGAAAACAGAATACTGAGTAAAGGAAAAAGAATGCAAATGAGTACAAGAAATCTTTATATATAAAAGAGAGGTTGTGTGCTGTCTGTCTCCTACGATTTAGATTCCTAACTACTCCCACATTTTGCGGTGCAGTTTAACCAAAACCGGGTATCTTATAGTCGTGATTCATATCGAGCCCTTCTGGGTATTAGCGCACGTCTACGATGAGTCTACGATTTAAAAAAAAAATTTACCATCAATTTTTCCCATTTTAATGCATTTTTGGCATATGTAAGGGAAGTAACTCTGTAAAAATTTATTATCGAATCTCAGACCGTAAAAAGCTACAGTAACCCCCCCCTTTGTGGTTAGCCATATTGAGATGGCTATTATACTTTACATCTCTAAAAATGCTTATATAGTTATTTCCCTTACAAACCCGAGCAACGCCAGGCGATACTGCTAGTATATAATAAAAGGATGAGAAATAATTTGACTAGAGTTTACAGATAATTTTACGAAGTAAAATGCTTTTATTTACTTATTTTTACAAAACAAAAAAAAAAGTGAAGAAAACGTTCAATTTCAGATTAACTTACTTCAAGCTAATTCTTTCTGAACCAATAATAAATGTGATACATGTAAGAAGCATAGAACAGTATGGAACTGAGAGTTAATGAAGAAACACTAAATCCTGAAAGAGATTTGACAACTTACTTGTAGTCTAGACTAGCAGCATTGCCCGGGTATGTAAGAGCCCCTGGAGCAGACATGATGCTCGCTGTGAATTTCAAGAAAAATTCCTGCCAGTTTGTGAAAGATATTGTCGAAAATGTGTCATCTTGAATTTGAACGCAATTTTAAAATTTTTAAATCTAACATCATTTCTACTATGATAGAATTTTAAAAGCCCTCTTTTGCAAAGTTTTAAAAAAAAAATGAAAAATCCTAGTAGTTTAGTGGAAAAAACAGTTGTTTTTGTTTAACCAAAAGTTAGTTCTACCCTATGGTCAGAGATGTTCCAGACATGACCATCCCCTCTTTTGTTCAGGCATTTCTAAAACTACATTATTTAAGGTGTTGTCATTTTTGCTAAATCAGCAGTGTTGATATGAGGGAAATTTGGCTGCTATTTCTAGAAAAATTGAGCAACCACAAATAGGTTTCCAAATAGAAGCAAATTGTATGCAGTGAAATTAAAGATTACTTATGTTGGCATGAGCAATTCACAATGCTGAGAGGTGGCTGAATACTGTACAAAACTAGAATTCATTCTAACCTATATGAGGAAGTAGGGTATGTTGAAAGCCAACATCAGTAAATTTTCAAGTTTGAGCCAAGGGAGTCATTAATTGTAAAAAGTGACTAATGATATTTTGAGTATATATTTACATCTTTAATCTAAATCCTCATCTACCAAGAATATCTTAATTAATCTGAGAGGTGCAAAGTTCTTGGTATATATATGCATATATATATGTTGACCTACAAGTAGGTCAACATAATTATAAGCGAGTTAGGTTGTTGTGATTAATGTTTAATTTAAAACATTGGCAGTAAACATTGGATAGAAAGAATTAATCAAAATATCCACCACAGGCTTTAGGTGTAAATAAAACACAGCTAGGGGAAGAGATGGAAATATGAAAAGGAGTTAAGTGTGAATGAATGAATGGAATTATCAGACAGTTATGAGTGCAGAGACCACTGTAGTACAATCGGAAGCAGAGTTTACTGAGAGAGAGGGGTGGTAGGGTAAAGAGAGGGAGAGAAAGGGGAGATTGGAGAGCAAGTGTATGAATACACACATTATTCTGAACATAGCTTTAAAAATGAACATATTTCAACATAGTTTTATTTGCAGCCCTTTCAGAACTGTAGTATTTTCTGACCTTAAAAAAAATTATTTAAATGATGCTATGATGACTGTAGTAGATATAACACTCTTCACAAGAGGTTATTAGAGATGATTAGGCATTTATTTGTGAGAGATGTAATTAATGTAAAAATATTTGCTACTTTATAGATGTAAATTGTACGCAATGAAATTAAAGATTACTTATGTTGGCAATAAGCAGTTCACAAGGCATGGTGTTAGGTGTAATTCACATTCACATACATAAGTGTGGGCAGTGAAACAAAAAGAATGGTTAACAAACTTTTCTGGCAAGGATATTCATTTCCATGTCATACACAGTTTTTACAGGGATTCTGCTGTTTGAGATTGTAGGAAAAATAGAGCCAAGTTCTAAGCTCAAATGCAACATAAGATACTAGTAATGATTGCAAATGGTTATTTTGCTAACCCTAACCTGACATTGGCAATAAACCACGTTGGAACATTGTTATTAAAGAGCTTAAACTGATATGATTAAAACAGGAGTCAGAAATGCACATTTCTAATGACCACATTTGGCTAATTTACAACATAATTTTAAATTTAATTTGATGAAAAAAATTTTTTTTTTGTTCTTTTAATGTTTTCGCCACCTTACTGATCAATTATTTAATTTTATCCAATCAAATTTGATTCAAGAAAGATTCATTACTTTTATTTGTGTTTACTTATGATTTACACAATTTGTTTTGAACAATAAAGTTGAAGTTAGCACTTACAAATTTAAGGTTTTAATAGCATTGCAGCTTGTTTAGAACTGTGAGACTTTAATTATTTTAAAACAAGCCATGAATTTTATAAAAACAGAAAAAAATATTTTTTCACCTGAGGAAACATCATCATCATCATTTAGCATAGTGTTGATTAAAAATAGATGATCAAATGGCAAGTACTACTGTCATCAAACAAGTTAATTTTGAATGTTATGTGTTCAATTAAAAATATGATGTGATACATCAGTCATAAAAATGGCACCTTGAAAATAACTAATGTAAGCATTTATAAAAGTTTTGCCATATAAGATTTATACTAAAATATCAATATATTTTCTATTGAAGCATGCATGCACATATATATATACTCTTTTACTCGTTTCAGTCATTTGACTGCGGCCATGCTGGAGCACCGCCTTTAATCGAGCAACTCGACCCCGGGACTTATTCTTTTGTAAGCCCAGTACTTATTCTATCGGTCTCCTTTGCCGAACCGCTAAGTAACAGGGACATAAACACACCAGCATCGGTTGTCAAGCAATGCTAGGGGGACAAACACAGACACACACACGCATATATATATACATATATACGATGGGCTTCTTTCAGTTTCCGTCTACCAAATCCACTCACAAGGCTTTGGTCGGCCCGAGGCTATAGCAGAAGACACTTGCCCAAGATGCCACGCAGTGGGACTGAACCCGGGACCATGTGGTTGGTTAGCAAGGTACTTACCAACACAGCCACTCCTACGCCTTATATACGGTTTTTTATATGTATGCATGTATGTATGCACATACATACATTATATGTGTGCATGTCTGCATAAACATTTCTGTAATATTCAGGTTATCTGAAAGCATGTTTGTTTTTCAAATCTCTCCCAGCCCCCTCGATACAAAACCCGTTTTATTGAATTAAATATAAAATATGCCTCACTGAATCCATACTGAGAGAATTAGCTATGATTCATGTTAATTACTATTAAGTGATGCAATGGTGAGCCATCATGCTTTCAGCTTTAAACAAAGATCCAGAAATACTAATTAAGCTTCATTTAGCAACATATTCACATTCAGATATTTATTAATCAAAATTAAGGTTTTACCTCATGAATGTAGGATCTTTTCAGTAAACAACTTTTTAAAACAATTTTTATATTATAAAGGGGGAGGTGTGGATTCGCAAACTGTTGGAAAAAGCAATTTGTGCTATTAACCTTACAAGTTCAAATCCCACCAGGTTCAACAGAGGAGATACCAGTCAAATAATAGGGTCAAATTCACAGATTATATCTTTATGATTTCTGATCACATATCTTTATATATAAAACTAAAGTTGTGTGTCTGTCTCCTACGATTTAGATTCCTAACTACTCCCACATTTTGCAGTGCAGTTTAACCAAAACCGGGTATCTTATAGTCGTGATTCATATCGAGCCCTTCTGGGTATTAGCGCGCGTCTACGATGAGTCTACGATTTAAAAAATAATTTACCATCATTTTTTCCCCATTTTTAATGCATTTTTTTGGCTATAACTCTCTAAAAATGCTTATATAGTTATTTCCCTTAAAAACCCGCGCAATGCCGGGCGATACTGCTAGTCTATTATAATTTAGTGTGAGGATGAAGACCGGTGTGAGACTACACTTCAATAATTTAGCTTTATTATCCAACATTATTATTAATTTCTTTCTTCTTTTTTTTTTATAACTTTTACGTTGAATATAAGGCATTTGTTGTTATGAAGAATGATGGATAACATTTGACTAATATGTAACTTATGATATCACAACTAAAAAGATTTTCAAATCTTCTCACTTCAGCTTCTTTTGCTAGCAATATCTACAGGTACTAGATCGCCATATCTTATACAAGCATACTAAGTGAAGAGGGAACTTGGTATAAGTAACTTGTTCAGAAGAACCCTCTATAGTAAAATATTAGAACTGCAAATACAGATGATAAAGAAAGTGTTCCAGAAAGTCTATCAAACAGAACAGCTGAATATAATACTGATAACAACTACAACACACAGACACCTAGTGAAGTAACCTTTATATGGTCACTTGACTTATTGGGAATAGTAGCTAAATCTCTCTCAAATCACACTGTCTTTAAAAAATGGAAAAGACATAGACAGTATGACATAAAATAAACAAAGTTGAGAAAAACAAGATGATCGCAGCTTGAAAACCTTTAATCATAAACCTGCTTGACTAACAGCTAAACTAAAACAATGTAAGTTAATGGTGTAAACAGAAGGGAAATATTCATAGGTAGTGTAATTTATTTCTCAAACGACAAAACTGTGGATGCTGCAGTTTGTTCTTAACATGAAAATGTTAAGCCATGTTGGAATTAAATCAACTTATACCACATCAGAGTGTCTTCCATTAGGAAGGCTGTTCAGCTGTAAAATTCATACACTACCTATTTCATTCTCTAACTCCATAACAGCAACTCACTTAAAATAAAAGGATTAGTCTAACTAAATATGAGCAAGAAGATCTCATGTTAGAATGGAAAAAATGAATACTAAAATAACAAAGAGACTATTATGAAGTTTTGAATTTCATTTTCATAAATTTTACATGTTCTTTACATAGAAATGTGAATCAAGAATGTAAAATATAATACATATTTCTTTATTACCCAGAAGGGGCTAAACATAGAGGGGACAAACAAGGACAGACGAAGGGATTGAGTCGATTATATCGCTCCCAGTGTGTAACTGGTACTTTATTTATCGACCCCGAAAGGATGAAAGGCAAAGTCGACCTCGGCAGAATTTGAACTCAGACCGTAACAACAGACGAAAGACGGCTACGCATTTCGCCCGGCGTGCTAACGTTTCTGCCAGTGTGGCGACAATAGTGAATTTACAGTGACCCTCCACCCAACTCCTCTACAGAAGAACAAAATATGAAACAAGGCTTAATTAAAGAGACATTCATATTAACGAAATCATCTTAGGGTTGAGGATTTCAAACACTTATTAGAGTACTGTGAAGAATACATAAGATGATTCAAGAGTGGAGGTGGCAAAGAAACAACAAATAAGTTAATGGGGGAGAAAAGATGATCTGATCAAGAATAAATCCTAGAATAATAAAGGGAAATTAATCTGACAATTATCCTAAATGAGTAAAAGATCTACTAAGCTACTTGCTTGATGCTGAGATATAATTATGGCCATTAGGGTTCAATTACTCTTTGATCATTTTGTGTTATTTAGCTCTGATGACTAATATTAGACTAAGGTAATTGCTACAAGTTCTATCTCATGTCCATAAAATCTAAACCTGTGTCCATTATATTCCTTTATACAAAATCATTTATACTGAAAAGCCCACTCATGACTTAAATTCCACTACGAAATAGAATTACATTATTCCTCTACATACATTATTATATAGGGCAGCGGACTCGCGGTCATAGGATCGCGGTTTCGATTCCCAGACCGGGCGTTGTGAGTGTTTATTGAGTGAAAACACCTAAAAAGCTCCACGACGCTCCGGCAGGGGATGGTGGTGATCCCTGCTGTACTCTTTCACCACAACTTTCTCTCACTCTTACTTCCTGTTTCTGTTGTACCTGTATTTCAAAAGGCCAGCCTTGTCACTCTCTGTGTCACGCTGAATATCCCCGAGAACTACGTTAAGGGTACACGTGTCTGTGGAGTGCTCAGCCACTTACACATTAATTTCACGAGCAGGCTGTTCCGTTGATTCGGATCAACCGGAACCCTCATCGTCGTAACCGACGGAGTGCTTCCATCCACATTATTATAATTCATATTGACTATAGTTAATACAAGTTAACATATTAATGCCAATAGAGCCTCTATAAGTATTTTTTTATCCACCACAACCTCTGATTGTTATGCTATAAAGTCATTACTACTAGCAACAAGGCAACTAGTTACTTCTGCTCCATCACTGCAGTCAACATTTTCAAATGTCTATAAGCACTCAAAGTTAATTTCATTTACTATTAAGATTAAAAGGTAAATATGCTTCTCAATGCAATGAAAAATCAATAGTATGTTCCAATATCAATCAGTGAAGTTCATTTGATCAAGCAGTAAATGTAAGTTTAAAAGCCAAGTCAAAGGCTAATGATCCAGACAATATTCCAATTACCAACTGCACACCATAATATGTATTCAGTTACTCTTCATAGGAAGAATATCTCATTAAGGAACCAAATATCAATAACAGTTGAAATTCAGGAATATTTCTAAATCCCTAAAACTGACTAATTAGCTATGCTTAACATGAGGTAACACAAAAGAGGTCAGAAATTATTAAAAAGTTGTTTTTTTTTTGTTTTTTTGTCAACACTCAAAATAAAAACAGCCTTTTTAGGTTTAAAAAAAAATACAAATGCAACAAAATTATACAATCAAATTTTTCAGAATCAATATTCTGTTTCATAAATTAGATTTCTGTTGGGGAAATTGGAAGTATTTTTGTTTTGGAAAATATATTAGTTTTTAAGTTTATTGTAATGGTAAACTTTTGGCATTTTTTTTCTTCTTTTTTTTTTTTTTCATTACTTTCATGGATTCTCATGACTTTCTGTCACCATCCAATTCCATTATTATGAATTTGAATTGGGAGCTTGAGTCACAGTGAATCTTTCAGTAGCTGATTACACAACCATGGCTGCCACCCCTATGGATGCGTTGCAGTTTCTAGAGGTAGGTGATCCTGACTTGACCTTCTTGGATTCCTTCGCTGAACATCTATAGAAAAAGCATCATTGGCTCAGTTGAGCTTTTCTGCTACCTCTTCACAATCTGCCATGACTTTGCCCTATCCCTGGCAGGGAGACTGAATGGGTGCAATGCCTTACCAAAGGGCAACCTGTAACAAACTATGCGGGGGAATGCCCATCACTCCTTGAGGTATTTTCAAAATATCTGCATTAATACAATATTTATTTAAAATTTTATTTAAAACCAATCTAACTCACTAATTAAACTTCTTAGTAAACAATCAAATTGACTTCAACATGACTAAACTATAAATATTGTAAATGGGAAAAATGGCGAACACAGATTACGAGAACAGTGAAATATTTATTTTGCAACTAATTTTGCTAATATTTGCTCAATTGGTAAATTTACTAATAGTACTTGAAGCATATTATTCAGAATCCAGTTATTTGAATATTTATAATTTTTCTGTGTTTAAAATTCCTGTAAATTGTAAAAGCATTGACAAAACTAATTCCATTTGATGTTCACGTCAATAAGAAAACTCTACACGTGTGTGTTAGTGTGCATGAGTTTAAAAAATACCCCAGTGTTAATAATAAGTGGGATCTAAGCTTTAGTACGAAGCCTTAAGTTTTTATAGATAGGAAATGAAATAGTAACCTAACCCCAAAAAGGGCAATAGCAATGCAAGTGAAGTGAACTGGTGAAAATAGTTTGCAGACAAGCTTACCTAAAATTTCATCTAAAGTAATTCAAGTTGTATGAATGCATATTGTACGCAAATTTCTTTAACTTTCAAAGACGTTCCATCCACAATGCAAACTTTTCACCCAGACCTTTTGTTTTACATAAAATAGGGGTATATTACACATTCACACACACACACACACACACACACAGTGGGAGAATCCATTGCAACAAGGTTGTTAAATCAACATTGGAGACGAAAAGAAATACAAACATTTCATTTTGACATATTAATCTTACAACTTTAATAAACATAAAAAAAACCCAAAAAATTATGGATTTTCGAAAGAACACACTAAAAAATGTTTTCCTATGTTTCAGTTGTCTCTCCACATAGTTTATCAATCAGGCTAACACACGGGGGTGCATACAAGAAAAATAATATACATGGCTTAATCTATTTGTGTGTTTTATTGTTATTTGCTGAATCTTCAAAAGAAAATGCAGCCGTTTTCCATTAAATAACAAGAAACAATGTTTAGCAGTGCAGTTGGAGACTTCAAAAATGAGGCACAACACAAACAAAGGATAGCAAAAGGTCATAATAGAAATGAATGCGGCAGAGAGGAGAGCGAGTTGAAATATTCTATGTAGCATGTTCAAACTGGAGATGGGAAGCATTGCTTATTTCAGTTATCTACAGTTTATATACGGACAAAGAAATCTATTTTCCATAAAACAGAAAAGCAATGATAACAGTAATGATGGTAAACAGAGTGTATAGCTAAATAAAGAAATTAATCCTACAATATAGTAGATTTCTAAAAACTTTTTAAAAGCTGAGAAGATAGCTATGTGGGGGGAAATGCAATACACAATAATAATCCTTTCTATTATAGGCATGTGGAGGCGCAATGGCCTAGTGGTTAGGGTAGCGGACTCGCGGTCATAGGATCACGGTTTTGATTCCCAGACCGGGCGTTGTGAGTGTTTATTGAGCGAAAACACCTAAAAGCTCCACGAGGCTCCGGCAGGGGGTGGTGGTGATCCCTGCTGTACTCTTTCGCCACAACTTTCTCTCACTCTTTCTTCTGTTGGCCTGCTCGCTTAGCCAGCGGGATGGCGTCATTTGAAGGCTAAAACAATGTGAAGCACATTGTGACCAGCGATGTGTAACAACATCTGATAGCTTGGTCGGTCACGGTGATCACAGTGATTATAGGCATAAAGCCTAAAATTTGGGGAGGAAGAAGGTTAATCGATTACATTGACCCCAGTACTCAACTGATACTTATTTCATTGACCCCAAAAGGATGAAAGGCTAAGTTCACCTAGGCAGAATTTGAACTCTATGGACGATGGGCTGAAATCTTGGAGGAAGGGATTATTCAATAATTATCAACCTCAGTATTTGACTAGTATCTTATTTTATTGAACCTGAAAGTAGTAGTAGTTGTTTGTAGCAGCAGCAACAATACAGCTGTTGTCATGTTTGCTATTTCTTTATTGCCACAAGGACAGTGGATGAGGATACATTGCAGGGATAGGTTACCAAAAAAAGTGTAAGGTTTTGATGAATAATGTATAGCACTAATAACAACAACAATAATGGTGATGATGATGAATGATGACGGAGCTAAATATAATTTAAAAGCACGAAGGCCATGCCAGCCTCGCCTGGCCTCCGTGCCGGTGGCACGTAAAAAACACCATCCGAGCATGGCCGTTTGCCAGCCTCGTCTGGCACCTGTGTCGGTGGCACATAAAAAGCACCCACTACACTCATGGAGTGGTTGGCGTTAGGAAGGGCATCCAGCTGTAGAAACACTGCCAGATCTGACTGGCCTGGTGCAGCCTTCGGGCTTCCCAGACCCCAGCTGAACCGTCCAACCCATGCTAGCATGGAAAGCGGATGTTAAACGATGATGATGATGATGAAAGCTTTTCTGTAAATATTGATAAATAAAGTTTTTTTTTTAAAAAAAGCATACAATTAATACAGAAGAATAAAAAAAGTAAAATGGATATTATTTCATGGGCTTCCCTTAAATAAATTAACAGCATCTCTCTTTTTTCTTCTTAAAAGATACCAAGAGCTCAGTAAATCTAACATGGTATCTAACACAAGAAGCTTACTTGGATGAAGTGTTTAAAGAATTCACGTGATACAAAAGTCTTTAGAAAATTTTTGATTTGGAAAATAAGGAACGCTATTAGAAAATATAAGAAAGCAAGAAAAATATTATAAGAGCTTTTGGTCAAAACTACTTTGGGAGAAGTGAAAAATAAATTTTAGATAAACAAAAGTCATCTACAGAATGCAGTTAAGCATATATATATATAGTCCTCCAGGCAATAACAGAGGAATTCAAGACAGGCTGCCCCTCGGAGCTGTCAGTAAGGTGAGGGTTGGCAAACGAGAATAATGAAGAATTCCGAGTAGAAGTAGGGGTTACTAAGGATCGGTCCTCAGCCCCCTCTTATTCATTATAGTCCTTCAGGCAATAACAGAAGAATTCAAGACAGGCTGCCCCTCGGAGCTCATCTATGCAGATGACCTTGCTCCAATAGCTGAGTCACTGCCAGAACTAGAGACAAAAGTTTAGGGTGTGGAAGCAAGATTTAGAATTGAAGGGTCTTAGAGTTAACCTAGCAATAACCAAAGTCTTACTAAGTAAGAAGGCTGTCAAACCACAACCCCTTCAGGTAGATAGCCATGCTCAATCTGTAGAAAAGGCGTGGGTAGAAACTGTAATCGATGTACCCAGTGTAAGCTACGGACACACAGAAAGTGTCACAATATCAAAAGAAGGTTAACTGGGAAAATAGTTTTTGTGTGTGGTAGATGCACTGGGGCAGTAAAACCTGAAGATGTACAGAAAACAAATTCCATCATATGCCAAGTGAAGAAACTAGAAGTAGTTAATAGTTTCCGCGACTTAGGTGACCAAGTCTGTAGTGGGGGGTAGCTGCTGTGAGAGTGTAGCAACTAGAGTAAGAATAGCCTGGACAAAGTTCAGGGAGCTCCTACCTCTGCTGGCAACTAAGGGCCTCTCGCTCAGGATGAAAGGTAGACTGTATGATGCATGTGTGCGAACTGCTATGCTACAAGGCAGAGAAACATGGGCCATGACTGATGAGGACATGCGTAGGCTTGAAAGAAATGAAGCAAGTATGATCCACTGGATGTGTAATGCCAGTGTGCATACATGACAGAGTCTAAGTGCCTTGAGAGAAAAGTTGGGCATAAGAAGCATCAAATGTGGTGTGCAAGAGAGGTATCTGTTGAATGAAGACAGCTGTGTAAGGAAGTGCCACTCCCTAACTGCAGAAGGAACCTGTGGAAGAGGGTAGACCCAGGAAGACATGGGCTGAGGTGGTGAAGCATGACCTTCAAACATTAGGCCTCACAGAGGCAATGAGGGGAGACCAGGACCTTTGGAGATATGCTGTGATTAAGTATAAAAAATAAAAGCAATTTTATAATGTAAAATATTTTCAAATACTGAACATAAATATTATTTTGTTAGCATTGCATTAATTTCAATCTGATACTGACTACGGCAAACATGATTTCATTGTTCTACAAAACACTTTAAGATAAGGTCTACTGTGGAGACAGAAATTGCCAAATATATTCCCCAACTTTACATGTGTTGTTCCCTGTCCATGCTACTATGATATATGCAGAGTACTTGCCTCTCACGAACCAAAGACACACCTGAAGAGTGAAGTAACAACGGTACCTGTTTGTTGGCTTGACACACTGATAGAAGAAGTGTTAATAGTACAAAATAACTATATTAAGATTTGAACACTGTATGGCTAGTAGTCTAACATTAACCCAACAAATGATAATATAGACGTAGGAGTGACTGTGTGGTAAGTAGCTTGCTAACCAACCACATACTTCCGGGTTCAGTCCCACTACGTGGCACCTTGGGCAAGTATCTTCTACTATAGTCTCGGGCCGACCAAAGCCTTGTGAGGGGATTTGGTAGACGGAAACTAAAAGAAGCCTGTCGTATATATGTATATATATATATATATAAGTGTGTGTGTGTATATGTTTGTCCCCCTAGCATTGCTTGACAACCGATGCTGGTGTGTTTACGTCCTCGTCACTTAGAATAAGTACTGGGCTTACAAAGATAGAATAAGTACTGGGCTTACAAAGAATAAGTCGACTAAAGGCGGTGCTCCAGCATGGCCGCAGTCAAATGACTGAAACAAGTAAAAGAGTATAAAAGAGTATATGTGTACACATGCACACACACAAGAGGATAAGTAGATTTCGATTTCAAATCATTAATGAAATTAAATAAATCTTAGATTTCATAATTCAATTTTGAGATTCAAAGCTTTTCACATGCATTGTGCATGCTTGTGCAAAATACTAACAATACTGCATACAATAAATACTAACATCCTTTTACAAAAAGTCACTAAATCACACTGATTCAATTACCTGAAGGTTGGCTTTATCCAATACACGGCCAGTTTCACTCTTATTTTATGTGTATTACAATTATCAACATCACTTTAAAATGCCTGCTTCTTAAACTCTTAAACCCTACAACTTTGTTGAAGCTCTCAAGCACCAGCTCCCACATTAGTTGTTGCCATCATCAAGTATTTATTTATCCATTTCTTGTCAGCCAGCCATGTCCATACAACTTAAAAGCAGAGCTGAAGCTATCCCTCCTCTTCCCCTTCCAAAAAAATTCCAGCTGCTACATGGAATAAAACAGAACAGAATAGAATAGGAAAATCCACACAAAATACTTCCAGTTTGACCAGATACACAGTGACCTTTATATTTTGCTGACTATTCCCAACAACATATCTTTCATTTTTTTTTTATTTAACTACAATAGAGGAAAATAAAAAAGAGAGGAAACAATACTCATGACTTTTAGGTTCTATTCAAATACCTGCTCTTTTCTTTTTACAGTTAAATCCAGTGCCTTATGCGCGTAAAGCAAATTTCCAGCTGACTGAGCATCTAATGGTTTCATTTTCAACATTCATTTTTAGCCTGCCTCTCTCTTTCTCTCTCTCTCTCATTTTCTGTCCAAACACAAAAACCTTGTGCTTAATGTGCAATGTATTTTGCAAGGAGACATGAATCAACTATGATTTAGCAGACGTGTGATTCTATATCAGGATTGTAATCACAAGTCTATATACAACTAGCAGTATCGCCCGGCGTTGCTCGGGTTTGTAAGGGAAATAACTATATAAGCATTTTTAGAGAGTTATAGCAAAAAAATGCATTAAAAATGGAGAAAAAAATTATGGTAAATTTTTTTTTTAAATCGTTGACTCATCGTAGACATTTTTAGAGAGTTACTTCCCTTATATAATAGCGAAAAAATGCATTAAAATGGAAAAAATGATGGTAAATTTTTTTTTAAAATCGTACACTCATCGTAGACGCGCGCTAATACCCAGAAGGGCTCGATATGAATCACGACTATAAGATACCCAGTTTTGGTTAAACTGCACCGCAAAATGTGGGAGTAGTTAGGAATCTAAATCGTAGGAGACAGACACACAACTTGACTTTTATATATAAAGATTTACTGAAATAAGTAAATTTGTCAATTCAAAGTTTTACTGCTTAACAGACATAATATGTGATATGCTTTAATCAATAACAGAGACCTGTTAAAATCTTTAAAACTACCACAAACATAACCAAGAACGGAAAGATAAGAAAGGATTATATTCTAATTCTAATCATGTCTGTGTGCGTGCCTATGTGACAGTATAACTTCATCCTATTCTGTCTAAGCTTTTTCTTTTACCTTGTTTTTACAACTAATAGTCTTTTCTAAAGCTGAACTTAATCCTTCACTTGTAGAGTTAACAACCAGTTTACTAGAACATAAAAATGAAAATATATTTTAGAAAATATTCTATATACTTTAATAAAAAGGTTTGCAAACTGAAATTGCAGATTTCAAGAAATATTACATGTAAAAAAAAAATCAACATCGCAAAATCAAAATTAGGGCCTTATGTTAAAACTCTAAATTGCTCAAATTCAAAACAAATATTCTAATAACTGAACCAATCCAAGTTGGGTAAAATATTTTTTTAAATTCTAATAATGTGAAATTTTTTAATGCTTTCAGCGTGACACAGAGAGTGACAAGGCCGGCCCCTTGAAATACAGGTACAACAGAAATTATTGTTTATGAATATAGGTGCAGGAGTGGCTGCGTGGTAAGTAGCTTGCTAACCAACCACATGGTTCCTGGTTCAGTCCCCCTGCGTGGCATCTTGGGCAAGTGTCTTCTGCTATAGCCCCGGGCCGACCAATGCCTTGTGAGTGGATTTGGTAGATGGAAACTGAAAGAAGCCTGTCGTATATATGTATATAAATATGTGTGTTTGTGTGTCTGTGTTTGTCCCCCTAGCATTGCTTGACAACCGATGCTGGTGTGTTTACGTCCCCGTCACTTAGCGGTTCGGCAAAAAAGATACCGATAGAATAAGTACTGGGCTTACAAAGAATAAGTCCCGGGGTCGATTTGCTAGAGTAAAGGCGGTGCTCCAGCATGGCCACAGTCAAATGACTGAAAAGAGTAAAAGAGTATCTCAAATTTGTAAGTTTGCAAATGCTCTGTAATTTTCATGTTAGTGACATCAGAATTGAGTTTCTTTGGGTGGTGGACCTAATGAGTTTGCCTGGTTTAATACCCTCATTTTACTCTTAGGCGCCTTCAAGTCCATACTGTTGCAAGCATCTGGATTAAGCCTCAGGCCTGAGAATAACAGGATATCTTAATATCTTCATATGTCACTTTCTACTACAACTACTACATGTTAGCAGATGCAGGTAGTGATGGTTTAACCCTTCACCAGGTTACCTACTCAGCTGGTGCATAATTATACATCCTCTCTTTTTCAGTTTGTAACTGGTGAACCATCAAGTACAGGATTTCAAAAGGCCTACCTGCAACTGTTATATCCACCTCATCAACCTCTAGGGCTAAAAATTGTAGTTAGTAGTGACTCAAGAGTTAGTTTCTCTTTTTTCCACTCCATCACAATAACTATATCATCTTCATTTTGGAAGCACTCCGTCGGTTATGACGAGGGTTCTGGTTGATCCGAATCAACGGAACAGCCTGCTCGTGAAATTAACGTGTAAGTGGCTGAGCACTCCACAGACACGTGTACCCTTAACGTAGTTCTCGGGGATATTCAGCGTGACACAGAGAGTGACAAGGCCGGCCCCTTGAAATACAGGTACAAGAAACAGGAAGTAAGAGTGGGAGAAAGTTGTGGTGAAAGAGTACAGCAGGGATCACCACCATCCCCTGCCGGAGCCTTGTGGAGCTTTAGGTGTTTTTGCTCAATAAACACTCACAAAGCCCGGTCTGGGAATCGAAACCGCGAGCCTATGACCGCGAGTCCATTGCGCCTCCACATCATCTTCATAGTGTGAGGATCAAGAGAGGGTCTGTTTGCTACAACCAATCCCTCTTCAGGAAACAGAAAGTGGAATTACTCAACTGGTACACAACACTTGCAATCATAATGCCACTATTGTTTTTGAACTACGTTAAGGGTGCACGTGTCTGTGGAGTGCTCAGCCACTTACACGTTAATTTCACAAGCAGGCTGTTTCATTGATTCGGATCAACCGGAACCCTCGTCGTCATAACCGACGGAGTGCTTCCATCCATTGTTTTTGAAGGAGTGGAAGCTAAAACAAGATAATTTATGATAATTCTGCAAAATTTTGACTCGTATATAAATATACAAATTAGTAAAATATATTTCACTTATGCTAGAGTAAAAGTAAAAAGAATGTAAAATAATAAGTAAAATAAAAGGAAACTATTGATTTAATTTGGTAAAATGTAACAGGTTCATTTAATTTTAGTAGCTATAATAGAACAAAATATGTTGAATGTTTTTATTTTCCAAACCTCAAATGGCTCTTAAGTGCCAGTGTTTGGTGCTGGTTTCGTGATTTAGAACACAAATTTATTGCAAGTCCCATTAGAAGATGAGCTGATACTCATTCCATCAATTAAGTGAACTGTGTCAATGAGGAATTTAAGTTATTCTGCTCAAATTCACAAACAAAGCATCTTTAATGAATTTAAACTCAACAGCTATGTGCTGAAAGGCAAATACCCAATCACCCATTTTACCATTACAACAATGAAAACAAGTACATACAAAAATGAACATTAAAATTATCAGTGTAAACAGATCACACTATTCACAGCTTACAATGAGTCATATAGAGATTCGGACTGTAATTCCAATTGGTCTATATTCGTTAAGAGAAATCAATATATGCTGACTCCAACAATTCAAGCTTCTTTATTGAATAACAAAAAAGATTAAAGCAAAAATGAATTAGAGATTATTGGTATTTAATTCTAAACCTTTTTGTATTTAAGTCCACAAGCTCCCTCATTCAAAAGGATTAAGGGACACTAAATGGACACACTAAGATTATACTTCATTAGTAGATTATCAAATCTAGAAGGACATTAGATTATAAACCTGATTATCAAAAGAGCTAAGACTTTGTGATCAAAATTACAGTTGAGCATGATTTTAAAGTTATAATAAATAGATGGGGGTGGGGGTGGGGGGAAATCAGTTAACATAAATGCTCACATTGAAGGTGATTGTAAATAATGAAATTTAAAAAAATTACTATTAATGGAAGTTCTGAGTAAACAATCATAAAAAAAAACAATTTAATTTCCAGACAGATGTAACATAAAACTAAGAGCCATACACTTTTATATTAATACTAGCAGTATCACCTGGCGTTGCTCGGGTTTGTAAGGGAAATAACTATATAAGCATTTTTAGAAAGTTATAGCCAAAAAATAGCAAAAAAAATGCATTAAAAATGGGGGAAAAAATGGTAAATTTTTTTTTAAATCGTTGACTCATCGTAGACATTTTTAGAGAGTTACTTCCCTTATATAATAGTGAAAAAATGCATTAAAATGGGAAAAAATGATGGTAAATTTTTTTTTAAATCGTACACTCATCGTAGACGCGCGCTAATACCCAGAAGAGGTCGATATGAATCACGACTATAAGATACCCGGTTTTGGTTAAACTGCACCGCAAAATGTGGGAGTAATTAGGAATCTAAATCGTAGGAGACAGACACACAACTTCTCTTTTATATATAAAGATATCAAAACATAGGAACAAGAAACAGTCAAACTAAATGTCTTACATAATTGTTTAATGTTATCTCTAGATTCCAAGTTCAAATTTGCTCTAAGCAAATAGATTAAAGTCCATAAATACCTGTAATAGGAATTCAATATTTTTTTAAAGATTTTTTTTCAAGTGAATATTACCTTCTCTTTACAAATGAAAAAAACCCCTACTGCTTTAATATAAACTTGATTTTATATTAAATTTTTTTAAATAATTATTTTTTACCAGGAAAAAAATTGGAAAGGAATATTTCTATAGTGTATGCTACAAGTAACTTTCCTTGAAGATTATTCAGAACTAGAAAATTTTTAGTTTTTTGTCTTTTTAACAATAGATTTCATCTAACTTAAACAATCATGGCAAATAGAAAATGCTGAAAGTAGAAAATATTACTTATAAGAGATAGTAAATAAATATGTTGGTTATACTTTTTATGCAATATGAAGTTATTCAGATACATAAGAATCAAAGAATTAACCAAAGCAATACTCTTCATATTTCTTTTCACTTCAAAACTAATATATGTACAATAGAATTAAACATATGGTAAAATACAATTCATGTAGTGATTAAATATTTTGTTCAACTCTTCTACCCACCAAACCATATACTAGCATGATTAAGTTTCTCACTGCTGCTTAGTGAAAATTTTGGTAGTTCGGGTGCAAGACAGCAAGGCACCCTAATCTCAAACAACAGGAGTACAAAAGTATTCAGTCAAGAGTTTCGACTGAAAAGACAGCAGTAATTGTTTCATGATGATTTTCACAAGCTGCTAGTCTAACTCCAAATCATCTTGCATCTACCCACTGACAGATCATACAGGTTAATAAAAGGTATAAATTCTAATAGACATAGATACAAATCCACACCATTGTTACAAAGAATGAGCCACAACAAAGATATAATTCACTATTATCAACATCATCATATTTATTGTTGATGTTGGTATTCAGACACAACTCTTCTAAAATTACCATAAAATGAAGGCAATAATACTTTGACATATAAAAGCTAAATGAATAGCAATGTTTTAATGATTGCAATAGATTATATATAAAAGTATCGTTTGTGATTACTTTTCTGTAATCTTGCCTTTTCATTTTGAATGGAAACAATTATTTATTTCGATAACATGTTTGTCACTGTAGATATCATAGCATGCCAGATTACCTAGCTACAAACAGATTAGAGGGAAGGGAACAAAATTAAAAAAAAAAAAAGGAAAGATGATGTAAAGGTCAGATGAGAGCATAAGAAAATGGGTATTTTTCTCTCACACTATTTAGCAGCACTGTTTTTCTTTCTGTTTTACTGGGTTTCACAAGCTCAATTACCGCTAAACTGAAAAATCAAATGTCAGAGTTAGGCTTCTGCTTACAGGAACCATAAACTGCCAGCAACTCTGGGTCAGCTTCATATTCTAATCATGACGAAGACAAATATTGATTTTTTTTGTTTATGTGGATTCAACATTCATCATTATAGCTATGTTGCAAGTTGCTGCATTTTCATCTCAGCCATCTAGCTACTTCTACCATCTTTCTTCAAACACATATACAAGCCAGTTTACATCAAATACTGTAGCAACTCCAGGAAAGATGATGATACACTGCAAACCACAGCCTATCAGTCATATCCAACTGTTGCAGCTATTTTTGTCGAAGCTGGTCTATCAACGTCAAATAAGCTTTGAACTGCATTCACCAAACAGAAATTTACATGCACACACACACACACACGCATTATATGTAATTATTTCATTGTGACAAACTTGAGCCAATAAATAACTAACCAATAATTAACCCTTTCGTTACCAACCCGGCTGAAACCGGCTCTGGCTCTTTAGTACAAATGCCTGGTTTTCAAAAGTTCTGAATTAAAATCTTCCACCAAACCTTAGTCACAATTTATGTTCCTAAAACTAGCTTAATGATAACTAAGTTATTTTACTAAATTCTTTGTTATATTTAAAGTAATTGGAAGAAACACAGAGCATCTCAGAATAAATATGGTAACGAAAGGGTTAAATATTGATACTGAACAAAACAACTTTAGGAAACAATAAACAAAAGATCATATGTAAATTATTGGGAAAGATGTATTGACAGAAAGATCAATCATGTAATAAATTGTAAACACAAGCACAGATATATAACATATACATGTGTGTGCAAGTGCATAGGTTTGTGTATGTATATACACATGTACACACAAGTACACACATGTAAATGTGTGTGTGCGCTGATGATACAGAAGTATCACAAGCAGTCAAGGATCCTCAAGATAACTGAAAATGGCAGAATGGCTTGAACGCAGTTTACAAGTGGGCTGAAGAAAACAATATGCAGCTCAAATCCAAGAAATCTCAAATAGTGACCCACAAAAAGATTTGTAGTCGTAATACACAGGATCAGCAGGATATTGCAATATCAGAGTCACAGTTAGTGCATGACCCGGTAACCTAGATGAGTAATGATGCGTCAATCTGTGCGCATTCTGAGATGGTGACTGTATGCAGATGACTGACTGGCAGATTCTAAGAACATTCAGAATATGGAAAAAGGAAACCATGTTGCTCTTATGGAGAACAATTTCAAAACCTGGGTTCTCATTCCTAAGGTATTTTTCAATATTATTATTATTTAATAACAACAACATCGAAAAATACCTTACGAATGAGAACCCAGGTTTGAAATTTCCCCAAGACACCTGATGAAGGCTGGAGAATATATCAGCTGAAACATTGTGTTAACAACAAATAAGGTGGGGACAAATATCTGTCAACTGTAAATAATGTACATAATTCCTCATCTCTTAAATATAGAACTGTAATACTGTAACAGCGTAGGGTTCAAAAAGCCTCAACTTTTCAGTACCAGGCAAAAAAACCTCACATATCTATGAGGCACTGAATGTGGATGTGTTCAAAGTACATTTAAATAAATTTTTATCAGAGATACCATATGAGCCTACATCATTGAAAGAAACACAAAGGGCAGTTTTCTCCAACTCACTACTTCACCAGCACCGATAACAGAGAGAGGGTCAGGAAATGAGTTTCAAAATAAACAAGCCTATGCCAGTGGGTGTAACCAACCTACTTATGAGTACCCCTCATTCCTTGGACAATAAACTTTGCTGGTGAAGTCCTATTGAGGCAAGTGAAATCAAAATCGCTGACGTGGCCAATAACAATACCACCTAATTGGCACTCATGCCAGTGGAACGTTAAAAGCACATGCGATCGTTGCCAGGGTCATGGAATAGCTTCCGTGCCAGTGGCACGTAGAGAGCACCATTTGAGTGTGATCGTTACCAGTGTCGCCTTGCCAGCACATATACCGGTGGCAAGTGAAAACAACATTTGAGCATGATTGTTACCCATGCCACTGGACTGGCTCTTGACAACTGATGCTGGTGTGTTTATGTCCCTGTAATTTAGCGGTTCGGTGAAAGAGACCGATAGAATAACAAGTACTAGCCTTACAAAGAATAATTCCTGGGGTCAATTTATTTGACTAAAGGTTGTGCTCCAGCATGGCTGCAATCAAATAACTAAAACAAGTAAAAAAAATAAAAAGGAGTTTGTTATAGAATTCTTCATGTAATTTTAGCTATATAAATAATCAATTATACAAGTTTTGAACAGAAAATATATGCCCTTTTATTGACAGTGACTAAGATTAATGCAGTTCATAGCTTTTAGGAATAGAAATTAGACACCTAAAACTTGGTGTTTGCTGCTGCCTTCAGCTTTTTATAGATTTACTAGCAGTATCGCCCGGCGTTGCTCGGGTTTGTAAGGGAAATAACTATATAGGCATTTTTAGAGATGTAAAGTATAATAGCCATCTCAATATGGCAAACCACAAAGGGGGGTATTACTGTAGCTTTTTACATTCTGAGATTTAATAATACATTTTTAGAGAGTTACTTCCCTTATATAATAGCGAAACAAATGCATTAAAAATGGGAAAAAATGATGGTAAATTTTTTTTTAAATCGTACTCATCGTAGACTCGCGCTAATACCCAGAAGGGCTCGATATGAATCACGACTATAAGATACCCGGTTTTGGTTAAACTGCACCGCAAAATGTGGGAGTAGTTAGGAATCTAAATCGTAGGAGACAGACACACAACCTTACTTTTATATATAAAGATATACAAAAAAAAAAAGGTGAAACAAGAACAAGACACGATTTAAAATGCACATGTATTTTGTAGGTCTCTGGACGTGTCACAATTCTGCATGCCTAGTGTACACATCTATAGGTATAAAAAGCATAAGAGTGCTTGTGAATGTTACCAGTAATTAACAGAAGATTTATTCCTTGTATGTATAATACTACAAAATATAGATTTAAACAATGGCTCTGTAGGTATGGGATGATTTTTTTAAAAACTAATTACTAAATTTCTTTTTTTATTTTTGCTATTTTTATTATTTTTATCTTATTTCAAAGGTGGGAAGATTTTTGCAGGAGAAATTATATTCCACTTGGATGCAATTCTTACCATCAGAGAACTAAACTGGAACAAGCAGGGTCTTCAGCCTTGCAAAGATCACAAAATGATTATAGAAAAATTTGCATTTAGGCGCAGGGGTGGCTGTGTGGTAAGTAGCTTGCTTACCAACCACATGGTTCCGGGTTCAGTCCCACTGCGTGGCATCTTGGGCAAGTGTCTTCTACTATAGCCTCGGGCCAACCAAAGCCTTGTGAGTGGATTTGGTAGCTGGAAACTGAAAGAATCCCGTCGTATATATGTATGTATATATATATGTGTGTGTGTTTATGTTTGTGTGTCTGTGTTTGTCCCTCTAGCATTGCTTGACAACCGATGCTGGTGTGTTTAGGTCCCCGTTACTTAGTGGTTCGGCAAAAGAGACCGATAGAATAAGTACTGGGCTTACAAAAGAATAAGTCCCGGGGTCGATTTGCTCGACTAAAGGCAGTGCTCCAGCATGGCCGCAGTGAAATGACTGAAACAAGTAAAAGAGTATTTAGTTTACATGAAGAGTAATTTGTCTAATGCCTTAAAAATAAAAAGAGGAAATTATTCAACAAAATTAACCAAAAGAAAATTTACAAATACAAGCTAAAAAGTGATACTTTATATATATATTCAGCCTGAAAAACTATTTGCTTCAAGATAAATCTAACACCTACAATACACATGATGAGTACAGGAAGAAGAGAAATCTCAAGTATCTTGGTACAAAAGGCACACTCACAAATTAAGATAACGAGGGAAGTAGCAAACTTGAATTAAAACAAAAATAAATTTTTTTAAATCACTTTGAATATTAACCTTTAGCACACTGTAGGTGCTTCATGTTATCATATGAATTTTCTCTCCTGTAGTAACAGGGCAGTGGCAGGGGGAAACAATTCTAGAGAAAATGCAGTGTGCTAAAGGTTAAAAATAAAATGTAATGAGTAGCATTTTCACACAGAAAATAAAAAATCCAAACCAACTAAGCTGATGGCTGAATCAATTGCATAAAAAAATGAACTTAATTTGTGTCTTCAGTAGCACCACTGCAATTTAGTAGTTCTCAATGTGTAAATAAACAACCCAACATAATCAAACTGTCCATAGCTACAGACATAATCAAACTACGAGCTTTACAAATTGCACTTGTGATTCATTGCAAGGTTTTCTGTTTCTGATTTCCTTATTATTGTATACAGATAATTTACTTATCAGTTTGACATTTGTGAGTGGGTGCATAGCCACTGTAACATAGGAAAAACCGAGGAGTATAAAGAATTGAAAGAGCTTACAATTAATAAAAAAAAAAAGCTTTGTTAGAATACAAAAGTAGATGGTCCAAGACGAACAATGCAAGGTAGCAAATTATAGATAAAAAAAAAAATAATGTATACGTGTTCGAATTACACACACAAATAAAAGCATTAACTCATAGCTGATGTACTTTATAACAGAATGACTGAACTGATCAGTATAGAATATCACTATATATATATATATATATATATATATCTTTGCTTTTTTTTTTTTTTTTTTTTACCTTCTGTTTCACCTCCCTCTGATTTGCAATTAATAAAGGCACGTAAAAAGCACCATCCGATCGTGGCCGTTGCCAGCCTCGCCTGGCCTCCATGCCAGTGGCACGTAAAAAGCACCCACTACACTCATGGAGTGGTTGGCGTTAGGAAGGGCATCCAGCCATAGAAACATTGCCACATCAGACTGGGCCTGGTGCAGCCTTCTGGCCTCCCAGACCCCAGTTGAACTGTCCAACCCATGCTAGCATGGAAAACGGATGTTAAACGATGGTGATGATATATATATAATATGTGTGTGTGTGTGAGTAGATCAGCAACCGTGTATCGCTTAAAAAAAATATATAGTATTTGCAAGTGGAGAGAGATTTCGTTACTAGCTTGTGGTTGTCTCACACTGAGGACGGATAACATCCAGAAACTCAGGTCTGTGAGTTTCACGTAAGGCTAGAGATGGGAGTAATGACCTCCCTTGCAAATGCTATACGGATACAAACTGTGGTGATAGCCAGCTGGAAAAGATATTTTCCTGGGGCTAAAACAACAGTAACATCATTCTTTATAGGACTGCTACATTCTGTTGACATACAAACACTACTACTACACACACACACACACACACACACAGGTTTCAAATTTTAGCACAAAGCCAGCAGTTTTGAGGGTTGGGGTAAGTTGATTACATCAACCCCAGTGCTCAACTGGCAGTTATTCTATTGATCCTGAAAAGATAAAAGGCAGAGGCAAATCTAGCAGCCAAACATATTCAGAAGAAATAGCACTAAGCACTTTTGGGGGCATGGTAATAATTCTGCCAGCTCACTACCCATATATGTATATGTTAAATGTAGGAATAAAAATTTATATATAAAGAAACAAACACAGAAAACAGACAGGTCATTCGAAGCCTTTAATCTTCAGTCAGAAACCGGATCATCATAGCAAATTTCGGCTGATTAATTCTGATATTTGCTCCAACACAGCCAGCCCCAAGGAAAAACTAAGCTGTGAGCATTAGATTTCTTGGTAAAAGGAACGAATGTAAACGCAATAGAGACGAATATAAATACAAAAAAACGAAAACAAAAATAAAAACAAGAATGGTTAACAGCAGGTGCCTTACGACTTTAGACAAAATGAGACAAAAATAACTCATCTAGCAGGCGTGGAAACAATTGCCTTTTCGGCAGAGGGAGAACGATGTTGAGCAGGCCGCGATCATCATCGCCAACGGAATGGCTTGTTAAGCGGCAGGTCGCAAGAGGGTAGAGAGAGAGAAAGAGAGACAGAGAGAGAAGGAATTAAAGAGGGAGGAAGACCCGCATTAGACTCCTCACTCGTATCATTATCAAACCAGGAGTTTAACTATGGTCCATCCATAGCACATAGCATTACCTGCCACCTTGAGTTTTCTGGATGCCAATACCTCTCATATATAAGGTGATTTCAAAGTCTTATAGCTGTTTCTGGATATCCCAAGTGATAGGCTAGCATGTCCACACACTGGGTATTTCATTATCAGAAACAAGGTGTGTGTGAAAGTTCAAGACAGCAAAATTCAGAGTTAATAAGGAAAAGAATAGCAGATATAAGAATAAAGAGTAAAAGTAGATAGGAGTATACAGACTGGAGAAAAAAGTTCATAGCTTGTTTTTTGGTTTCCCAGAGGATACGGAGGGTATATATATATATATATATATATTTATTAGAGGCATATATGGAGGCGCAATGGCCCAGTGGTTAGGTCGTAGGATCGCGGTTTCGATTCCCAGATCGGGCGTTGTGTGTGTTTATTGAGCGAAAACACCTAAAAGTTCCACAATGCTCTGGCAGGGGGTGGTGATCCCTGCTGTACTCTTTCATCTGTTGGCCTGCTCGCTTAGCCAGCGGGGTAGCGTCATTCGAATGCTAAAACAATGCGAATGCATTGTGACCAGCGATGTGTAGCAACATCTGATGGTCTGATTAGAGGCATATTAAACAGCATTGAATGATATATATGAATATTCAATCATATTTAGCATGTCTGTGTACACTCAAACATGGGAAGACATTCAGTAGAAATTGTCTCAAAAGAAAGTTATAAACAATATGCGAAAGATCACACCATTGGTCTATGACTGACATCATCAGACCATGGGGCAACACTCAATGCTGCTTAGGGCACCTCTAATTAATTAATTCCAGCTTGAAAAAGCTTTGCACACATCAGCAAATGTACATAGCATTTACTGTTCTAATATAAGAACAACCTATTCTTAGAGGCTATGGAAGGACAACTTGGCATCAGTAGTTGACAAATGTTCTATGACACAGGAGTTACATGGTCTGCTGGTGTCATTCATAACCTAATGGTGTGGGTTTTTTTACACATTGTTTATTAAGAGAATTTTTTCTCTAGACAATTTCTGCAGCATGTTTTACCATATCCAAGTGTACTCAGACTTGTTCAATATGGTGTGTGTGTGTATGTGTGTACACTGTATATGTATATTGATACACCTGTTGATCACCAAGTCAGTAGATGGGGCAGGTGGGATTGGAAGATACCAAAGGCTGTCCACACATGATCATCAGGTGTACACATGTCTTTATCATGTGCAGTCTGAAAATTTTCTCATTACACTGTGTATGCATGCATACACACATGGGGAAGTTGCCAGACTGCATATGCGATTATACTCATGCATGCATGAATGTATGCACCCATGTGGTACATACATACCCATGTAAATGTCCTTGTAACATCAATTCCACAGTGTCAACAGGATTGTTCGATTCAATATATGTTGTTACAGACAATTGAGTTTTCTTGATAAAGAGTAAGGATTTAATTATATTTTACAGAATAGTTTTACATAAGGTCAAAAATACTCAAGCCAGCAAGAAAGCCTCTGTAACAGCTTCACAAAATAGAGTAAACATTGAATAATGTAGTTCTAGATACATAAAATCTGAAAGGTGGGATGGGTTAACTTTGGCATTAGGTTTGTTTGATCAGGGATGACCTACAAGATAAACAAACAAACAAAAAAAAAAATTGGAAAAGCATTGAAATTATAAAATTTACATAAGACCAATTCCTTAGGTACAAAGGAACTAATAGTGAAAAGAAAAAACATAAGCTGGTGAGAAGGGCATGTTAATCCATGCAGCAAAAGTGAACTGAATTCGCTCCAAGTAAGAAGCAAAATCTATAGTGCTGGCCAAAACATTTTGCAATGCAGCAAATTGTCCTTAACAACCGCTTAGAAAGATCAAGTGTTAAAATTATTTTTTAAAAATTTCCGCTAACTGACTGTGATTCTTCATAAAAAGCAATTTGCTTTAACTATGTTATAAAAGATTTGGGGAGGGGCATGCATGTAACAATTTTCAGCCTTAAAATTACCAGTATAACAGTAGATAGTAAAATTCTTCCAGAACAATAATTGTCAACAAAACAAGATTTTAAAGAATTAATCTTTAAAATGAAAATAGAGTTGATATAAAGACTCTACTATGGGAGTAGAAAGTCTTTAACAGTCTAAGTATTAACTACTTTTGGAATGGTTCACGCTGTTATTACCTTCTATCCAGAATATAACTGAGATATAAGAAAAAATATTTTAAAGACCTCCTAAGGATTCAAAGATCTCTAGCTTTATTAAGGTAACTGGATGATTTGGTATGCATTCCTAATAGCTAGGTGAATTGAGGGACATAATAATAAATATTCAACAAATGTCTGCCTAGCCTGAATTTGAAACTATCAAGATGATTTTTACCTTTACCATATTTAATCCTAACCTAACAGAATAGTTGAGAAGAGCAAGAATATATATGAAATAGAACATATCTAAATATTATACATCTGACAAATATAAAATTTATAATTTAGCAAAAAAAAAAATTAAATGTTATAATTTTTGCTACATAGTTTCATATGCAAATAATCTGAAAAAAAAAATGTCTGATTTGTATGCAGTTTTGGAGTAAAAAGATGGAATAATTTTCTAATAATATTCAATATAAAAAGGGGGAAATGTAATCAATAAGATGTAACACTTAAAAGCCATCAAAAGAAACTAAGTAGTTATTTTAATAATCCAAAACAATAATTAGAAACATGAAACTTGGAATTTGCAATGCAGATTTACATCTTAGAAAAGCAATCATTGAAGTGTACATTTTTCTACAAAATACCACACTTTCCTAAAATCAAATAGAAAAAAAAAACAGTTACTACTATGACCAAATATTGAGTTCTTTTAGGCATGTGGATTACTTTCTGTACTTCAACTCTTGTTCAGGAGATAAGAGAAACTGGTGTACTGAATGATACCTTATCAGTGAATTTTGTATGTACAGATTCCAACAGCATAAAGCACAGCTTTTGTCCTAATAATTACAGATAGTGTTTATTAAGCAGACACTGATGTTTCATATGTCAGTCATACCAAAATTACATTTAAATTAAAAATATCTTCATCAGAAACTCAAATTACAAGTTATTTAATCACTTAATATCTATATGAATATTCTTGATTTATGCGATTTGTTCAATACATACAAAAAATGTATGTTCAAACACACACAGTTTGTTCTGCTGAACACACAATCTGAAGTTCACATGTTCACAATGTTGCATTTTACTTTACTTGACTGATAAAAATTGGGTCCACTCCTACATCATAGTCGATTGAGTGGTCACAAAAGTGAAAAGAATTCCGTTATTAAAACAATTTAAAAGAAAACAAAAAAATGTTTAAAATATTTTTTTTAAAATTCTACTAATGCAAGTCTGAAAATGGATGCAAATTCATAAAGTAAGTAGTCATGAATATAAATATTCCTGTAAGCGTAATGAGATAGTGTGGGGTGGGGGGAGAGACTTCTTTCATTATGAGATAGTAATTGAAAGAGCCATAGTTTACTTGGGTCAGAAAAAAAAATCAAATCCATTTCCATAAAAAATATCTAGATTAAGTTTGAAGACCCTGGTTTAGCCCATGCACCTAAATTCCACAGCATAAACTTTTACTAATGAGTTCCAGAAGAGAGCACAAAAATAACATCTGACACCATCTTGGCTGGGGTGAGTAAAATTGTGCTTTACCCAACTCTGTGTGTGTGTACAAACAGCCAAAATTCATAAGCATAAAGAAAATTTGGTTATCTGGGTTATTCTAGGTTGTCTGCTATGTTTACTCAAAATGCTTCCAACAAGCACATGTCACCATTATCAATACACTTTTATAAACATCAGACATACAGTTACAATACTTCAGTATACTCTTATCATCATTGTTTAACGCTCATTTTCCATGCTGGCATGAGTTGGACGGTTTGACAGAGGACTTGCAAGCAGGGAGGCTGCACCAGACTCACTCTGATTTGGCAAGGTTTCTACAGCTGGATGCACTTCCCAACGCCAACCACCCTGAGAATGTAGTGGGTGCTTTTTATGTTCCACCGGCATGGGAGCCAGTTAGGTAGCACTGGCATCATTCACGCTTGAATGGTGCATTTTACATGCCACTGGCAAGGGTACCAGTTAGGTGGCACTGATATAGGCCATGCTGAAATGGTGCTTTTTACATGCCACCAGCACAGGAGCCAGTCAGGCGGCACTAGTATCGACCATGCTCAAATGTTGTCTTTTACATGCCACTGGCAAAGATGCCAGTCAGGTGGCACTCTGTCATGTACGCACACTGACATTACACATCCAGCGGAGCATACTAGCTTCATTTCTTTCAAGCCTACGCATGTCCTCAGCAATCGTAGCCCATGTTTCACTGCCACAGGCATCATACAGTCTACCTTTCACTCTGAGTGAAAGGCCTTTGTTACCAGCAGAGGTAGGAGCTCTCTGAACCTTGCCCAGGCTATTCTTATACTAGCAGCTATGCTCTCAGAGCATCCACCCCCACTACTGACTTAGTAACCTAGGTAATGGAAGCTATCAACCCAAATGCCAAAATTGCTAGCCATTTTCTTAAGCTACTTTGCATTCTCAAAATGTTTTCATACCTACAAATTATTCCCTTGTATCTATTGTCAACCTCTCTGCCATTACTAAGAATTTTAACTCTTAAAATAAACTCAGCTAGTATCCCTATATCATCAAAGTATCCAAATGAATTTTCGTGTCCCAACATACTCCTAAAATCTCATCATATTTTAGCTCTTTCACAGACTTCTTTACAACAATTTTCCAAACTGTGAATCTAAAAGTAAATATTTACTTTTAATGTGTCTGCAAGCCTTCGGGGAGTTTGGTGAAAAGAACATTAAGAGGCACGTTTTCAACAAGATACTTTTATGTATTTTTACAGTCAATAACATTTTCATTATTGTGTGTGTACACACACAATAATGTAAAAATATAAAAGTACAGATGGTGCCTAAAGCAATACAAAACTTTAATTTAAAGCAATAACTATAGAACTAAATAGATATTAAAAAACGTGCCCCAGTCAAAAAAAAAATGAAAATTTGAGTTACTCATCCATAATATATCAAAACTGATTCCAAACTAATGAGCATATATATATATTTACAATTTAGTCAGTAGTTTTGTTGTGTGTGCTTTTTTTTTTAAATATATATATACACATGTGAGAATAACTGGTTCTGATGTCAGTTATGGTAAACTACACACAGATGACTACATGTGGTAAACTGATTAAATCAGTGAACAAAAATGGGGCAGTAAAACAGGAATATGAGAGTGAAACCAATCTGGAATTGCATCACTTCATGAGATTAATGTTATATATATTATATATTATATTAAGCACATCATTTTCATACAGACACACACACACAATGATTTTTGAAAAAATTTTGGCTTATCAAAGGAAATATTGCATCCAAACTTAGATCACTCATATGGATAAAAACAAATGGAATTGGTTAGGTATGGAATATGCAAGACAAAATAAAACTGTTACAGGTAGAATGTGCATCATCCATGAGTTGAAAAATAAATGTTAATTAAATTGAACAAATTTGGCTGACTTAATTCTATTTAAGAATTCTATGGTGCTTTTGCAAAATAAAATACTTTGCAATTAATCTTTATATATAAAAATAAGGTTGTGTGCTGTCTGTCTCCTACGATTTAGATTCCTAACTACTCCCACAATTTGCGGTGCAGTTTAACCAAAACCGGGTATCTTATAGTCGTGATTCATATCGAGCCCTTCTGGGTATTGGCGCGCATCTACGATGAGTCTACGATTTTAAAAATAATTTACCATCATTTTTTTCCATTTTAATGCATTTTTTCGCTATTATATAAGGGAAGTAACTCTCTAAAAATGTCTACGATGAGTCAACGATTTAAAAAAAAATTTACCATCATTTTTTTGCTATTTTTTGGCTATAACTTTCTAAAAATGCTTTATAGTTATTTCCCTTACAAACCCGAGCAACGCCGGGCGGTACTCCTAGTATTTTATAAATTCTTAATCATTTTATTTCACAGTCTATGCAAAGTTAGTCTATGTCAAATGTAAGTTATCTAATAACCTTAATTTGTATTGCAATTTTCAAGATCACATGTATACAGGTGTTGCCATTTTTTATTCTTTACTTTATTTTTCATATAGCTTGGTAAGCAGAACAACAGAGCAAAATGATGATAAAAGAGAAAGTGAGGGAGTGATAGACAACTACATTAACCCTTTTGATACCAAACCACCTGAGACTGCCCTGGCTCTGTGGTACAAACATCTTGTTTTCAAGAGTTCTACATTAAAATCTTTCATCAGATCTTAAAAGTTAATTTATGATCCAAACACCAATTAGTAATGACAAGGTTATTTATTTTACCAAATCCTTCATTATTTTCAAAATTAAATAAAGTAAATACAGAGTGTCTCAACAGAAATACGGTAACAAAAAGTTAAGTCTGTTGGTAAGGAGATCAAGAGGATGAGCATTAGAGAGTGATAGAAGAAATATGAACTTGTTACCAGTTCAAATATGCTTGGGGAATATTCCACTTCCAATAGCTGGTCCAATCTATTAAGTCTACTTCATGTAGGCCACACACTCCCATGGGTTCTGTTCATATGACAACCTCTCATAACAGTATTTCCACACCTCTTTCTTTTGACATCAGTGAGATCAAGTGCTCCACAATCATTCTGTACACACTTCTCTCCAACAAGGTCTTGATTTTCCCTAGTACATCATCATCATCATCGTTTAGCGTCCGTTTTCCATGCTAGCATGGGTTGGACGGGTCAACTGGGGTCTGTGAAGCTGGAAGGCTTCGTCAGGCCCAGTCAGATCTGGCAGTGTTTCTACGGCTGGATGCCCTTCCTAACGCCAACCACTCCGCGAGTGTAGTGGGTGTTTTTTACGTGCCACCTGCACAGGTGCCAGACAGAGCTGGCGAACGGCCACGAACGGATGGTGCTTTTACATGTCACCGGCACGGGGCCAGGCGATGCTGGCAACGGACACGAACGGATGGTGCTTTTACGTGTCACCGGCACGGGGCCAGGCGATGCTGGCAACGGACACGAACGGATGGTGCTTTTACGTGCCACCGACACGGAGCCAGACAGAGCTGGCAACCGGCCACGAACGGACGGTGCTTTTACATGTCACCGGCACGGGGGTCAGCCGAGGCTGGCAACGGACGCGAACGGATGGTGCTTTTATGTGCCACCGACACGGTTGCCAGACAGAGCTGGCAAACGGCCACGAGCGGACGGTGCTTTTACGTGTCTTGCAATCTAGAAGGCATCACACTTCTGATCCCTATGTTGCAGAATATATGCAAACCTCTTATTTCCAGCTTCTCTCCTTGCTAAGTATATTTGACATTTAGCTTCTTTCCTAGGCTCTTGATATTTTCTTTTGCTCTATCCTTTCTTTCTTTCTTTTCTTCTTCAAGTGAATCCATGTACATATATAAGTTTGTGCCTACGAACATACACACATATACACACATATTCCTGTGTCTACAAACATACACATATATACACACACACATTCCTGTGAACATACATACGTAAATAGGATTTAAATGACAAAATGGCTGATATTAATTTATAAAGAAAAAAGATGGGAAAAAAAAACAATGTACTATTTATGAAAATTGGGTTCATGACCTTTACAAATTAATACAATTATGAAGTAGTTTGAACAGCTTTTTTCTAAATATATATGAAATTAATTAAGCAACTAATTTAACAAACAAAAAACACTACACCACAAAATGAATGTTCCTTGCTCTTTTTAATGTTTTTAATGATAGAAAATATCCATAGTACATCAAATTATCAATTTTTTTTAATAAGCCCATTACATCTTAAAATAAAAACCAAAGGGTTATCTAGTTAACAAGGGATTAATTTAAGGAATATTAAATTTATTGAATAGTACATAAATTAAGCCCCTTAAGACAAGTATTTCCAATAGGTTTTTTATTTTAGAAATTAAAAACATCCAACATAAAATAGTGCATTTCTTTCTCTCTCTCTCTGACACACAAACACACACACTTGTGTCCTTTATTAGCCCAACTTCTAAAAGTTTTAGAGCTGTGATTAGTTTCAGAATAATTTGTTTACAATTATGACAAAATTTCTCCAGAAAATAATTACATACTGCAGACAAAAGCCAAAGACAGATTTTCTCTTGAGTCAACCTACTTGCTAAGAATAGAAGCCAAATCTTCCTCATGTTATAGTCTCCAATCTTAAAAGATATAGACCTCGCAGGTACTGGTGCCATGTGAAACGCACTCAGTCCAATCTGTAAAGTGGTTGGCATTAGAAAGGGCATCCAGTCATAAAAACCATGCCAAAACAGACAGTGGAGCTTGGTGAAGTCCTCTGATTTGCCAACTCCTGTTAAGCCATCCAACCAATGCCAGCATGGAAAACGGACATTAAATGATGCTGGTGATGATGATAATAGATAATGTAATTCTAGACACTCCCAAAAACAAGATAATCATGACCAAAATCCTTTTGAGATTAGGTTTGCTCGATCAGAGCTGACCTAGGGCAAAAAACAATGGCTGCAATTAAGAAGTTTTAAGCTTCTGCTATTATATTTGAGGAAGTTATTGTTTCAAAGACTTAAGAAATGGCTTTGAACTAAAACCATCAGATACTAGTTTATTGTGAAAAAAATCAATTTCATATCAATCAATATAACCACAAATGTTTGTAATAAAACAATTACCAGCTTCTACATTTAAAAATTGGCTTTCTATTTGGGTACTCTCTCTCTTTTACTTGTTTCAGTCATTTGACTGTGGCCATGCTGGAGCACCACCTTTAGTCGAACAAATCGACCCCGGGACTTATTCTTTGTAAGCTCAGTACTTATTCTATTGGTCTCTTTTTGCTGAATCGCTGAGTGACGGGGACGTAAACACACCAGCATCAGTTGTCAAGCGATGGTGGGGGGGACAAACACAGACACATAAACATATACACACACATACATATATATATATACATACATATATACGACAGGCTTCTTTCAGTTTCCGTCTACCAAATCCACTCACAAGGCATTGGTCGGCCCGAGGCTATAGCAGAAGACACTTGCCCAAGATGCCACGCAGTGGGACTGAACCCGGAACCGTGTGGTTGGTAAGCAAGCTACTTACCACACAGCCACTCCTGCGCCTACGTTTGGGTAGTTATATTTAAGTTCCATACTATGAACAAGTTAGTCAAAGGAAGTAGAGTTTTATGTGCTACATTCAGGGACAATGCGCATGTTGCTGTAGTATGGTTTTGAACTCATGATTATAATAATAATTGAACTTGTCATTTATCGATTGAAATATTTGCTTATTGGCATCCATTTATCATTTCAACAATATTTTACAAGTACTTTCCATTAACAAGTTGGAAAATAAAATATAAAAAGAAGGTTTAGGAACAAAAGTAACATATATATTTCTTTACTACCCACAAGGGGCTAAACACAGAGAAGACAAACAAGGACAGACAAAGGGATTAAGTCGATTACATCGACCCCAGTGCGTAACTGGTACTTAATTTATCGACCCCGGAAAGATGAAAGGCAAAGTCGACCTCGGCGGAATTTGAACTCGGAACGTAACGGTAGACGAAATACGGCAACGCATTTCGCCCGGCGTGCTAAAGTTTCTGCCAGCTCGCCGCAGAACAAAAGTAACATATAATAGAAGAAACCACTATAAATAGCAAATGGGGATAATAATGGTCAATTTAGAGTAAATTTGCCCAAAACCCAGCAGCACAGAAATATCAAGGTTGTAAATTTTAGAAAATTGTTATGTTATTGCCAAAGCTAACGTTGTAATAAAACCATTCCATTTTCCACTGAAGTAGTTGGGGTTATACGGAGTACACTTATAAAATAGAAGTTAAAAGTTAAAAACTATTGCCAATAACTTATAATAAAGTTACCCTCCTAGACACAAGTCCGGGCAAGGTTGTTTATGGAAGACCAACAGTCGCCCATGCATACCAGCCTCCCCTCTCCACGACACCAGTGTTATCCAAGGGAAAGACAAAGGCCGATACAGTTTGACACCAGTGACGTCGCAACTCATTTCTACAGCTGAGTGAACTGGAGCAACATGAAATAAAGTGCCTTGCTCAAGAACACAACATGCAGCCCGGTCTGGGATTCAAGCTCACAACCTCACTCAACATGTTATTGTTAGTAAAGCTATATGAAAAAAAATCCATCTGCTAAATCAATCATTAAGTATCACAAAGATCATTAGCAGACATCTTGAAACTTAAGAGAGAATTTATAGACAGATTTACTCCACAACAAACTAAAGTAAGAAAACACGTTTGGAGATAAATTAAAGATTTTCTAGTCAGTAAACTATGAATTGCCATATCCCTGCAGAAAGTTGTTCATGTACTATTTTAAAGGGGAAAGAATTAGTAAAAAGACAGCAAGAGACATATAAGGCCAACTTAGTATGTTCACATCTTATATATTAAGCTTAATGATTACAAAGATAATGACGCAATCGGAGACCCCCTTCGGTCACGACACAGACCATGGGATTGCACCTAGAAAGTTACCCTCCCAGACACAAGTCCGGGCGAGGTTGTTTATGGAAGACCAACAGTCGCCCATGCATACCAGCCTCCCCTCTCCACGACACCAGTGTTATCCAAGGGAAAGACAAAGGTCGATACAGTTTGGCACCAGTGACGTCGCAACTCATTTCTACAGCTGAGTGAACTGGAGCAACGTGAAATAAAGTGCCTTGCTCAAGAACACAACACGCAGCCCGGTCCGGGATTCAAGCTCACAACCTCACAATCGTAAGCTCGACGCTCTAACCACTGAGCCATGCGGCTTCATAATGATGCAATATATCTCTAATATTCTAAACAGCAATAAGAAATGGTGTTAATATCAGAAGAATTTCATTTGAAAATTAACTAATGCTCTGTGAAGCAGGTATTTTAGCTCTGAATGCAGTTTCAAAATATAGTTGTCTGAATGAATAGTAGTAATTTTCTTATAAAATAAATAGGCGCAGGAGTGGCTGTGTGGTAAGTAGCTTGTTTACCAACCACATGGTTCTGGGTTCAGTCCCACTGCGTGGCACCTTGGGCAAGTGTCTTCTACTATAGCTTCGGGCCGACCAAAGCCTTGTGAGTGGATTTGGTAGACGGAAACTGAAAGAAGCCCGTCGTATATATACATATATACGACGGGCTGTGTGTGTTTGTCCCCCTAGCATCGCTTGACAACCGATGCTGGTGTGTTTAAGTCCCCGTTACTTAGCGGTTCGCCAAAAGAGACCGATAGAATAAGTACTGGGCTTACAAAAAAAAGAATAAGTTCCGGGGTTGAGTTGCTCGATTAAAAGGCGGTGCTCCAGCATGGCCACAGTCAAATGACTGATCAAATAAAAATAAGTTTAAAATAATAAATTACCAACTTATTTCTGTAAAACTGCTTCAACAGAAATTACAAGAATGAAAATGTAAATAGAGATATATGCAACAAGATACAATAAAATTGCTAACTAGATAAAGCATGAAGACTTCAGTGACTTTTGCGAGTAGAATAAGATCTTTCATTATGTATAATGTAGCACCAAACATAAAACCATCTTGCTATAGATGTGATTACAATATCAGAACATAAAACAGCTTTGAACTAAATGTAGATGTTAAATTGCTTATAAAAACAGTAGCACTTAAAGCCATTAAAGGTGAAAGAGAAAATAACTTCAATATAACTGAAAATGTAAGTAAATACATATATAGAGATTCATGCAGAGATACAAAGTGAACTAAAAACTATTATCTTTAACCTCAACATACATTGAAAATAATCTTCTAAATGACAGAATAATAACTGTTTTGATGAAGTATCTTTGGAAAATGATGCATTGAGATATATAATAGAAAATGTCACAGCAGTTAAAAAAAAAAAACATGTTAATCCATTTATAATGTACTAGCAGTATCGCCCGGCGTTGCTCGGGTTTGTAAGGGAAATAACTATATAAGCAATTTTAGAGATGTAAAGTATAATAGCCATCTCAATATGGCAAACCACAAAGGAGGGTGTTACTGTAGCTTTTTACGTTCTGAGATTTAATAATACATTTTTAGAGAGTTACTTCCCTTATATAATAGCAAAAAATGCATTAAAAATGGGAAAGAATGATGGTAAATTTTTTTTTAAATCGTAGACTCATCGTAGACACACGCTAATACCCAGAAGGGCTCGATATGAATCACGACTATAAGATACCTGCTTTGGGTTACACTGCACCGCAAAATGTGGGAATAGTTAGGAATCTAAATCGTAAGAGACAGACACACAACTTGACTTTTATATATAAAGATATTTTGTTAGGTAGTCATAAAATGATTTAATAAAGCAGCTGATGGAAACAATTGTTTATTTAGACTGCTACAAATATATTAAATGCAGCAGGCACCAAAATTCTTTAGAAAATTACAAGGATAGTCATTTTATTTGAAAGTCTCAATATACTACTTCCAACAGATTGCATCTTTTCCTTGAGCAATGTTGCAATTTGTGAAAAAAATGTCAGCTTTGTCAGCTGAAGACCACTAACAGACAGAATAAGGTCTCAAAACCATGATTACAAACACACAAGCATACACATACTATTTAGTAATTGTCTACATTGAATTTGATCTATGTGACATTACCTTCGTTAGCCATTGACTCAAGATCATAATTACATACATGCAAATACTTTAAACAATTTTATGCTTGCAAATGTAACATTTACCTTACTTCATCACAAGTGTTAATTTATGCTAATGAAACATTTAATCATATTGCTTTAGCCCCCTATCTCCTAATTTTATAAAATATAAAATTTATTTTACATTGTCTCTAAATTAATATTTAAGGACATAACTTTCCCTTTGCAAAACATTATTCTTCCCTTGGTCATGTAGTCAAGGGAAACTTGTACTAAGCCAGATGGTAGATATTTCATTCTTAGCCCATAGGGAGCTATGAATTTATCTCACTTTATTGAACAAGTAAAAAAAAAAAATTTTTTTTAAAACCCAATTTTTGTTAAATTTGTTTTCGTCTGAAGAAGAGTGACAGTGTATAGACTAGCTTCAGGCCCTCTATGATGAAGGGTACAAATAACTGAACTTGATGTGCCTGATTGAGCTAATTTATAAATTGCAGATAAGTGACTTCTCAGCTGAAAGAATTCCTAAGGTACAAATTCAGCTTCAGATAAATTGCGAAGAATTTGGAAGCAATCAAATCATTTATGGATGCCAAACTATTGTAAAATACTTACTGATGTCCTGGTAAAGTAGTCTTGCTAGATAGTATAATCACCACTCTGAAAGTAAAAGGAAGGTAGATACAATAAAGTACTCATTATTATGTAGCAGAATTACAAAACACTGAAATATATATATAACTAGCAGTATCGCTCGGCGTTGCTTGGGTTTGTAAGGGAAATAACTATATAAGCATTTTTAGAAAGTTACTTCCCTTATATAAACCGAGCAAAAAATGCATTAAAAAGACAAAAAATTATGGTAAATTTTTTTTTTAAATCATAGACTCATCATAGACGCGCGCTAATACCCAGAAGGGCTTGATATGAATCACGACTATAAGATACCCGCTTTTGATTAAACTGCACCGCAAAATGTGGGAGTAGTTAGGAATCTAAATCGGAGTAGACAGACTCTCACACAACTTCAGTTTTATATATAAAGATAAATAAGCGAAAAATAATAAAACAATAAAAAATATGAATTTTTATTCATTTGAATCTTGCCTATATTTTCATTGTGCTGCATATCACATCCATCACTCCACTCCCTCAAGCTACTTTACTCATAGCAGATACATAGAAATATTTACATGTAAGTATTGCTGTGATTAATAAGTTTGTTTCACAATTGCTAAGACTGATCCTACTGTATATCACCTTGATCAATTATCTTCTATCATAGCCTTGGGTTCATTCAATCCTTGAGAGCAAAATTGAGGAGGTAGAACTTGTGTGAAAGCCTTTCAGATGGAATATCCCTATTCATGGGTGATAATTTAATCTGTCACTTGGTTTAACACCACCACCTGGTCAATGTGTGTCTGTAGCAGAGTCCATTTTGTTGCAAGCATTCAAATGAAATTTCTGGTCTTGGATAACCTAAGAATTGTGACTTCTTCCTCCTTTTTTCTTTCCATATTTGAAGGCTCTTGCAAAAAAAAAAAAATCACAGGTACTGTCCTCCTTCCTTTGACTAACCTCTTATATCTTTTTCTGATTGAGGTACAAGGCCAACAATCTTGAAGTGAGGATGTTTGTCGATACCATTGACCCCAGAAGTTGACCCGTACATTATTTTATTGATCTCAGAAGGATGAAAGGCAAAGCTGACCTGAGCAGAATTTGAATTCAGATAGTAACGAGATGGAAGAAATTTTTTCCAATGAAATTTTTTCCAATGAAGTGTATGAGCATTTTGAGATAAATGAATTTAAGTGATTCCAAAAACTCTTTGTGGGATTAAAAATACACAGACATGCATATATTATACCCCTAAAAGACACAACCACATACACACACACACATACATTTATTGTGTAATACATTACATATGCCTATGAACACACAAATATATTATATACTAATGTATATAATATATTTGTGTGTTCATAGGCAGATGCAACACAAACAACTAAATTAGAAACAATCCCCACCAAAAATTTTTTAAAACCAGCAAAACTACACACTACAAAATCACTGGTAAGTCAGAACACAACATACATTTTAAACTGAGTTTTCTAATAATTGGATGAAATTCTGGTTACTCAGTGGCATGAAAATTCACAATTTTTATCAAACATTTACTCTCAAAATGTATTGAGTTTACTATTCCTTAGAGGTAGTAGCAATATGTTATATATACACACACACACAAACACACACAGAGATACAAGCATACATATACTTAGATGTATATACACACATATTTCTCTGTTGATGTGCTGATACGTATTTGATAGGTTTTTCAGTTTGGCTATTCTAGTTAATGTAGGCGTAGGAGTGGCTGTGTAGCTTGCTTCCCAACCACATGGTTCCAGGTTCAGTCCCACTGCGTGGCACCTTGGTCAAGTGCCTTCTACTATAGCCTCAGGCTGACCAAAGCCTTGTGAGTGGATTTGGTAGACAGAAACTGAAAGAAGCCTGTCACATATATATATATATATATGTATGTGTGTGTGTGTATATGTTTGTGTGTCTGTGTTTGTCATCCCAACATCACTTGACAACTGGTGTGTTTATGTCCCTGTAACTTAGCGGTTCGGTGAAAGAGACCGACAGAATAAGTACTAGGCTTACAAAGAATAAGTCTTGGGGTCGATTTGCTTGACTAAAAGGTGGTGCTCCAGCATGGCTACAGTCAAATGACTGAAACAAGCAAAAGAGTAAAAATGTCCTTAAGTATAAATTTTAAAAGATGACTGTGTCAGTCCTAATAGCAGGAAGCTTTTCTCGCGAGAGAAAGGACTTTAATTTTAATCCTAAGTTGACTAAAATAAAAACTGATTATTTAAGAATATTGTAGAGTTGTTACCGATCCAAGTACCATGCAACACATCTATATCAATAAAAATCAATAACTAAACAAAGAAAACGCAAACATAGCACTTAAAAAACAGAAATTCAATCAATAATCATTAAAACTCTTAGATAATGTACTGCTGTACTTTTTTTTTTTTTAATACATGAGGAATCTTTTGTGAGTCTGTTTTATGATTGTCACATGATGTGTAACAGAAATTGTATTCAGGATTATTCCAGCTAACATCTAATTTAGTGTCATCACAGATTGAACATTAACACAAAACTTTTACTTGAAAAAGAAAAAAAAAATCTACTTTGCATTACGGTGTCTTTACTATAAATCTGAAATATATTTTTAAAATAGGGGAAAAGGTTGCATATTGCTCATGTTATTAGGTTTCTCTGGTGATAAAGTGTTTTACATTTTTGTTAATTTATGAATTAGATAGACCTAAGAGTGAATACAGCCTAGAAAGATACACTACAATCCACATTTTTTATCATGTGATTATAACAAAAATACTGCCTTCACAGTATATGAAATATATCTTTAAGTTGTTGCTTTCTAGGAAAAATATCCTCTCACCTACTTGTAAACTTACCATCCTTTCAACATTTTCTTTACATTTTTAAAACTGTATCTATGACTGTTCAGGCTTCTACTTGTTACTATGATATTCTTAAGACAAAACAGTATTTCAACAGCTAAGGAACAGCAGATAATCTGTAAAACTCTCTAGAGGCTTATGAGGGCTGCTACTAGCTAGCTCTAGTAGAATGGCATTAAGCAAATGAGATACATTCTCACTGGATATGACAACAATGTATTCTGGGTAAATTCTACCAACTTCTAGTATAAACGTTCAACCCAACAAGAGAACCTCAGTGTGACTGCTTGACCTGCTAAAATAGCAATCAGATTTCCTTCAGGCCATTCCTTAGCATCTAAGAAAATGCTAATAATAACTAGTCTTAAATATACAAAAAGGCAAGATGGAAGACCATTAATCATAAATTTGCTTGATTAGAGATTACTTGAGGGCCAAAACAAGAAAACATTGCACAGGATTTGAATTCAAGACAAATGAGCTCATGGCACAACAATCAGCCACTTGATTTGTATTTCTTCCTCTTTCTAGGACAGCTCATAAGGTTGGAATTTCAATTCTTGGACCACACAGTACATTGTATACTTAACCAAGCACTACATTCCAGTTCCCCTCCCCCACCGTCTGTTCAGCTGTAAGTACAAGCCAGGTATTGTTGCAGCTTACTGTCTCTCCAGCTATCTCTCATATGCCGGATGTTCTGTTGGATCGAAGGTGAAAGGTTTGAGAGAGCATCTTTATCTTGTAGCTACATAGGTACTTAAACAAACCAATCAACGAAAAGAAAAGTGAATGTTACCAAACAATACTCTCAAGTGACAGCTAGCTTCACTTGTACCAGTTCAAACTTAAATGAAGTAGATGAGTAAATGGCCACTTCTTATTTGTAGGTAAATTATAGACAAAATTTTAACCTTAGGTTTTACCTTTCATTGCATGAAATTATTGTTTGCAACCAAACATCTTTTAACCCTTTAGTGTTCACATTATTCTGCCAAAATTAATCCTTTTTTATCCACATTGTTTTGAACTAATCCTGCATTATCTTGTAGCTATGAGATTTTGATGAGGTAGCTGCTAATTTTTAAAACGATATTGTAGGGTTGGTCTGAGAGACCAGATCTGGCCAGTTTGAACATAAAACAGGCAGAGTACTTTTGGCCGGATATGGCCGGTTTAAATGCTAAAGGGTTAAAGCTTATGAGAATTATATCAGGTAGCTAGAAGGAAAATAGGTAACAGATTTATGTATGACGATGAGGTGTGTGAGGTGTACTGGATTGCAAGACAGTCTATCAGAGAGAATTGAGATGTTGTAGGAGACAAGTGTCTCTAGATGCAAGCACTACTATGAAAGGCTATTAAATGTGGAAAAATGCACTGGAGAAAAAGAGCTTTCCCAATGTGGACTCAGCAGATAAGACCAGATATTTTAGTAGACAAAGCAATTGAGGATATGATGGGAGGAAAAGCCCCTTGTCCATCAAGAACCATTACAGAAATGCTTAAAATATCATCTCATGATGTAGGATATAACCTAGTTACATGCATAGTCAATCAGGTTATTACCAGAAGAAGTCACTCCTAATGACTAATGTAGCAACATTATGGTCAACATAAAAGTTGTTCAATTTTTCGATGTTGTTATTATTATTGTTATTATTCAGGTCACTGCTTGGAATCGAACTCAGAATCTTGGGGCTACTAACTCCAAGATTCTGAGTTTGATTCCAGGCAGTGACCTGAATAATAACAACAACAACAACAACAACAACATCATTGAAAAATACCGTAGGAATGAGAACCCAGGTTGGAAATTTCCCCAAGACACCTGATGAAGCCTGGAAGGTATATCAGCCGAAACATTGTGTTAACAAACAAAATGAGGACAAATATCCATCAAATGTAAATAATGTATATAATTCCTCATGTTAAATTCTGGTCTTAATAAATATAATTACCAAAATATATCAGTTTTATATGCAAATTTATATGAGAGGATCAAAAGTATCTGACCTATTCTATTCTCCAGTGACTAACTGTCTGTTGCTGTTGAGCCCCAGATTAAACCTGATAAAGCCAACTTATGTTCAATGCCAACACCACTCTTTTTTATATCTATATCTATATTATCCAATGTGTGCTTCCTTTTTTACAAGACAATAGGCCATGTTTTGAGGAAGATTTGACTGCAATTTCTAGCAGATTGAGCAACTGAACAAAGGCTTCCATCAGTGCAGCTCAGACTTTGGTTCCTTGACTGCAACAGTTCCCTATAAGCACTACCCACACATATACCATTCTTCATTGCTAAAACATTAAGTAAGCAATTTGCCTAATTCTTATTTCTAGAACTCATTATTTGCTTTTAGTTCTTCTCCAATAATTAATCTGTAATAGTTCAAAATGAACATAAATCACATTAAACATTACTTAGTTATCCCAATTCGCAAGTCTGGGAGGTTAGGAAAGACTCTAGAAACAGTTCTATATCTTCACATTAATGAGTAAAAGATATCACTTTCACCTTTGAAATGTGAGAAAAGCTCTCGTGCAAATGGAAGAATCTAGTTCAACAGATATTCTAATGTAGTGCTATTGATCTTCTGAAATCTTTATTTTTTTGTGACCCCAATTATACACTTTGATAAAAAAAAAATTTAATTTTTTTCTGTTATCTGAAATATATTTCCTGGTTCAATATAAAATAAATTGTGACATAGGACTTTAGACATATATTCAATACACTTTACATCATAGAACTAAATAATGGCGCATGTTTTTTTTTTTAATGTGTCAACACTGAATTATGGACAACCTCTGACAAACATATGCTGTCATGTGTGCAAACCCTAAATAATTTTCATATCTTTACCTGGCCAATAATTTATATAGCATGGAGTATTAAGTTATGTAGCACAAGAATTAACATTACAAGTGTGTACAATCCTTGAAACAGTTTCATTTTCTACTGAAAGCATTTCACTTCACTTACACTGCTAATGCCCTAATAAACAATGGTACATATTTCTAAAACTTTAAAAGGATTATGAGAGCAAGCAATTAGCACAAACTTCACTATTTTTCATGCAGGCGGCATCTCTGGGTATTTTCCTTTGTTCATTCTTTTTGCTACTCAGTGCTTGTGCACAAAAGTCCTATACACATTTCCCAATCATCTAAGATATGTAGTAATGGTTAGACTATGCTTCACTGATGAGGTCTAACAAGATTGGAACATGTATAGAGTTGTTACTCTACTGTCAGAGATCAAACTCAACCCCACTTCATGCTATCTTTAATTTAAATTCCTCACCAAGCTGTCAGAATGTCACCATCATGATCGTTTAACGTCCGTTTTCCGCGCTAGCACGGGTTGTGTAATTAAAATGAACAAAAATTTCTTGGCTCACTACTTTAAGTATGTTAGCACCCACTGTACTAATTGCATTTCATGTAGCATGTACCCCTGGATATACCCACCCTGCCAATCATTCTTTGTGGTTTCATGATATTAAACTGATGAGAGATAAATCTAACTCTGGATACAATGTCAGTCTCTTTCATTCTCTAACATTCTCAAACGATTTGACAAGTATTTTTCAGAAGTATGAGTGTTACATAATCACTTTCTACATTGGTTGAGAAATCAATATTATATGGAGTAAAGATAGCTGAGATAAACTCCCCAGCATATATATTAATACTACACTTTTCCGTGATCAAATCTAACCAGAGTTGACTTGTTTTTGTCTCTACAAAAATCAATAAATATAGGTAATATATACTAGGGTTTATTTTTGAAAAATGATTTTGAGCTTTGGCAAAAGATATCTATCATCATCATCGTTTAGCGTCCGCTTTCCATGCTAGCATGGGTTGGACGGTTCAACTGGGGTCTGGGAAGCCAGAAAGCTGCACCAGGCCACAAAACCTGTGTTCAGAAGATCCACTAAATTAAGATCTTTATCAATTTAATATTTAGGTTTACAAAAGTGCATGTAATGCTTAATAAGTAGAATGCAAACAAGAATTTAGATATGTCCCTTTACATTTTGAGTTCAAATCCTACCAATCAACTTCAACTTTCATCTTTCTCAAGTTCATAAAATTAGTACCAGACAGGGACATCAGGTACCAGCATTTATTTATTTCTGTGCCCTTCCTGCAAATTTGTAGCCTTGGGTTACTGTCAGAAATTAACCCTTTCGTTACCAACCCGGCTGAAACTGGCTCTGGCTCTGAGTACAAATGTCTTGTTTTCATAAGTTTTGAATTAAAATCTTCCACCAAACCTTAGTCACAATTTATGTTCCTAACACTAGCTGAATGATAACTATGTTATTTTACGAAATTCTTTGTTATATTTAAAGTAAATGAAAGAAACGCAGAGCATCCCAAAATAAATACAGTAACGAAAGGGTTAAAGATTATTTTTTGTTCTGGAGATGGCCTGCTAAGTTGCAGCTGCCAACTTAACAGGTTATTTGATGTGTGATGTAAGCCTTAGCTTTTCTCAAAAAGAAGTTTTGTTTAACAAAAGTTTTTAAAAAAGTCATGCTAAGGAAAATTATTTTCAATTTCTAGAAAGAACATACATTCATGATGAGAGCAATGAACCTTTTTCAGTTTCTGATTAGCATTCTTAATGACTAATATCATTCTTACATTAAAAAGTTTTAGCAGCTGTTTCATTCACAAAACAATATAATTATACATATTTCTGTTTTTCATAAAAACGAATGTAGTTGATTTTGGCTAGAGGCAGTTAAAAGCCTCTCTATTCACTGATTTCTAGAGAAGAGTTAACCAGTGGATGCTTTACTATCATCATTTAATTCTGGCCCTCAAATCAAATATTCTACTAGTATGTAATTTACAGATCTCAGAAATACAAGGTCATTGTGATATTAATTGTGAAGTTCTGAACACATTGCCATTTCTACAATTCACATAGCTTCGATAAGCAACACACACAGTACATTCTTTGTCAGACACTGTCCTGGTTGATTTTGGAATCAAAGTAGAACAAATTTTCATGCAAGAATAAAAATCACAAACTAATGTAAGAAATATAAAAAGCAATGATAGTGTAGTTAACAGATAGTGTGAGAGCAACTGCTCTACATAATGAACAAGTTATCTGAGAAAATATTTAACAAAGAACAGAGGTAAAGCTATTATCCAATCCAATTAAAAGATTTTTTCTCTCACACACACATACGAAGGGAAGTAGGCTATGAATCAGAATTTTATCAAATCCAGCATTTGAAGATTTATTCAAAGGCAGAAACAAACTCCTGTCAGTGATTATCAGTTGATTACATGCCACAATGAAGATTGCATCAAGGATAATATTTACGTAAAATATATCCTTGTATCATCAATTTTACAGATATAATACAAGCCAATGCTAGCAATGTGTTGAAACTTTTAATATTGAAATAGATGCAAACACAATATTAAAAACAAACATACTCACATTTGGATAGTCATACACACAGATAATTACTTCAGAATCTACAAGTTCCATATCACAATTATGGTCCCATGTTTTAACTTAACGTTAGTGGATAAGTTAAACCTTTAGTGATACCTTACTATGGAAATCTTCAACCAATTTGCTAAAGTGAACACAATATATATTTTTCAATAGTTTACAATTCATAAATTAAACAATTTACTATTAAAACTATGACAGTCTGTATATATGTATTTAAATTTATGTAACCGCAGGAGTGGCTGTATGGTAAGTAGCTTGCTAACCAACCATATGGTTCCGGGTTCAGTCCCACTACGTGGCTGGCATCTTGGGTAAGTGTCTTCTGCTATAGCCCCGGGCCGACCAATGCCTTGTGAGTGGATTTGGTAGACGGAAACTGAAAGAAGCCTGTCGTATATATGTATATATATGTATATGTGTTTGTGTGTCTGTGTTTGTCCCCCTAGCATTGCTTGACAACCGATGCTGGTGTGTTTACGTCCCTGTCACTTAGCGGTTTGGCGAAAGGGACCGATAGAATAAGTACTGGGCTTACAAAGAATAAGTCCCGGGGTCGATTTGCTCGACTAAAGGCGGTGCCCCAGCATGGCCGCAGTCAAATGACTGAAACAAGTAAAAAAAGTAAAAAGTAAAGTAAAGTAAAGTAACCTCTAGCATCTAACTCCCACATCTCAGTACATACTTCACTCATACAAAACAATTAAACCAGTCATTTTTTATGCTAGTCCATTTAGATATATACGGTCTCAATAGTACATATAATTTATTTATTATTAATGGAATTTTAATTATATTTCCCCCACTTCAATTTTATAATCATAATTCTTTCGCTCGACACACACACATATCTCTGAAAAGAAATTGAAGGAAATCTGAAAATTTCCAATCAACACTGATACAATTACACTCACATTAACTCTAATTACAGCTTCAAATCAATGATTTCTTCTTCACCTTGACTCTTACATTAATATTTTTTTTAATAAATAAAAAAATAAAAACCAACAAGTAAAATGTCCATTATGCTTTTGAATAGAATTTTAATGTCATGGTTCAGTTTACCATTTGAATTAAATTCTCAATAATGTAAGCAAAAATTTTTAAATAAAACACAAGGAAGTTAAAATGTGAACACTAAAACACTAACTAATCTGATTTTAAAATGACAACATTTGAAATGGATTTCCATGTTAAAATTTAGAAAGCAAGGGAATTTTATTTGAAAGTACATGTGTTTGAATGGGAGGAAATCAGGAATAGAAACATTTTAGCACAAAATTGCATTGAACTAAAATTATAAGGGAAGAGGAAAAATCTAAAAGTGACATTAAATAGTTATTCCTATTTCATCTCTCTTTGAAACAATATAATGACGCACAAGAAACAAACTCTTCATCAAGGTCAGTATCAAATTAAAAACATCAAGTACACATGTTGATTTCAAATTTTGGTACAGAGCCAGCAATTAAGTGGGAGGGGATAAGTTAGTTACATCAACTCAAGTGCTTAACTGGTACTAGTTTTATCAACCCTGAAAGGATGAACGGCAAAGTCAACCTTAACATGCTAACAATCCTGCTAGTTTTCTGTGCAAATATCTATTGGAGATCAGTAATAGCAACAACTAATATTGTACCAATTAGAAAGACAGAAATACACAGTGAAGAGATTATGTCAAATAAAGAAATGCAATTAGCACTAGACTACAAAATTAGGATATAATTCACTTTTCTGCTTCAGAATAAGTATGGAAACTGTGTAAGGAAACATTAGGATCTGCTTATTTCCAGCAAGAGAAAACTATAATTAATTCTTCAGTGATGGGACTTTATCAGATAAAATTAAAGAATAAAAGAGAAAATGTAAACCACGCAACAACTAAAGACTATTTTCAAATTTCAAGAAAGCATTTGCTAAGAAAAACAACAGGTGTTTGAGCCATACCAAGGTAGGTTAATAGTTTACATTACAGTACTGGCATACAACTGTGTCCTGGTAAGCACAATTAGCTTCATTCAATTGCAAATAGTTATCGCCTATGCAGAGTGAATATATACTATTGAAGAGTATTTTGTTAGCTTTGTTAAAAATTGAACTTCAGAATAATTTATGGCATACTACAATGTTTTCTACTAAACAATGAAATTAAATAATAAAGAAACAACCAAACAAATATATCCAGACATTCTAAATAGTATTTTGCAGTGACATAAGTAAAATATTTTACTCTACATAAAACCAATGCTGCTTTGCAGACAAATACATTTCCTAACAACAGGAATAATGTCCAGCTAAAAGATAATTTTTTATACATAGGTTTTATAAAAAGATATGGTTCCGGGTTCAGTCCCACTGCGTGGCACCTTGGGCAAGTGTCTTCTGCTACAGCCTCGGTCCGACCAAAGCCTTGTGAGTGGATTTGGTAGACGGAAACTGAAAGAAGCCCGTCGTATATATATGTGTGTGTGTATGTATGTTTGTGTGTTTGTCCCTCAAGCATTGCTTGACAACCGATGCTGGTGTGTTTACGTCTCCGTAACTTAGCGGTTCGGCAAAAGAGACCGATAGAATAAGTACTAGGCTTACAAAGAATAAGTCCTGGGGTCGATTTGCTCGACTAAAGGCGGTGCTCCAGCATGGCCACAGTCAAATGACTGAAACAAGTAAAAGAAAGTCAATACAAATGAACAAAGAATATTCATTCACTACGTACTTCTAAAAATATAATAAAAGTAAACAGAAGACTTTCTGAGATGTAACAGACTACAATAATCATGTAACAGTACCTTGCAAGATATTACTTCAACTAATTGTGTGCTACTGTAAAAAAAAATCAAGAAGAATCACCTTTTGTTTGACTTTGGCCATGCTGGAGTACTGCCAAGAAGGATTTTATTCAAACAAATCAACACTAGGACTTATTCTACCAGTTTCTTTTGCTGAATGACTAAGTTATGGGAAGATAAAACAAAAAAAAAACCAACATCAGTTGTCAAACAGTGGTGGGGAACAAACAGAGATACACACGTATGTATGTATATATATATATATATATATATATATATATATATATATATATATATATATATATACACACATATATATATAAATATATACACACATATATATATATATACATATATATATCTGTAAATGTAATATGTGACAATTATTCAGTAGCCATGATAAAACTGAGTTTCGGATGCTGAGGTGGAAATCCACACTGCCATCTCTTAGTATATTACAGGTACTTATTCTATTAACAATGAATTGGTAGAATTTTTCACTAAAAACCTGAAGGAATATAATGTGGAATTCACCAGTTGTATCTTATCTTTGTACTTGTAGACAGGAAATATAAGCATATTAATAAACAGAAAGTAAACACAACACCTTAAATAACTTGAAGAATCAAAATAAAACAAGCAGGTGAAACAAAGAGAGATTTTTTTGTATATTATTGTTTTTAATTTTTCCTTTGGTTCAATACAACACAAAAAAAATTAACAAAGGAAAAATAAATAAAACAGACCTTAATTTAATGTTTTATTTATTGAAAATATTATCTTACAACCACGTTATCTGTTTTATATCAGCAGCAAACATCTTTTCCCTACATCTACTATGAACAAACTAGATGGGAAAATGAGAACATAAATGACAACAAAATAAATAGCAATTCTAAGATTCAGGAATCTTCTCTAAGGGTATCCATCTACTGCTATGGAAACATGCTTTCTATTTTGTCCTTACAAGAAAAGGGAAAAAAGGATGGGGGATGATGTATAGTTTTCAACTATCAGCACACTAGCATTTCCAAACTAAAAATAATAATTATAAATCAGGATCTCAGCTGAGCTGCCTTAACCCTTTCGTTACCAACCCGGCTGAAACTGCCTCTGGGCTCTGTAGTACAAATGTCTTGTTTTCATAAGTTTTTAATTAAAATCTTCCACCAAACCTTAGTCACAAATACTTTTCCTAACACTAGCTTAATGATAACTAAGTTATTTTACTAAATTCTTTGTTATATCTAAAATAATTGGGAGAAATGCAGATCATCTCAAAATAAATACAGTAATGAAAGGGTTAAGATGCTTCTTCATTAAAAATTTATGTACTCATTATTTTATCTTTTTTTTTTTGTTTGTTTATATAATTGTAGATAATCTCTGTTCAAAATCATCAAAAGGGTTATTGTGGAATCTTCCTATCAGCACTGCCTTAATGCAGTTAATTTTATGCAGTTTTGTTGCATTTCTTTCTTGTATCATGATCTATTTTTTACAAAAATCATTCCAGAGGTGGAATCAACATTTTAACTCAGAAGTTATTGCTAAAGTAACAATTTGTAAAGCTGATAAAAGAGTCCCCAGTGGTAGCTGTACCAACAATCCAACATACCTCTATCATCAGCTGCCACATGAATATCATTATGGTTTTGACACCTGGGCAGTACCATTCAATCTGGCAGTGTCAACAGCACTAAAAGAAGTGTTGTTTGGGAACAAACATACCAAAAATCAAAACATACAACTTTCAAAACTAAATTATATACTAAATAGTGACCAATCTTTTAAGTCCATACAAATAATAATCCCACCAGTCTTCCATACAATAAAACCAGAAAGTAAAAGCTTTATTTCCAATTTTCTCCAAAACAAAAACACGGTTGAATTTACTTTGAGAAAATTTGATAAATACTATCTCTCTCGAAAGCAATGTCTTACTACTGGACAAGGTTTAAATAAGGATATCTAAAAGATTAGAATATATACATGTGTGGTAAGTAGCTTGTTTACCAACCACATGGTTCCGGGTTCAGTCCCACTGCGTGGCATCTTGGGCAAGTGTCTTCTACTATAGCCTCGGGCCGACCAAAGCCTTGTGAGTGGATTTGGTAGACGGAAACTGAAAGAAGCCCGTCGTATATATGTATATATATGTGTATGTTTGTCCTCCTAGCATTGCTTGACAACCGATGCTGGTGTGTTTATGTCCCTGTCACTTACCAGTTCAGCAAAAGAGACCGATAGAATAAGTACTGGGCTTACAAAGAATAAGTCCCGGGGTCGAGTTGCTCAACTAAAGGTGGTGCTCCAGCATGGCTGCAGTCAACTGACTGAAACAAGTAAAAGAGTATATATATATATATATATCATACATGGAAATCAACCATGAAAGACATCCAAATCGCTACAATCAACAGCAAAACAAAATGCTTGATACTTCAGGTCTTTGTTAGGTCTTCATGATAAACGTAAGACTAGTTTTAATTATCAATTTCAAAAACTTGTTCTATTCAACCAAAGAAAGTTAAAATACTCACTTGGTTGTTTCAATATATAAAGAATAAAAGCAACGAAAAATGTAATACGGTTATCATTATATATGGTTACACTTTACTGAAAATAAGTAGCCCTTGTTTCTTAATGATTAGTCTTGGAAGAGAAGAGTTATAAAATGCAGTGTTGCAGGTGTATCCATATACTCTCTTTTTAATCTTTTACTTGTTTCAGTCATATGACTGCGGCCATGCTGGAGCACCGCCTTTAATCGAGTAACTCGACCCTGGGACTTATTCTTTTGTAAGCCCAGTACTTATTCTATCGGTTTCTTTTGCCGAACCGCTAAGTGACGGGGATGTAAACACACCAGCATCAGTTGTCAAGCAATGTTGGAGGTACAAACACAAACACACACACGCATATATATATATATATATATACGACGGACTTCTTTCAGTTTCTGTCTACCAAATCCACTCACAAGGCTTTGGTCGGCCCGAGGCTATAGTAGAAGACACTTGCCCACGGTGCCACGCAGTGGCATATGTGAAAATATGTTTTACAAATTGCCTTATATGAATATTCAAAAATTTGTCAGCAAGATTTGATTGTAAATCAAGTTAATAATAATGTTCCTACATACTTATTCTACAAATTTGACAAATATTTATACATCCTTCAACACACAAATTCCATAGTAAATATCCAATTAAACATATCTGCTGGAGTTCTGACACAGTCAGAAAAAAAAAACAGTAAAAGTTACCTGCATAATACATTTGAAAATAAATTTATCAGTAAATTACAAATTAAATATAAGTTGATAAAATCTAACAAAATAGGTTGTTTTAAGATTGAACAAAACAAAATACAAATAATAATAATAATAAAGTAAAGGAGTAAAAAGTAGGTCAGGTTTCAAATTACTGGAGATGTAGTGTGTTGAATTGCAACAAACTAGGGAGGCAAAACTAGCTTGTTTTACATGGGCCCAGGAAGAGAGAGGAATAAGAAAGACACAAGTCAATAAGAAATAAAAAAAAAAAATCTAGTTGTTCATAGTAATAAAGCAAGATAAATTTCTGAAGAGAAATGTTTTATAACACTTCTTAGTCAAATAA